>NW_022436950.1:469648-476938 GCF_009761245.1 Sapajus apella | reverse complement strand
TGGGGGTTGGAGGTGGTGCGGGTTCGAGGTGATGGGGGTTGGAGGTGGTGCGGGTTGGAGGTGGTGCGGGTTGGAGGGGGTGCAGGTTGGAGATGGTGCAGGTTGGAGGTGATGGGGGCTGGAGGTGGTGCAGGTTGGAGATGGTGCAGGTTGGAGGCAGGGCAGGTTGGAGGTGGTACGGGTTAGAGGCGGTGCAGATGGGAGGTGATGTGGGTTGGAGGCGGTGCAGGTTGACTCCTACATTAGAAGTCAAACAGAAAAAGAGTTTTAGAAGTCACAAATACTTGGAAATTAACACACTTGTCGAAAGACATTAAAGAAGAAATTCAGGAAATTTCACATTAAAGAAAAAGAAAACCTAAGAATTCACACACATAGAATTCTGTTAAAGAAGTGTGATGAGAGGTGTAGATGGGGATGTCTCCCCAAATCCGTATGTGGAAGTCCTGATCCCCAGTGTGATGGCACGTGGAGATGGGCCTTTGGGAGACAACGAGGGTTGGATTAGATCACCAGGGCGGAGCCCTTGTGTTGGGATTAGCGGCTTTACAAGAGGAGGAAGAGAGACCCTCGCCCCCACTTCCCAGAGTGCATGCATTAAGGAAAGGCCTTTCGAGCACAGACCCAGACGGCAGCTGTCCGCAAGCTGGGAAGAAAGCCCTCAGGAGAAACCAAACGTGCTGGACCTGGACCTGGAACTTCCCGGCTTCCAAAACTGTGAGAACTCATTTGTTTTTTGAGCAATGTATCAAAATGATAACACACCAGAATCAGGTGGAAATTATCCTAGGAATGCAAGATTGGTGTAACGTTCAATGCAATTAATAATACTTTAAAAGACTTAAAAAATAAAGCCTACAATCATCTCAAAAAATGCAGAAAAGGAAATTAATGAAATCCAAACTTCTTTTATAATTAACAACTCTCCGGAAACTGTAAATAGAAGACTTCCTCAATCTATTGAAACATCCAGCTAACAACATATTTAATGGTGAGTGCCTGAATGTTTCCTCCTCAACATCAGAAGCGAGAGTAGGGTGTCCTATCTAATTGCTTCGGGCAAACATCGTCCTAGACGTCTTGCCCAGTGTGATGATGTAAGAAAAACAGAGGCATACAGATTGGAAAGTAGTAAAACAGTTCTTATTTGCAAACCACATGATTATCTCCTAGAAGATTCTAAGGAATTTAGAGAAAAATTGATTGTAACTAATAACATAGAGTGACATCACAGGATACAGAGTCAACGTACCAAATCTGTCGCTTTTTTACATAGCAGTGATGAACAATTGGAAAATACCACATGCAGCAGCATCCTAAAATAGGGATGAATTTAATAAAAAATGCACAACTTCTGTGCATTGAAAGCTTCAAACACTGCTGAGAAAATTTAAAGACTACCAAAATAAATTGAGATGTATCTTGTGTTCAGCAAGCAGAAGACTCAATAGTATTAAAATGTCAATTTTCCTCCCAAATTACCAATAGATTAATTGGCTGCAGAGAAGAGGCCAGGCAGGTTAGGGAGCGGTGGGGCTCCAAGGCATCCGACAAGCTGCGCTCCCCACCCCCACTCTGTAAACGGGGTTTGTCACCTGGAATGAGACATTAAGCCTTATGAGGGTTTTCAGTAGAGAAGGGACATTGTGTGACTTCAGGTTAGCAGGTTTCTCTGTTACTGACCACAGCTGGAAGCCACTGCAGGAATCCAGCGGAAAGATAATAGCGCTTGAACTGGGGCAGTAGCCGAAGCAGATGAGGTCAAGAGGCTGCTGGAGCTGACAGGTTTTGTTGACAGAACAGAAGAGGGGCGAAGGCAAAAGCGAGGGTCAAAGGCGGCTCAGAGATACTGGCCTGAGCCTCTGGAAGGATGGGGTCATCACCAATGTGACGCAAGAGCAGGTTTGCAGAGGGCTGCTGGTGGTGGTGAGGGGAATCATGGGCTCCGTTTGGCCATGCGAGTCTCGTACATGCAAGAGCGGACAGTGAGTAGCCAGTTGGATCTACAGGAGTCCGAAGCCTGGGGGAGAGGTCCACTCTGAAGGCATAAATATGGGAAGTGTTGCTGTGGAATGAGATCACAAGGCCATGAGGTTAACCAAGACAGACAGCAAAGAGAGGACAACAGCTGACTGAGTTCTGGGCGCTGTGACAAGCAGGAGTCAGGAAGAGGAGGGTCCGGTGGGACCTGAGGCAGAGAAGCCAGTGCGAAGTCCATTCGCTCATTCAGCCCGGCAGGTGCGGTCCGCAAGCACACTAAGCGTTAGAGTTGACGAGCCAGGACAACATGCCCTACTAGAAGCAAACGAGTTATCACAGACCAGCAGCCTAGGTCAAAAGGATTCGGACCATTGAAGAGGTGCCCACTGGCTAAAAACGGAACTGCTCTAAAGCTGGCTGGAAATGGAACTGTTTTAACATACGTGAGAATAACTGCAATCGACTGAAATACATCGGGTCTGTTGAATCTATGAGTTCACAACAACGCAAACATCCTAGTCACCGCTGGAGGATGGCAATGCAACAGTTCACTGTCTTGGAAATGGTACCCAGAGAGCAAGGCTCAGCATCCTGCTTTTCCTATCACTGAGGAACCAGATAATCACTGAGGGTGGTTTATGTTCACAGAGGCATTGAGTTGAGGAGCAGGTACTCCAGTGGAGAGGGAATGATGGAAACAGCATCTTACCACCATCTTGCACCAGTCAGAATGGCTATTATTAAATGCCAAAAAATAATACATGCTGGCAAGGGTGTAGATAGAAGGGAACACTTACGCACTGTTCATGGGACTGTAGGTTAGTTCAGCCACTGTCAAAAGCAGCTTGGAGATTTCTTGAAGAATTTAGAACTATCATTCGACCCATCCATCCCATGACTGGGTATATATCCAAAAGAAAATAAGTCATTCTCCCAAAAAGACATATGCACGTACACATTTATCACAGTGCTATTCACTGTAGCAAAGACATGGGATTAACTTGGGTGCCCATCAATGGTGGATTGCATGAAGAAAGCATGGTACATGTGCACCATGAAATATTATGCAGCCGTAAAAATGAATGAAATCATGTCCGTTGCAGCAACGTGGATGCAGCTAAAGGCCATTATCCTAAGAGAATTATTAATGCATGCAGAGAAAAACAGCTACTGCATCTTCTTACTCATAAGTGGGAGCTAAACAATGAGTACTCGTGGACACAGAGATGGCAGCAATAGACACTGATGTCCACTGGCACAGGGGTGTGAGGGAGGAGAGAACAGCCTGAAAAACCGTCGGGTACGATGCTAAGTAGCCGGGTGATGGGATCCATCATGCCCCAGACTTCGGCATCATGTAGTTTACCCAGGTAACAAACCTGTCCATGAACCCCATGCATCTAAAATAAAAGTTAAAATTATTTTTTAAAAAAGAATTAGCATGTCATCATTCACAGGCCATGGTGACTTAATGAAAGTAGGCAATGATCATAATCACCAATAACACCACAAAAAGAGAACCAAAGAGCACCTGTCAGCCATAAAGTCACTGGCGATAGTACTGGTAACAAGGCCACTGTGGGTGGATCGCCTGAGGTCAGGCGTTTGAGACCAGCCTAACCAACATGGTAAAACCCCATCTCCACTAAAACTACAAAAATTAGCCAGGAGTGGTGGCTCATACCTGTTATCCCAGCTACCCAGGAGGCTGAGGCAGGGAATCCCTTGAACCAGGGAGGCAGAGGTTGCAGTGAGCCAACATTGCGCCATTGCACTCCAGCCTGGGCGACAGAGCGAGACTCTGCCTCAAAAATTAAAATAAATAAAATAAAAATAAAAATAAATAAATAAATAAACAACAGCACTAACTTGAATCCAATGAAGACTCCAGACCCAACTACCAACTTACAGGAAATATGCCTGACAGAGGAACGTGGTGAATGACAATTGACAAACCTAAACCCTGGGAAAATCTACATAATGAAGCTTCAGTTTCTTTCTATTATTCAGTTTTAATTGTTAAGTTCCAGGGCACACATGCAGGACATGCAGCTTTGTTACACAGGTGTCCATGTGCCATGGTGGTTTGCTGCACCTATCAACCCATCCCCTAGGTATTAAGCCCAGCATGCATTAGCTATTTTTCCTAATGCTCTCCCTCCCCCACCCCACCCCCGCGACAGGCCCCAGTGTGTGTTATTCCCCTCCCTGTATCCATGTGTTCTGATTGTTCAGCTCCCACTTGTAAGTGAAAACATGTGGTGTTTGGTTTTCTGTTCCTGTGTTGATTTGCTGAGGACGATGGCTTCCAGCTCCAACCACGTCCCTGCAAAGGACATGATCTCATTCCTTTTTATGGCTGCATAGTTTTCCATGTGCTCTGATGACAGCTTCTTTTGCTATGCAGAAGTGCCAATTTCTGAATTCTCTATTCTATTCCACATTTTCTTTATCCAGTCTATCATTGATGTACATTTGGGCCATTCCTTTTTTCCTGGTAAATTTGTTTAAGTTCCTTGTAGATTCTGGATATTAGACCTTTGTCCGATGGATAGATTGCAAAAATGGTCTCCCACTCTGTAGGATGCTCGTTTGCTCAGTTGATAGTTTCTTTCGCTGTGAAGAAGCTCTTTAGTTTAATTAGATCCCATCTGTCAAATTTTGCTTTTGTTGCAATTGCTCTTGGCAATTTCATCATGAAATCTTTGCCTGTGCCTATGTCCTGAATGGTATTGCCTAGATTTTCCTCTAGGGTTTTCATAGTTTTGGATTTTACATTGAAGTCTTTCATCCATCTTGAGTTAATTTTTGTATAACGTGTAAATAAGGGGTCTAGTTTCAAAGTTCCAGTTTTCTGCATATGGCTAGCCAGCTCTCCCAGCATCATTGATTAAATAGGGAATCCTTCCCCTGTCGCTTGTTTTTGTCAGGTTTGTCAAGGATCTGATGGTTGTAGATGTGTGGGCTTATTTCTGAGTTCTCTTTTCTGTTCCGTTAGCCTGTGTGTCCGTTTTGTATCAGTGCCATGCTGTTTGGCTATTTACCCTTGTAGCGCAGTGTGAAGTCCAGTGATGTCTCCAGCTTTGCTCTTTTTTGCTTAGGATTGGCTTTGATATACAAGTTTTTTTTTGGTTCCACGTGAATTTTAAATTCTGTGCAGAATGTCAATGGTAGTTTAATGGGAATAGCATTTAATCTATAAATTACTTTGGGCGGTATGGCCATTTTCACAATATTGATTCTTCTTTATCCATGAGCATGGAATATTTTCCATTTGTTTGTGACCTCTCTGATTTCCTGGAGCAGTAGTTTGTAGTTCTCTTTGAAGAGGTCCTTCACTTCCCTTGTTAGCTCTATTCCTAGGTATTTTATTCTCTTTGTAGCAATTGTGAATGGGAGTCCACTCATGACGTGGCTGTCTGCTTGCCTGTTGCTGGTATATAGGAATGCTAGTGATTTTTGCACATTGATTTTATACCCTTAGACTTTACCAAAGTTGCTTATCAACAAAACTCCAGTTTCTTGAGGAAATAACATTAAAGCAAGACACAGACACACACAGATGAAGGGAGGAGGGGGGAGGAAAAGCAGGAGAGAGGAGGGAGAATGGAAGAAAGAATGAGGGAAGAAGCAGAGAGGAGAGGGAGGAAGGGAGGGGGCGAGGGAGTCAGCCCATATTAAAAGGGCCTTATGCCAGTCAGAGTATGAACGATTTTGATACTGATTAAAACAAACTCTATTTTAAAAAATCTATTACATTTAATTTACAAGAAAACGAATCTTTGAGCACTGACAAATATTTGATATTAAGAACTTACATTTCTTTAAATATTGTAGATATTTTTAGGAGAAATGGTCTTGTTTTTAAAAAAAGCATGCTAAATATTTATAGATAAAACTCTATTTGTCTAATATTTGCTTCAAAATACTACAGAGACTGTGGGTTTCAGGTAGGGAGGATGCAAGACTGGCCGTGAGCGGGCCGCTGTGGGAGCTGGGTGCGGCCACTTGGTGCCTGACGCTGTGCCCTCTACTTCTGCACGTGTTGACATTTTCTGTCTTCGTCATCATCGGGCTGTTAGGGTATGTCTCAGAGTTGGTTTCTGCATCGTTTTTTCCCCAAAACTCAATTCCCTGCCACTATCTTTCTGAAAACATTTTTTTTTCCATTGTTGGTTTCTCTATTTCAAAGTTTGTTAACTTCACATTGAATTTTATGTACCTGTCCTTCATTTCCACTCACTTTGCTCTAAGAAGTCCTTCCTTTACTCTCTATACTAAACAGGATGGACTCAGGACTTTTCCTCTGTGCCAGGAATCCCTTTCTGCACCATGCTGTTTCCATTGTACAACTTCTCTAATACACACTTTGGCTCTAAAATTCTCTTAGTTTATGAATTTTCTTTATATTTCACCCTATTGGTATAGAACTCCGATCTTATAAAAAGCGACGGTCTAATTTCCTGTAATGCTAAGTGTACTTAACACAGTTGTCTGTATTTTACACCACTTGTATCCTGTTTGGTGCAGATGACCTGCTGGTATCTTTTAAAATTCCCTTTTGTTGTGCTCACTGATGTCACCGGCAGCTCCTCCAGACCTTGTCTGTGAGCTGGTACATCACGGGCGGACATTGTCTCTGACACCAACAGAAAAGCAGCAGCCTGCAGGCTGAGTCTGAGCCAAAGACGCATTTTATTTGGCCACACAGTATTAAAAATAAAATCTTCACCCCAATATGGCAGATTAGAGGCATTGCTAGCACACCTCTGCCGCCTGGAAGGAGGACGTGTGCAGAGACTCACCTCGTGAAATGTTTTTCAAGAAGAGATGCTGTCACTGAACAGGAAAACTGCAGCTTTCCAGGGACCTTTGAAGGAAGGGGGAGGTTGCAGCCCACACTGTGAGTCAGGCGGGGCTGCCAGTCCAGGGAGTTTACCTCTGGGATACCCAAAGGGGACGCCTTGGGGACCCCAAAAGTCCAGGGGAACACGAGGGAAGGCCCTAACCCCGCCCGCAGGAACCGACGTGGGAGGGTGCGGGGGTACCAAGCAGGAGCGCTGTTGGGAAGGGCTCTCCTTCGCTCCCAGAGCCCAAGCAGACCAAGGCCAAGGGCAGTCATTTCCTGCTGGACGGTCAGGAAGTTCAGGCGCGGTCGCGGCTTGAAAGACACTCCCAATGGGTGGGGGGTGGTTCACGACATGACCCCCAGTGGGGGAGAGTAAAAAGCAGGTTTTGAGCGCAGGGGCCGAGGTGCAGGAGCCTTGGGTGCAGGGGCTGCGGGTGCGGGAGCTTGGGGTGCAGGAGCCT
>NW_022436950.1:406085-469638 GCF_009761245.1 Sapajus apella | reverse complement strand
GGGTGCAGGGGCTGCGGGTGCGGGAGCTTGGGGTGCAGGAGCCTGGGGTGCAGGGGCTGCGGGCGGAGGGGCCGCCGGTGCGGAAGCGTGGGGTGCAGGAGCGTCGCGCCCAGGGCGCGCGGGGGCAGGGGCTGGACGCCCACCTTTGCCACAGACACGGAGGCGCGTGGCTGTCTCCGCGGGGACAGCTGTGACTCCAGGCGGTGGAAGTCTGATGACCGGCTGGCGGGAGCTCAGTTCGCTGCCCGCAGTGAAGGCTGTGGGAGCGGATCCGCCCCTCCGCGTGCGTGGGAACCGTGGGACGGCCGCCGCCCGCCACTGCCGCTCCCTGAACAAACGCTCCTGTGCCGCAGAGACAGAGGCGCTCCTCCCTAACAGCGACCCCGCGGCCTCCGACCGCTCCGGGACCCTGCACCCGGGGCGACAGCTTCCCCCGCACGGGAGAATCCGAGCGCAGACCCGCCCCGGCCCCTCCTGCCACCGCCCTGGAGCTGCGCACGGGGCAGAATCTCCGGAGCGGCTCGACCCCGCCCGCTGCGTAAGAACCGGAGTCTCCCCGGGCAGCACAAAGCCCACCGCTGCCCTCCTGCCGGCACCACCTCCTGGCTGAAGGCCGATCAGCGCAGTCCAGGACAGTGTCTCCTGGCAGAGTGACACTTCACCCAGGAAGGAGAAAACCGCTGTGCGAGCCCAGCTGTCACCTCTGCCGGCCACTCTGGCTAACCAGGAGGCCCTGAGTCTACCTGCATGGGCAGCTCATTAGGCCTACAACCAGGACACCAAGGCCACCTATAACCAGGACACCAAGACCACCTATGACCAGGACACCAAGGCCACCTATGACCAGGACACCAAGGCCGCCTATAACCAGGACACCAAGGCCATCTATAACCAAGGCGTTTCAGAGCCTGCCGCACTCCTCTGCCACCCCGGTTAGAGCTGCTGCTGCTGCTGCCCGGTCCTGGGAAATTGAGGACAGGACACATCACTGGGTCCCTTGCAGACATTCCCCAACACCAGCCAGGCGTGTGGCAACTTCACTGGGCAGCAAGACCCAGAGGAGCAGCAACACCCACAGCGGTTGCCTGCCAGGGACTCCCACTCTTAGGAGAAGGGGGATTGCACCACATCAAGGGCACACCTGTGGGACAAAAGACCGCAGGGTTTGAGCCCCAGACCCATCCACTGGTGGAAAGCTTCCTTCAGCAGAGACGCAGCTGAAGTCCTGGGCTCAGCAGGGAACGTCTTCAGCTCTATCCTACCAGTCAGACAACCGCAGCACACAGGAAGGGTCTTGGAGAAGAGGAGGTCTTTGTCCCTTTGTTGGCCACCATAGGCACAGGTGGGCTTCTCCCACAGGAGTTTGGCACAGGTGCATCTATAGACAGCCTTTCTGGGACACATTAGGGTCACTGCAGCCCCGCAGCAGGAGCACCCTCCAAGCTCAGGCCTGCACAAGAGACAGAGCCACATTTCCTCTCTGTTTGGAACATCAATAATCCTACAGATGGAAAGAGGTGCCTGTCTGATTTGAATAGCAAAGCACTGGACAGGAGCAGGCCAGAGAGGTGGATGACTTTCCTGCTGACCTGGCAGGAGAGCTGAGGTGGCAGCAACCCTTCACCCATATAAGACCTCAGTGTGACTCACTGAGGGCCCCTCCAGCCACCTCTGTCAAGCCTGGGACTTCATTTACCCACCTGCTTTAGCCACAACCAGTTCCTACCCCGGGGGCACCTCCTCTACTGGCCTGAAGCCTGAACCATTAAACCAGTAAACAAACTACTAGCAGAAATAAGTAAATAAAAAGTGCATGAGATGAGGGACTGAGCTAAGCTGTACGAGACTTCTACCATCCAGCCCCATAGGAGTGGAAAATCAGAAGTCAAACTATCACCGTTTGCAGATGATATGACTGTGTATCTAGAAAGTCCTAAACACTCCTCCAAAAGACTTGCTGATTTGACGAACAAATTCAGTAAAGTCTCAGGTTACAAAATCAATGTAGACAAATCAATAGCATTGCCATACACTAATTGTGACCAAGCTGAGAATCAAATAAAGAATACAATCCCTTTTACAACAGCTGCAAAAAAATTAAAATACATTGGAATATCCTAACCAAGGAGGTGAAAGACCTCTACAAGAAGAATCACAATATGCTGCTGAAAGAAATCATAGATCACACAAACAAATGGAAATGTATCCCATGCTCATGGACTGGAAGAATGAGTATTGTGAAAATAACCATACTGCTCAAAGCAATCCACAGATTCAATGCAATTCTCATCAGAACAGCATCATTATCCTTTAGAGAATTAGAAAAACACAATCCTAAAATTCATATGGAACCAGAAGAGAGCATGAATAGCCAAAGCAATTCTAAGCAAAAAGAACAAATCTGGAAGCATCACATTAATTGACTTCGAATTACACTGCAAGGCTATAATTACTAAAATAGCATGGTACTGGTATAAAAGTAGGTAAGTAGGTACATATACCAATTTAAAAGAATAGAGAAGCCAGAAATAAAGCCAAATATATACAGAAAACTGATCCTCAACAAAGCACCCAAAACCATAAATTAGGGAATGGACACCCTATTTAATAAATGGAGCGGGGAAAACTGGCAAGCCATATGTAGAAAAATGAAACTGGATCCCTATCTATCTCTCACCATACACAAAAATCAGCTCAAGGTGGAACAAAGACTTAAATAAAGGGCCTGAAACCATAAAAATTCCAGAAGACAATGTTGGAAAAACTCTTCCAGACATTGTCCTAGGCAAAGAATTCATGACTAAGACCCCAAAAGCAAAGGCAATAAAAACAAAAGTAAATAAATGGGACCTAATTAAACCATAAAACTGCTACACAGCAACTATGTTCCTTCCCAGTTAATACTTTGCTTCTAGAATAACAACTATTCTGATGTCTAGTAGCACAAACTAGTTTAGTCTGCCTTTAAACATCATAAAAATGGAATCATAACATGAACTCTTTTGTCAGTCTTATTTGGCTCAACACAGTGTCTTTGGAAGTGATCCATACTGTTGCATGTAGCAGTCATTTATTCTTTTACACTGCTGTGTAGTATTCCATCGTATAAATATACCACAGGTTTTGTATTCCTTGTGTTGTTGATGGACATTTGAGCTGTTCTGATTTTTGGAAGAACTGTTATAAACAATCTTTTGCATGTATTTTGAGGGTCATATGCAATTATTTATATTGCAAATATGTAAAGAAACCTGTAAAATAGGTGGATCACTGAGACATACGTTTAGCTCTAGCAGATAATTTCAAATACAAAGACTTCATAATTTTTGCATAGAAAATCTCTAAAAATCTAAAAAAAAAAAACTCCTAGAAAAATAAGTCATTTAACAGAATCTCAGGATAGAAAAACAGCATGCAAAATCAATAATATTTCTATATGCTAGCAGTAAACATTTGCAATCTGAATTTTTTAAAAGTACTAGTTACAATAGAATCAAAGAAATGAAATGCCTCAGAATAAACTTAGCAAAGGATGTTTAGTTTATAAACAATTATAAAACAACAATGAAAAAACCTAAAGAAGGTCTACATAAATGGAGAGATAAACTGTGCTCACTAACTGGAATATTCCACATTATTAAGATAGCAGTTATTTCAAATTTGATCTATAGATGCAGTGCAATTCCAATCAAAGACCTACCAGGCATTTTTTTGTGGATATTGATGAGCTAATTATAAAATGTACATGAAAGAAAAGGAACAAGAAAGGTGCTATTAATTATCTATTGCTACTTAACAAATTACCTCCAAAACTTAGACGTTGAAAAGAATAAAATATCTATTGCCTTAAAGTTTCTGTGTCAAGAGCGTATGAGGAGCTGAGCAGCTCTGTTCTGACTCAAGGTCTTGACTGGAGTGTCAGCGCAGACTGGGGTCATCTCAAGTCCCAATTGTGGGAGAATCCACTTCCAAGCTCACTCATTGGCCATGGTCAGGCCTCAGAAAATCTACTTCCAAGGTCACTTATGCAGCATATAAGGACTGACCGATGACATTGAAGTTAACTTGTTTCAGAATAAGCAAAGACAGAGACACAGTGAGGAAGAGAGAGAGAGAACCTGAAGATAGAAGCTACAGCCTTTTTAATAGTCCCCAAACGGAACAGTACATCATTTCCTTTGTATTTTGTTCATTTGACTTATTTCTCTCCCGTATAAAGATTGCATTTACTCCATACCAAAATTCTCCAAACTTTTTTCTCATTATCACATCAGCTCCAAGTCTATAAGCTTATTATACATATTTTTGGTCCAGGTGTAGACGAGGCTTCTCAGGTGTAGGTTCTTGCTTCTTGAGTACAGTTTTTCTCAATCTGTAGAACTGTGAAATTAAAGAAATAAGTTATCTGATCCCCACATCCAACATAACAGTGGTTGGACAGGCACAGAATAACATCGACAGGCATTCCTGTTCCAAGAGTGCAGATGGTGGGGACAATGGGAGGCACAGAGAGGCCACAGGACCACAGCAATTTTGAAATCCAGGTGGAGAATGTTGGACATTCCTTATGTCTCAAGGCCTTGAGACATAGTTTTGAAAGAGTTCTCACATCAGAAGCCTCAGACTTTACATAACCAACCTAATCTTGGGAGAGACACACCATCACCTTTGCCATATTCTATTTATTACAGGAAAATAGCGAACTCCAGCCCCGCTCTTAGGAGAGTGAACTAAACAACAGTGGGAATGCCAGGAGGCAGGGGTCCCTGGGGGCCGCACTGGAAGCTGTCAGCCTGCCGCACGCGCCACCAACGGGAAGAAAAGATTTGTAAATCTGTAAATTATGTATTTGACAAAGGACTTACATCATATATATGTTATATATATATGTTTTATATATATATATGCTTTATAAATATATATATATATATATATATATATATATATTTGACAGTCCTCCTCCCTTGATGGATGGGATTTTGGCATTCCCTGCTCTCTCTCTCTCTCTCTCTCTCTCTGTGTGTGTGTGTGTGTGTGTGTGTATGCAATATATATTGAAATAAGATAAATATTAAATAAATGGACATGATTTTAACATACATTTAATCAAAAGAAGGAAAATAGATAGCAAATAAGCACATAACAGTACTCTTAACATTGTTAGTAATTAGGAAATGCAAATTGAAACCACAAAAAGATACCATAACATGCTAACTAAAATGGTTAAAATATAAAAGTCTCATCACAGAGAGCAACTGGAACTCATGGACTGCTGATGAGAATGTAAAGTGAACAGCTTCTTTGGGCAACAGTTTGGCAGTCTATTTTAAAAGTTATAAATCTGCCATGTGACCCAGCCAGTCCATTTCCGGATATTTACCCAAGAGAAATGAAAGTGTGTGTCCGTACAAGGACTTGTGCATGAATGGTCATAGCCCCAGCTGGCAACAGCCGAAGCCCTGGCAACCTGCATTCGTCTGCTAAGGCTGCCGTAATAACAAAGTGGGTGCAGGGACTGGGTGGCTACACAACACTAATTTATCTTCTCACAGTTCTGAAGGCTGGAAGTCTAAGATCAAGGCGTCAGTAGAGCTGGTTTCTTCCGAGGCTTCTTTCCTTGGCTTGCAGATGGCTGCCCCTCAGTTCGTGTACTGTTCGTGTCCTAACTGCCTCTTCATATGAGAACACCAGCCCATTCATATAACCTCATTTTACCCCCTTTTTTTGGAGACAGAGTTTCACTGGTTGCCCAGGCTGGAGTGCAGTGGTGCAATCTCGGCTCACTGCAACCTCCACCTCCTGGGTTCAAGCGATTCTCCTGCCTCAGCCTCCCGAGTAGTTGGGATTACAGGCACCCACCACCACGCCCGGGTAATTTTTTGTATTTTTAGTAGAGATGGGTTTTCAGCATGTTGGCCAGGCTGGTCTTGAACTCCTGACCTCAGGTGATCCACTCACCTCAGCCTCTCAAAGTGCTGGGATTTCAGGCGTGAGCCACCATGCCCAGCCTCATTTTACCTTAATTGCTTCTTTAAGGTCCTAACTCCAAATAGAGTCTTCTATGAGGTACTGGGGATTAAGACTTCAAAATATAAATTTGGGGGAAAGACACTTCAGTCCATAACATTCCACTCTGGTCCCATTCTGAAACTGATATCCTTCTTACATTCGAAATATATGAACCCCATCCAGTCTTAAAAGCTTAACCAATTCTAACATCAACTCTAAGTCCAAACTTTAAGTAAGTATCATCTATGTCAGGTATGGTTAAGAATCAAAGTATAATTTACTATGAGGAAAAATTTCTCTCCTGCTGTAAAAGCAGACACATTATCTGCTTCCAAAATACCATGCTTGGATAAGCATAGGACAAACATCCTCATTCCCCATTCCAAAAGGGGCAAATCAGAAAGAAAGAAGTGACAGGTATCAATCAAGTCTGAAGCCTAGCCAAAAAAAAAAATAATAATTACACTTTAAAACTCAAGAATAATTCTCTTTGACTCCGTTCCCTCACCTCTGGGCCCAGTGTCTGGCTATTTTGCTGAGATCATGTTTTAGAGAATCGTCCTTGTTGATATTTGCATCGGTAGTTAATTTTTATTGCTGTGTGCTATTCCATTGGCTAGAGATACTGTACTTTTTTAATCCATTCTATCTGCTGATGGACATCTGATCACCAGCTTTTTTCAGCTATAAACATTGTGCATAAGATTTTTTTGTGACATGTTTTTATTTCTCTTAAATAAATGCCTAGAAGTGAAATTGTTAGGTCATGCTGGAAGTGTATGTTTGGCTTGATAAGAACCTGGTAAACGTTTTTCCAAAGCAGCCCAACACACACCTCCACTGGCAGCGTGTCAGTCACAACGCTTCGTGTGCTGCCTCACAGTTGGGATTGTGGGGCTTGTTACATTTTAGCCTAGTGGCTGTGTGACAGTAAGCGTCACACTGCAGTGTTACTTGTGATGAGGTTCTGGTGTGCAGTATCTTGTTATGTGTTAATTGGACACCTCTACATCTTCTTGGGTACAGTGTCGATTCAATGTTTGAGCAATTTGAAGGGGAGATGTTTGTCTTCTTGCAGTTTTGAGAGTTCCTTATGTAGTCAGATATATATATTAAAAATACATTCTCCCTCTCTGTGGTTTGCCTATTTTATCTAGTGTTTTTGGAAGGAAGTTTTTAATTGTGATGCGATCTAATTTGTTTGTCTCCTTCTTTTCGACGTTCGTGTTGCTGGTTCTTGAAGCCTTTGCTTTCTGCAAGGCTCTGATGATTTGCTGCAATTGTTTTTTTTTTTAGAAGCTCTGTAGCTCTACATCTGAGGTCCATTTCAAATTAACATGTACGTACAGGGTAAGGTCAGCACCGGGGATCTGGTTCTTCTATTTATTGAAGGCTCTCCCTCTTGAATTTCCTTAGCCCCTTTGTCAAAATTCATCCGACCGGGCAGGCACGGGTTTATTTCTGGACTTTATATTCTGGTTTGGTGTCCAGTTTGAAGCTATTATAAGGCCCCTAGACATTACTGGACAAATCTTTGTGTGGGGGGTGTGTGTGTGCACATATGCCTCCATTTCTCTTAGGCAGATATCTAAGAGTGGGACCTGGGGAGGGGTGTTCCATAGGATAGATGCAGGTTTAACTTCAGAAACTGCTGACCTTCTCCCCAGTGCGGTCACATCACTCACACCCCACCCACAGCCGGTGCTCAAGAGCGGCTCTCTATCCCGGATGACACTGTGCTGTATTTTCATTTTGGACTTTGGCTGTGGACAGAAATGTGAAATGACATCTCACTGTGGTTTCGATGCGCATTTCTGACATGTGAGGATGCTGCCATCCTTTCAACGTGCTTATTAATCATTTGCATACATTCATTTGTAAATGAGTTACCAATAAAACACATTTTGCCCCCTTTTTCATTAGTCTGTGCATGTTTTTATTGTTGGTTTGTGGGAACTCTTGTTACAGGCAACGTGTTCTTGACCGAGTGAGTCCCCCGTCAGGTTCCTGTGCTGTGCGGGTTCCACCGTCTGCTCCTTCACGCCTGTTTTTTGCTGAGCAGACACTTTTCGCTCTTTGAGGTAGGTATTGTCATAATCCTCATTTTTGCAAACGGAAAACCCAGGCAAAGAAGTGCGAGAACTTGCTCCAGGCCACACCTCAAGGAAGGTGGTCCTGGGAGCTGAGTCTGTGCGCCCTGCGCAGCGGAGCCCGCGCGGCACGGCCGCTCCTCACGCGGCCAGGCCAGGCGGCACAGGTCACCCTGTCGCAGGGAGCCTGGGTTTGCTTATCTGCAAAGTGAGTGCACCGCATCCGTCTTGGGAATTTCTGAGGGTGGAATGTTAGAAATTGAATGCTGGGCTCAATGCTGGCTTTCAGTGAATGGCATCTTTTGAGATTGTTATGATCGGTGGCAAGATACTAAATAAATAAAAAACATAACTAGCTGTTCCAAATGCTATTTTCATGGCAGGGCTGGTGGTTTTCCTGCCTCAGCAAGACTGATGGCAGGCGCTTTCCACGTTTCCTTAGCTGTACTGGGCACAGCTGGGGACACGGAGGTGAGCCTGCCAAGGGACAGGATAAATGGAGTCTCAGCAAATAAATTTCAAAGTTAAAATAGACAAAGGGGAAAAATGAAAAACAAAAGAAAAACTCCAGCGACCCACCCAGGACTGCCGGCTGCAGCGAGTCGCCTGGGCCTTCCGCCCTGCGGGAAGCCTCCCTCTCTGCAACTGCGGCAGTTCATTTCTGTGTCGCCATGATGTACGCACTCCTCAGCTAAGCAGAAAGCACCGATGTCTGGGGCACATTCCAGCTGAGGAGACCGGCCTTCGTCCAGGACAGCAAGTGCACTCTACCCCCATCCACGGGCCTCACCGGGGCCGGACACCAGCCAGGCTTTGTCCAGCTCAGAGGACTGAGCCCCGAAGTCGGCCCCCCTTTCAGGTCGGTGCTGATGAACAGCCCTTGACCTTGAAGGCCAGGCTTTCCTTCTCTGCTTCAGCTGCAAACAGGGGGCCTAAGGAAACGGACAGAGACCCCTGCTGGGGGCAGCCCCCAGGGCTGGGGAGAAAAGCCCTGTGAGTTCCGCCCTCCCCCCAGCCCCTCACTGGCGCCCAGGCCCCTGGCCCACCCCAGGCGGCCCTCCCCTCCCAACACCCTCCACCCACACTCCCCCAGGCCCCTCCAGAGTGGGGTCCGGGGCCAGCTCCCACCCACGGACACCCGCCCTGCCTTCGTACTTTACGGTGGGTTCTCACAGGGGCCTGAGTTTTCGTCCCTCCCCACAGGGCCATAAGCACAGCCTTTCATGAGACTTTCATGCACACATGCATGCGTGTGCAGTCAGATGCACGGGGCGTGCTCGCAGCCTGGGGCCCAGGTGAGCTGCATAGTGCAAGAGGGAGGCGTTTTATACAGATTGACGCACATGTCACATTTACACTCATCCAAAAACTGTCTACCTATGCACACACAAACAAATGTCGATTTTATGTGTATGTGAACAGGTTTGAATATGTAAGATAACACATAGCTCTCTGCACCCCACATTCCCATCCACACGGCCTGTGGAATCCCCTCCACACCAGCAGTTGAGGCTCCAGCCCCCTCTGCCCAGTGGGTGCAGGACCCCACAGAAGGGACACTCAGCCCAGTAGATGCGGGACCTCACAGTAGGGACACTCTGCCCAGTAGATGCGGGACCTCACGGTAGGGACACTCTGTCCAGCGGGTGTGGGACCCCATGGTCGGGATGCTGTGCCTGCTGGGTGCAGGACCCCATGGTAGGGACGCACCGTAATTTCTTTCATGAATGAGCATTCATTTTTTGTTATAGAAAACGTGCTGCAAACCCCACTTCCCTGTGTATCTTCAGTTTCTTCACCATTGCCATATTGCTCTCAAGAAGCAGGTGGTGGAACACACAGGCGGGGGAGAATGTTTGTCAGGTCCGCTGGGTCTGCAGCGGGGTGCAAGGCGGCTTTTTTCCTCATTGTATTTCTGTCCGGACGGTGTGCCTGTGGTCGCAGTGGGGTCTGGAGTCTCCTACGTGGTTGAATTGCTATTCCTCCCTCTAGATCCGTCAATGTTTGCTTCACACAGTCCTGCACCACATGATGCCATTTTGGGCAAAGACAGATGGCATAAGCAACAATGGCCTCAGAAGATTATAACACCACACCTCCAGCATGCCTTTCCATGCTTAGACATGTTTAGATGCTGCTGATGGAAGAAGGTAAGTCAAGCTTTAAGGCATCTGCACCAGTTTTATTCAGAAGTCTTTCTGAGGACTCTACATCAAGGCCTCCAGCCTGGGAGTGGCCCCTACGAGAGGTCCTGCCGGCCCCGCACAGGTGCCAGCCCACTGTGGAGATGCAGGTGGCGGGGTTCAGGACACAGAGTCATGTCAAACTTGCTCAGAAGTTACCTGAGAGCAGCATCCCATCGAGGTTCGTGCTCAGGAGGACGTGGGGTTGCAGATGACACAGGCACGATCACGAAGTCACAGGCGGCGTTACATGTAGGAAAGACCAGGAAGGCAGTGACCGGGGTGGCAGATGTGGAGGTGAGGTGTGCTCTGTCCTGTTGCCTTCGAAGCATCTCCGGAGCGCTGCATACAGGGGCTTTGTGAAATGATGCTGGCAAGCAGACGTGAGCCAGCAGGGCTCCTCAGGTTTGCTGCCTTGTCTCCTACACGCAAACAGCACTGTGCTCCAGCTGCCTACAGGGTTCAGCCGTCACGAGCTGTGCAGGTGTGCGGCTTGGGAGCAGCAGGCGACGCCATCCAGCCTGGGTGTGTGGCAGGCTGAACCGTCTAGGTGCGCGTCAGTGCACTCCATGACGCTGGAAGGAGGACATTCACCTAACGATGTGTTTCTCAGGACGGACCACCGTCGGTAAGTGACAAATGACTCTCGGTGGGTGCTTGGATGTTGGGTACATATAGATGGGCATTGGGTGGCGTGGCACTGCCCACATCAGGCCATGTTTGCTCACCCTCCGATTCCGAGGTGCTACTGTCCAGAAATTTGTGTCCCCCCCAGAATTCATGTTGAATCCTCAGCCCCCACCCCCAGGTGATGGTGTTACGAGATGGGACCTTTGGAGGGCAATTAGATTGTGGGGGTGGAGCCCTCGCAAGTGTCATCAGAGTCCCTGTAGGGGGGATCTGAGAGACCCCATGCCTCTTCCACAGCGAGGTGCCATCTATGAGTCACATGGGCTCAGCACCCTCAGCGTGGCTTTCTCTCCTCTCCAGAGCCAAGGGTTTGGTCATTGTCAGAGTACCTCTGTTGTTGCTTGTTTACACATAACACACACCTGCTGGGCACCTTGACAAACGGACCAGCCTCAGAGGTGGCTGACGCTAGGGCACTCACACCCCCTCGAAAATCACACAGGAACCATTAAAAGCCATTCAATACATACTTGACAGTAGTATATGGGGACCAATTGGACGCAATGATTATTCACACAAAACCTGTGCTGTGTGGCCAAGACTACAGGACCCAGCCGTGCTGGGAGCCTGGGTGCGGCTCCAGGGCTGGCAGTGGGCACAGCGCACGGTGGCGGCAGGTGGGACAGACGCCTTCCTCAAGCCTTTCCCTCGCAACACAGTCCCCTCCACCCCTGGAAGGCGTGTTACTGGAGATGTAGCATGGAAACTGCTGGAACCACAGTGGAGAAAGAAACCGCTGCGGAGCAAGATTTCCTGAGCCCAAGAAGCCAGTGGGCAGGGAGAAACAGGAAGTGGTGGAGTCCAGGGACCTTCGAGCCTGGGGCCAGCTGTCCTCCTGTGAGCCTTCTGACAAATTCCTCTCGCATGGATTTTAACGCACAGTGCTTCCTCCTTCTCATGGAAGGGTCTTCGTCAAGGCTCCCAGTCCTCGGCTGAATCTGCCCCCTTCCCGCAGAGCTGTGCCGCCTTGCTGAGGTTTAACATCTGGCCGGCACTGAGCCTGCGGCCCCCCACAGCTTTCTAAATGCAGCAGGGTTAGGCATAGACGTCTCTGATTAAGGCAACCAGGTATAGAAACTGAGAAGACATGTGTGTGTCAGTGTAGGTGAACACGTATCACCGACAGTGGCTGGCATTTTGCCGCGGGAGTGTGCATGGGTGGGCCAGTCAGCTGCTGTTCCCACCACCCGGCAATCACCCTTCCTCACGCCTCACAGTGACAGCTGAGTGATGGGGAGATGAGGAAGCCAAGCAGGTGGCAATGCTCGCGGCCTCGTGACACTGAGGAAGCTGCAAGGATTCTGTGAAGGCACAGGGAGGCTTCCTAGAGCCCACACAGGTCTGAATATGTGCAGAAGACACTGACACGCACACACACGTGCAGACAGCTATTCACAAAGCGGCTTGGACCAGGCGAGCCCACTGGGGGCTCTGGGGCTGGAGGCCGTGGTCTAGGAGCGTGTGCCAGTCTCCACTCTGCCTGAGCTCCTGTGCGGCAGCTGTCTTCACCTGGGAGTGTTCCTTCCCGCTGAAGACCAGAGAATGATGTCCTCGTTCACCAATAATGAAACAGAGGCCCAAAGAAACGGTTTTGGTTTTGTTGAGACAGGGTCTCTTTGGCCCAGGCTGGAGTGCAGTGGTACAATTACAGCTACGCAATCTTTAACTCCTAGGCTAAAATGAGCCTCCTGCCTCAGCCTCCCACATAACTAGGACTATAGGCATGTGCCACCAAGCTCAGCTAATTTTTTTATTTTTTCAATTTTTTTTTTTTTTTTTTTTTTGGTATAGAGGGGGGTCTTGTTCTGTTGCCCAGGCTGGTCTCAAACTGCTGGCCTCAAGTGATCCTCCTGCCTCACCCTCCCAAAGAGGTGGGATTACAGGAGTGAGCCACTGTGCCCAGCTCCCCAAAGAAAGGAATTGATTCAGCCGGACCCTACAGGATGCAACAGCTCGCCGGCAGGGGTGTTTGCTACTGGCCAGTCTGAGCTGCAGCCACAGCCCTGAGCACTGCGTATTGCAAGCCCTGTGGGACTGCAATAAACCCCAACTGAGGGGGACTGCAGGGGACCACCTGATCACCACAGAATTCACCCAAATACCTAACTGTGCCCCACAGCGTCCTCGATGCCTGCTTTGAGGAATCCACTTAGGAACCTAGAGAGGACTCTCACGAATGAACAGCGAGCACACAGCACGGAGGAGCCCCCCTCTCAAAGGGCAGAGAGCATGCAGCCGGCTGCTAGAACCCCTGCTACTCGCCTGCAGAAGCCATGAGCGCCTCAGAGACAAGGCGGCAGCCCCAGCGTGCAGCCCAGCGCAGAGCTTGAGACAGACGGTCTTCCGCACCGCGGTGCGCCTCTCCTGCCTCCCACGGACCCTGGGCTGAGTGCCCTCACTGCAGCGCGGGGACCATGGAGGACTGCTGGCTTGTCCCAGGCCGGCCCCCGCTGCTGAGCCCCAGCAAAGGACAGGAGATCCATCAGGATGACAGGCTGAAAATCCACTCAGCACTCGTGAGAAAATGAGTTGGAGCCAACATTCGGTTCTGCTTCAAACCTCACCTGGTCCCTAGTAAAAACATCTCCTCTGTAAACGTGCCAACGAGGTGACACCCACCTTTCAGCGGGTTCTCAGCGGTGGGGGCAGCAGGTCCCTCATCCACCGAGGGGCTTTAACTCTGAAAATGGGAAGAGCTGAAGTCCCGGGCCTGGGCTCTCCTGGTCTGAGAAACACTCTTCCCTTGGAGATGGGTATGAAATAGGAACTTCGCTGTTTTACAGCCATTATCAATTACTGAGCTGGGCCCGCAGGAAACAAACCCCTTCCCACGTGGGTCCCACATTCTCCAAGGAAATGGACCACTGTGCACTTCTCTCGAAGGTGCCTCTTGCAAAGTCACCGCCTGTCATCCTAGCTCTTATGCGTTGGGTCTGCGGGGAGCTGCCCTGACGTGGAGGCCGGAGGACAGCACGAGGCCCGCTTCACTGACAGACACACACCGCGCGAACCTGCCCAGGGAGCAGAGGGGCGGCCCCGGGGCAAGGTCCCTGAAGTGCTGCCAGCAGGCCCAGCTGCGCGGCCCCCTGCTCCGGCATACAGCGGCTTCACACACGCAGTTTGCTACCAGCCAAGCGTGGTTCTCTCAGCATGCTGACGCAGGCACACACAAACACACACAGAGATTTTAGGGACGGCGACATTCACCGAAAACTGCAGGAGTGAGATCACTCTGCATGGGGTATCGCTTTCTTTTAATTGAAGTGAGGGCAACGCCTGGTCACGTCAGAGATGAACAGCCTCGTGCAGGCGGCTGAGCACACTATTGTCTTTCTCGGTTAACCAGGTCCTCACTTCAAGGGACTTCCACGTTCTTTAAAACCACCTGAAGCGGTCCTGCGCAGACTCACGCTGAGGCTCTGCACCACGGGCCTGGCCTGCAGCAGAGCATCTCACTGGATGTCATCATCATCAAAGAGATCTTCAAAATCTAGGGAAATAAGCAGAACCACGTATTTACACACACAAGGGTAAGCAGCGAACAGATCACTTCAAAACGAATTCTACGGTAGTTCAAAATGCAGAGTCCACAGTCAACGATCTATGAAATAAAAGACTTTCCCATAAGAGACTTTCGGTTTTACCAAACCGGGGATGGTGGGTGTAGTCCGAGCGTAGAGGGTGAGCGGGACAATCCTGGGAATACGCATGCAGGGCTGTTCTGGGTCCCACGGACATCACCTCACAGCCACAGCTCAGCATTCAGGACACGCCAATGCCGCATCTGCACCCACAAGGGCACGGCGGCCAAGGTGCCGCCCTCGCGCCAGGCTGGGGAGAGACCAAGCTGGGAGGCACGTGCTGGGCCCCGGGAGCGGAGGGAGACCGGCCGCCGCCGCTGTGAGGATGAGAACGCGGGCTGGGTGTGGAGCCTCCCGTAAGGCAGTGGGAACCACACTCAAGCCCGAGAAACACCGCGAAGGCCCGTTCCTGCTGGAAGAAATGCAGCCAACACGTGTGCGCTGCCCTGGGTGATCAGATCAGCGCCCCCCAGCCCCAGAAAAGATTCTGTCCTTCTGTCTAGTTTTCTGTGTTTTCCAAATTTCCTTCCACAGGCAATGATGGGAGGAGATGACAAAGCTAAAAACCCACCCATATGTACTGTCCTGAAAACGTGCAGTACGAACTATGAACTAGAAGGGGAAGTTCAACTCCTGGATGGTTACACAGAGCAAAGAGGCAGGAGCCTGCTGGTACCAGCCTTCCTGGGGAGGGTGGCGTCCCTGCGGCATCTCTGGCCACCGCAGAGGGTCCAGCTCTCCCCAGCCACACTGGCGTGCCCCATGTCCTCACTGCCTCCTGACTGCTGTTTGTGGCTCTGCTGCAGGCCCCAGCCCTGGCTGGCTCTACCCCTCCCAATCTCTGCTCTGCTGTCCCCTCAGGAGAAACCTCCCTCTGCTGTGCTCCCAGAAACAAGGCCATCCACACGTCACCAGGGCTCTCATCACGGTCCCGACCCTGCCTGCTGGCTTATCTGGACCCACCACGATTTTGTAAAACGCAAAGGAAGAGAGTGAACCTCGTTCACGGCTAGAACCCCGGTGCCGAGGATAACAGCCCAGCAAAACCTAACCGACGAGCAAAAAGGACATGGCAGAAGCCCTCTCCAAAGCCCACAGAGGTCTCTCAAAGAAACGGCTCCTTCAACACATGGGGTTGTCACAACCCGACGGGACAGTGAGCGCTTTGTGAACTTAGCAGGTGGGCGGCAGGGGACAAGAGCTCTCCCACGTTCCCTTCCTGGCCAGCCGTGGTGCAAGGAGACGTGTGCTCACACTGCTCAGGTTGCCCGGCACTCACCCGACAGGTCGGGCCTGGGTCCCTCTCAGAGATGCTTTCCTGCCAGGATTCAGGGGCTGACTCTGAAGTCACGTGAACTCAAACACTAGAACACAGTGATCGCCTCTAAACCAGTGGACTGGCAGAGGATGAATGGGGCTTTGAAGGAGATCATCAAAATGCACACGGGTTGTGCCAGCATCAGCAACTGCCCAATCCTGCCCAAGTGAAGAAGCTTCAAAGGCGCCTGGTGAGCTCGTGTTTTCACAAAGCAGCTCTGGAGAGCACCCCGTGGC
The DNA here is from genome assembly GCF_009761245.1 of Sapajus apella. Taxonomy (NCBI): domain Eukaryota; kingdom Metazoa; phylum Chordata; class Mammalia; order Primates; family Cebidae; genus Sapajus; species Sapajus apella. The sequence goes on along the minus strand of NW_022436950.1, from coordinate 453,531 downwards.
TTTGCACAACTGGTTCCCTCTGACGGCAACACCCTTCTCCCCCCTCGCTCTGGCATAAAGAATGGAAAGAAATGCTATTCAGGTCTCCAGGCTAACCTCCAATGTCACCTGCCCGTTATGACTCTGGTTGGTAGCAGCCAGAATGCTGCCTCAGGGGCACGGCCGGGCACCCTAGGGGAGCCTGCACCCCCAGTCAGCAGCCTGGCCACTCCCCTCAGACAACGGCCGCCGACAATAAACATGGTGCAGCAGCAGGGATACGGGATGGTGGGGGCCTCGGGTAAGAAAAGAAACCAGCGCGGCAAGGTCAAGTCTAACTGTTAACTAGTAACAGGGGCTTTTGTAGAGGCAAGCACCGTGGATTAAAACAGGATGGAAAACGCCACCTCGCCCTCTGGAGTAAGAAACCTATCTTGTTTACTTACTATTTGAACCCTTAGTAAAGGTTAATATAATCTATAGGAACAAGGCCTTAGGAAATCAGAGGAGAATGAGAGAAATGTCCCCTCTAGCAGGTCTGAAGGTCGTACAGAAACTTTGCTTTTCACTGTTTATTTGGTTCACGCATGTTCTTGGTGACTAGCACTGAGGCCCTGAGATCACACGGGAAATGCATCGCGGGTCCTGATTTCAGGCGCACTGGTAAAGGGCAAGAGCTGGAGGGTGGCTGTCCCTCTGCAAAGGCAGCTGAGGGCACCAGACCCAGGCAGGCGAACACAGGTGGCCTGGGAGAGGAAAGGAAACCGCCACCCAGAGAGGGCAGACAGGAAGACAGACTGGGTTCCCATGGCCGTGTCTGGGGCAAGGGGCCAGACCCAGCTACAGCCTGAGGTGTCTGCACGCACGTGTTACCACGCTCAAACTCAATTACTGGGCTGCAGGCTGGGAACAATTTCATGCTACTTTTCTCCTGAAAAATAGGGCTGCCTGCCAGTGTGCTCAGCCCACATCCTTCCACAGAGACTGCACTGCCTTCTGAGAGTGGCACGGGGCCTTTACGGTCTTATGATCCAAACTATCCATGTCACCAAGTTGCTTCACTGCCTCCACCTGGAGAAGAAACATTTAGATTAAACCTGGCGTCCCCATCCCAAGCATGCTTACCATTAAAAAAGTCTGCGTGAACAGCCTTTTCATTGGCTGCCAAGTCCATCAGGAGCCCGGTGCTGCCTCCCGCCTGGGGAATGCAAAGGCAAGGTTACGTCAGTTGTGTTTTCTGAAAGAGCCAGTGGCCGGTGCATTGCAGTGCCCGCCACCCCCACAGGAAAGGAAGGGTGAGGGGAAACAGGCTCCACTTGGAGTCAACAAAGGAATGTGTACGAGGGGAGGGGGAACGGGAGGGAGAAATTCAAAGGAATTATTTTACGGTCTCTCAAGGGCTTCTGTTCCTTGATTCCTCCTTGCCTTTAAAAAAGAAACCTACCATTGCCCTAAGCACCGCGACTTCTCTGTAACCACAGGAGAAGTTTCTGATCCCCGCTGGACATCACCACAGAGGCCACAAACATGCGAAACTGAGCCCATCGCCTCGGCTCAGGGTCCCTTCCCGCTTTCGTCTGGAAATGAAACCACTTCTGCGAGGAAACTGACCTGCTCTGCCACTGAGGTCCCAGTGACGGCTGCCATCACAGACCGTCCACTGCCACAACTCCACGGCAGTGAAAAAAACCATGTCACAACCCAAACTGGACAATCTGAAGCCCTCAGCATTTTGGATCCTGTTTAGCCACCGGGCGACAGCAGAGTCCTCTGATGGCAGCACCCTGAACAGCTGGCCCCAGGTCCTGCTGCTGCCGTGACCCGGCATTCACAAGGCCGTTTGGTCCACCCTGCCCTGGTCCCCACGTGGCTGAATGCTCCTGTTCCCCTTCACTGCTGCTCTCAGAAAAGCCAGGAAGCTCAACTTCCTCCCCGGGCATCTCAGCCTCCCTCCCCACCCCATCACCACAGGTAGCCATGCACTTTCTACCACTTAAACACGGGCTGGGCTTGTCCCTGCCAGCGTCGGCCTCACTTACACATCTTCAACTCTCCTGTTCTCCCTGCTCCCTCTCACCGCCACAGAGCAAGTGGGAGCCTCTCCGTCCCCACTGTAAAGCCCTCTGGTGGCTCCACATGGCCTAGGGCTGTGACTTTAAAACAGGACTGAGGCGTGGGTCTACTAGAAGTGCTTGGGGAGCGGCGTGCACAGAGCCACCCTCTTCAGCGTAGTTCCAGACGGTCTCATGACCTGGTCCCTGCCCACTGCCTCCCCTCTCCGGCACTGCACGCTCAACCATGCTAAAGAACACGACATTCCCTTCCCTTGGTGAGCCAGTGGGCGTCCCCCGACCCAGGACTCTGCTCCTGCCGGCCTTTATCCCCGCCTCCCTAGCAAACACCAATGTGTCCCAGCATTTGGGCAGAGTCCGCTCAGCTGCACCTCTGCTGAGCCCCCTCAAAGCCCTGAGAGCGGTGCGCTCCGGCTTGCGATGGCGCCTGGTATTTGCGATCGGCCGTGCTGCCACCTCCACAGGCACAAGGGCTGCCTCTGACCATCTCTGTACCCCTAAGTTTTGAGAAAGAGCGCACGAGGCCCTGACAGGCAGGAGCCGGCCCGACACTGCTGACCACAAACCATCTCACAGAACGCTCGCATCAGACAAGGCCACGCTGTGACCACGACAGACCACCGCACAATCCTGCATGATAAAAAGGGACGAGGCCACTGCGCAAAGCACGGAAACGCCAGACGTGCCTTTCCGCTCCGACAGGCACGGCGGCTAAAAGCGGCTTCCTGACCAAGTCCGGCCGGAGCCCTGCTGGCTTCCCTCGCCCGGTGCAGACGAGGCCTCACCGGAGGACCAGCGTCGCTTCCAGGCGGCACCCAGGCACAGCAAAGCCCGCTTTCTCCCCCAGTCCCCGAACGCGAGCTCAAACCCACACGAGGGGCGCCCCACGCGCTATGGAGACGCCCCGCGGGCCCCCGTGGGGTGCTGCCGCCACCGAGGAGCGCAAACGGGGCTCCTCGGACCGCAGGCGTGTGGCCGGGGCCTTGGGGCGCCCGCCGCACCCGACCCTCCGGCCGCGCGTCCTGGCCCCGGGCCGGGCACACGCTTCCCGCCCCGGTCGGTCGCCGCCTGTCACCCGGCGCTCGGAGAAGCGGGGCCGGGAGCCTGGGAGCCGCGCCACCGCCCGCCCGGCCTCCCTTCCCCAGGACCCGCGCACGTGGACGCCGCCCTTCCGCTCCCCGTTCCCCGCTCCCCACGCTCGGAGCCTCCCGCCCGGCCCGTGACACCTCGTCCAGGTCCACGTAGGGCCCGGCGCCCTCGGGGAACATCTCGTCCACGGCCGGCTTCATCTCGGGCCCGCGGCGCTCTAGGCCCACTTCCGGCGGCGGGGCCGCTTCCGGCGCGCGCCACACGGCAGGTCTAGACGCCGGAGGACCGCGCCTCCGTGGTGCCCGCCCGCGCGCCGCGCTCTCCGCGCTCTCGCGTCCTGGGTGCTCTCGCGTCCTGGGTGCTCGGGGCCGCCCGCGTCTGTCTTTGCGCTGGCGAGGGCGGCGTCTGCAACAAACACCCCTGACGGGCGGCCCCGCGGAGAAAAGGCCGCCAGCCGCGGGAGCAGTGCCCGCGGAGCAGGCCTCCGCCACGCGGCGGGAGCCAGAATAAACAGGGAGGCGGGCTCCGCCGCGGAGACGCCGGGGTCACGGGGGTCACGGGGGCCACGGGGGTCACGGGGCCCACGGGGGTCACAGGAGTCACGGGGGTCACAGAAGTCACGGGGGTCACGGGGCCCACGGGTGTCACAGGAGTCACAGGGGTCACAGGGACCACGGGAGTCACAGGGGTCACAGGAGTCACGGGGGCCACGGGAGTCACAGGGGCCACGGGTGTCACGGGGGCCACAGGGGTCACGGGGGTCACGGGAGTCACGAGGGCCACGGGGGTCACAAGGGTCACGGGAGTCACAGGGGCCACAGAAGTCACGGGGGCCACAGGGGTCACAGGGGTCACGGGGGCCAAGGGCTGTGCCTCGTGCGTCTGGCGAAGACACCCACCCGGCCAGTGAGCAGATGAGCAGGCGCGATGCAAGCCAACCCCCTGAGGGGCCGCTGCAGCCGGGGCGGGCCGCGAACCCCCGGCCCGGGCGCCCACGTGGCCCAGCACTCGCTTCCGGGCGCAGGCCCAGCGGGCTGGAAGCAGAGGCTCCCAGAGGCGTCTGGACCCCTGGTTCACAGCAGCGTTATTCATCATCGATGGAAAACGGAAGCCGCCCGCCCACGGTGGATAAGCCGAAGTGGTCCACGCACACCCGGGAACATTACTGCGCCTTTAGGAGGGAGCGAGCGCCCACACCTGCCGCCACGCGTGGACCTGGAGGCGCTGAGCCGAGTGCAGTGAGCCGATCCTAAGACAAACGCTGGCGTTCCGCTCAGCAGACGCCCCTCCGGGGTCAAGGCCTGGGAAAGTTAGAAGCGGGTGTCGGGGTCTGGGGGGGGATGCGGGGCTTGTGTTTAGCGGGGAGGGAGCTTCAGCCTTGAAGAGGAAAACGGTCTGCGGAGGGAGGTGGTGATGGCCGCACGGCCGAGATTGTGCTTAACACCACTGCAACATGGTTAGCATGGAAACCATTCCTGAAGCTTTACCATGGTTTTAAAAAAAGACTGTGAATGACGGAAACGGGAGGAAAAGCAGGAAGGGAGGGAGGGAGGAAGAGCCGCGGAGGGAGGGAGGGAGGGAGGGAGGGAGGGAGGGAGGGCGGGCAGCAGGTACTCCAACTGGACTTGGTCAAAGATCCTTTGTTCCGAGGCCTGCGGAACCTCTCCCAGGCCCGTCTGCCCACATCATTGTGGGCTCCGTTTTCGCAGAGAGCCCTGCTAAGTGGGTTCAGTCAGAGTCCCCACCCCGGATATGGGATCCGGCTCCTGGTCCCCAGCACCCCAGGGGGATATCTGATCACCCAGGCCTGTCTCTGGCGAGAGCCCTGTGGGGTCGCGGGGCAGGCCAGCATCCCCCTCCCGCACTGGGCTCCTCCCGTTATTTTCCACCCCCAACCCCACCTGCTCCTTAGCCGCAACCCCCCTCTGCCTGCGCTGTTGAGTTGAGCCCGGTCCCCCTCCCCTACTGCAAGACCCCGCTGCAGTGGTCCCCACACCCATCCCCAGGGTTCAGAATAACTTCTGAAAATTTCCAATAATGTTTTCTTTAACAGGTCTGAAAGGAGGTGGGGCTGGGGTTAGGGTGCAGAGAACCGGCGGGGGGGCCAGCAGCGAGGACGGTGCTTCCAGGGACAGGGATGGCTGAGCTGAGATGTGTGAGGGAGGGTGGCCCGGGAAGGGGCCGCCTGGCCTGAGCGGACAGTTTGGGATGCAGGGAGAAGCAGGAGTGGACGCCGGGTGAGGCTCGTGCCGTGCCAGTGTGCGCCGCCCTGAAGGAACCAGGTGAAAGCCAGTCGGATGGAACCGGGACTGGGCAGTGGCCAACAGGAGCGACCCAGCGAGTCAAGGTCTTTACTAGCAAAGGGGCCATGGGTCTTGGGGGTCTGCTTGTACACCCTGCAGGGATGGGGGGCCCACCACCTGTGCAGAGGCCATCCTGTTGCTGGTGGCCCATCCCTGAGACGCCATCCATGCTGCCCGCCCAGCCTTCCAGTGCCCCAGGGTGCCCAGGTGAAGCCCCTCAAAGCCTTGAGCTGTCCCTGGAAGACGGAGCCTGTCCAGGCCCCGCTGTCCCTGACAATGACAGACACAGATGGAGCCTCTCACTTCTCTGTTTCCTGCTGCCTCCTGGGCACTCCTCCCAGGGTGTGTTGTGCTGTGGAGTGCGGCCCCCCAGCGCAGCCACGGCGGTGGGTTCACCTGCTGCCCAGCTTAGTGGCCTGGAGCAAGGGTGCCTGGACTGGAGGCTGGCTCCCCTCTAAGCAGCTGTGTGACCTTAAGTCAGGCAGTGACTGGAGGTCTCTGCCTCAGTTTCCTCACCTGTAATCTGGGGGAACTGCAGCACCCTGCAGGGTCATTGTGGGAAATGGATGAGAGACCCAGTAAGCCAGTCCTAAGCCTGTTCAAGATGTAGGTTCCCTTGATGCCGGTGTGGACGGAAATGGTGCACACATTTACGAAAGAGTTCATGAAAGTGCTCCCTAGGAACCAAAATAAAACCAGCTTCGTTTGTGAAGTGAAGTAAATGGGGCCTGAGCACAGCCGTCCCGGAAAGAAAACCCACAAACAACGCTGGTTGTGCGTCTTCAGTCCGGAGTTTATTGAGAACAGGCCTGACCCCCACCCCCAACTCCGCGGGAGCCAGAGCTTTGCCGGGACTCCATGCCTGCAGAGGCCCGACCTATGGCAGCCTGGCAGGGCGGGCGGGCACCAGGCTGGACACCAGTCAGTCCTCCTGATAGGGAACATGGAAGCCCAGGGTGCTCCCCAGGGGGAAGTGCGCGAAGAAGGTGCGGGCCATGTCCTCGATCTGGGGGTAGGCCCCCAGGGCCTGGAAGTGCTGCACGTAGTTCCAGAAGTCAGAGGTGGAGAAAGGCCAGTAGGGCATGGCTGGCAGCTCCGCGTAGGGGTCTGAAAGACACATGACGCCGGCCTCGGGGCTGTCCCCGTGGTCCTGCCTGGAGACACCGTCCTTGGAGGCCTCAAGGCAGGTGGATGGTGCCCAGCTGTGCCCACAGTGATATAAGCTTCCCAGAGTGGGGGCCTGAGCCTGTCCCCTCTCATCAGTGGGGTGCGGACCTAGGTCCTTGGGGACACCTGGTCTGGGAGATGGGGGAAGAGCAGGAAGGGGAAGGGTGGGGGGAAGAAGAAGAAGGGGAAGGGTGGGGAGGCCTGTCTTGTTTGAGGAGGAGGTTGTGTGGGGAGGGAGTGGGGCCCCATCAGCAACCTGGTGGGATTTCAGAGGGAAGCAGACACCTGCCTCCGCCTCCCCCGACACAGCCTGTCCTGGAGCTCAGCCAAGGGCGGCCTGAAGATACTGGACTGACTTAGGGCTCAGGGCTGGGAGGGCCTGGGGGCTGGAGCCCAGGATGAGGGTGGGAATGTCAGGGGGTCAGGGGGCCCCAGCTCCCCTGCCCAGTGTGTTCCCAGGTGGCTGGAGGGCAGGGTCCCCACTGGAAGACCCTCTGCTTGCACAGCTCCAGGCTGGCTCCCCAGGCCTGTGTTTTCCACGCTCAGGCCTGAGCTGAGCCAGGGCTCCTGATGCACCTGCTTGGGGTAAGAAGCCGCTGCCCTCCCCAGCAGTCTGTCCCTGCACACGCCAGTTACTTATGCAAATGAAAGGAAAGAAATCGGAGACATTACCTCCTTCCTCCTGCACAGGCTTGGTCCCTGCAAAGGAATAGGAGAGCTGTCACCCAAGAGGACCCCCCAGGTGCCGGCTGGGCCCACCCCACCCCAGCTGCAGGGCTCGGGGGTTTCGCAGCAGCCTGGCAGGAGGGGAGAGAACTGAGGGCTGTCCGGGGCGGGTCCAGGTGGCTGGGTCCCTCCAGAGCGGCCCCTCACCTGCGAGAGGCCCCAGCAGCAGGCAGAGTGCCAGCCCCGGCACCACGCAGGCCCGCATCTTCCCGGCACTTCCCATTCTGCGACGCGGCCCGCCTGCGGCAGGATGAACCCAGGAGGGGCAAGACCACCAGCTTCCTCCACCAGCCTCGGTGCGGGCGGCCCTGGGAAAAATGGCATGGATAAAAAAATAATCTTACTGTTTTCCTAGCAATTTCAGTTTCGGTGGTTTCAAACCACTATTTGGAGATGAAATCCCTGCCTCAGTTGGCCTTAATTTCCACGACTTAAGAAATTGCACCCCCACCCCCCACCCTGCCTGGCCTCTGCAGAGCTGACCTCGCCTCTGTCCACTCAGCGGCTCTGCTGCCGGCTCAGGGATCCTCTTTATAGAGGGACTGGGGATGAGGAAGGACACGTCACCTGCCAGAAGAGTCACACTGAGTATTTCATCCCCAGTGGAGGACTGTGGGCCTCTGCCACCCTGCTGGCAGGCAGATCAGAGCGCCAGCTTCTGGGAATCTGATCCAAAGATCAAATCGAGAGAAAAACATCTTGGCTAGGCCGTTTCTAAAATTGTTAGGACTGAATTCAGCATTGGCACTTGAAACAAAGCCAGCTTCCTCTCCACAAGGAGAGAACCTACATCCAATATCAGGACTGGCTGAGGTTTCCTCCCTCGTGAGAAGGAGCTGAATAATTCCAGCACTGCCCCCACTTAGACCTGCAGGCAGGAAGAGCCCCAGGTCAGGGGACCTGCCTGCGGGACGTCCATTGAGCAGAGCCTGGGGTCAAGATGGACTTCCGTCTCCAGGCGGGAGCTTCCCTGCGATCCAAAGCATCAGCCTACAGGTGGGCAGGAGGCTGTACCCACCCCAGGACACCAGCAACTGGCACCAGGGGTCTCTGTGGGCCAGGCCACTCTGACTACACAGCGGCCCCACGGACCACATGGGTCCCGGTACTCACCTGTCTCTCCTCCTGGTCCCACCCTGTGGGGTCCCACCACCCCACTGAATGCAGGGGTCAAATTTGGTGTGGCAGTTTCCTCTGTTATTCCTGCTCACCCTGGGGGCTCATTAAGGACTAGGGAAGCTCCTCCCCCACATGTCCCTCGGTTCTGGAGTTCAGGGTCCCCAGCGTCATCACATTCTGCCCACATGTCCCACAAATGATTAAGGACTCATTTTCTACCCAAACAATGCCATACATTTAACCAAAGATACCCAGAGAGGTGGCTAATTTAATTCAGACTGTAAGGCAGCCGCCCACAGACTCGACTTTGGGTTTCATTTTCAGAAATCTGGAGCCTGTGGCTGCAGGAGGTAACGGACTCTTTCAGGGCAGTTATACTGGGGAGGTCTCACAGATGCCCCAGGAGGACTCGGGGCTCAGCACCCTTTCCCTCGGAGCCCACGGGAGGCACCCATTCCCCAGCAATGAGTCCTCAAACTGTAGGAATTGCCCAGGGATCCTGTTGAAACGCAGCTTTCATTCAACAGGGGGGGCCTGGGACTCTGCATCCGTAACCAGCTCCGGAGAGCTGCGATGCTGCTGGTCCCCGAGCACACTTTGGCCACAGAGGCAGGGGCAGTGGCCTCAGCCTGAGGGGGTTAGAATCCCCTGGGGGCCTGGCCGCAGAGTCCCTGGAGTGCTTGATAAGATGCAGGGGTCTGTCTGACCCCCCTCCCACTCAGAGTTCTGATTCAAGGCGTGGGGGCCTGGGAATCTGCATTTCTAGCACGTCTCTAGGTGGCCCTGGGCAGGTCCAGGGCCACCATCTCAAGCAGTGGCTCTTAAGCGCCACATTGGGGCCACCTGGGAGCTTCTGAAGAGTCGGGATTTCCAGCTTCCTAAGGTGAGATTCTGATTCAGTGAGTCCAGGTGAAATCTCTCCCGGTGACTCTGCAGGGTCCCTGCCCCCCGACCCCAGCCCCTGCCCCGCACAGTCCCACCCATTGTGGATGCATCGGGGCCTCTGGAAGTCTCATCTGCGCGGGGTGAGGCGATGTTGACACACGCAGATGGTCCCAGTGGGTCCCAAGCCAACCAGGCAGAGCCGGGCTGCGGGCGCCCCGGCAGTGCAGCGGTCAGGCGGTCTCTGGTGCCCTCTGCTGTCCATTTTGGGAACACCAAGCCTGGGCTAGGCGCGGATGTCACTTAGCCAGGGATGCCCAGGCCTGTGCCCAGCCCGCCTCTGTTTCCTGGAGGAACAGACCAGGCACAGACATTTGTTCATGCTTTAAAATCCTAAAGCCACAGGCTCCCCGGACGTGGGCTGCGGAGGGATGGGCCTCCTGCCTGCTCCTCCCTGGCCCCTGGTCTTGGTCTTCACTGAGTGCCACAGGCAGGGCGTTTATAAAAGACAGGGGTTTGTCCAGCTCACTTCTGGAGGCTGCGGAGTCCAAGACCAGGCAGCCACCTCGGGGGGGCTCGTGCTGCTCCCCAGCCACCGCCACGATGATAACCAGATTTTGACGAGTGTCTGCAGCAGACAGACCTTGTTCAAACCACCCTCCTCCCCTCAGCTGCCCACGAGGCTTCCATGAGCTACTGGAAAGTCCAGGCTGCTCACGCGTCTGGGCTCAGAGCCTAGGCCCTGGCCTCGGACTCGCTCCCAGGTCCCCCCTCGCCAGCCTGCCATCAGGGCCCAGAATCGTGCCCCTGCTTCGGTGCTAGGAGCCTGCCCTCCCCTCCCAGAGCCCAAGACACTCAGCTGGCCTCCTTGGCAGCCCACCCCACCCCTGTGCCCCTGGCTTGTGTCCTCCGTGTCCCCGGTCTCGGCAGGGGCCTTGGCCTCCCGCCTGGCTGTGCCCCGCCTGCTTCCTCTCCAAGCCTGGGTTAGTGCCTGGTCCGGGTCCACCCAACCAGTCTGTGCCAGAGCCTCTGTGCCCTGCAGGCCGGCCACCCCGCCGTCCTCGCTGAGCCACGGGGAATGTGCCCTCCCCACCCTCACTTTGCCCACTCGCTTCTCAGCTGCTGCCTTCTGCCCCCTCCATAAACCCGAGGACAGAGCCCAGGTACCCAAGGAGTGAGGGTGAGGGCGCCCTCCGACAGTGTCCTGTGCCAGTTCCCACCCCCCGGTGACGCCTGTCCTCGTTATTTTAATCAAATAGCTAAATGTCTTGAATTCTAGTGAACTTGAAAAGAAAGAGCGTTTTGGATTAAAACTAATCTGCCTTGGAAAAGCCTGCTTACAACGAAAAGCACTAAAAACTGTCACATTAGCTATGGGGATGACAGCTTTCAAAGATTAGAACCAAAATAGTGAAAACCCAGCCCGACCTGACGGGACTGCAGACCACGGGGTGTTGGAAGGATCTTCTCAGGAAACAAAGCTGGGGTGGTGGGGATTTCGGAGGCGCGCTCCCGGGGCGCTGTTCTCAACGGGCTCTGCGCAGCGGGGCCTGCTGGGGTACCACGCGGGCCAGGAAATGGTCAGAGCAAAGCCGCCCCACCATGTCACAAGACTGTCCCGTAAAGGTGGCAGGTTTGAAAGCTAAATTGTTTAAGGCCCTTAAAGAAAGATACGATTCCTTCCTTTAACCGACCCGGAATTTCTGACCAGGCCATGAGAGTCTTCTCCTGAAACAGGGGATCCTGACTTGGGGTCGAGTGGGGGTGGGGCTGTGGGGAACCCTGGGGACCCCAGCTGTCCTGAAAAAATACAGGATGCCATGTTAGACGTAAATTTCAAATAATCAATGAATACATCTTTTAGTACAAGTGTGTCCCAAATATAACCAGGGACATACTTCTGCTGACAAGTATCCTTGTCTAACTGAAGTTCCGACGTTACCTGTTTTTCTTTCTTTTTTTTCTTTTTTTTGCGAAATCTGGCAACCCCGTGCAGGACAGAACCTTGTGGCCCTGCCTGGCCGCTGGCTCCATGCCCAGGTTGGGCCGGAAGCCAGGCTTTGAGCACAGGCTGCTAGGGAGAAGGGACTCCAGGCTCCCGACCAGCAGCGCAGCCCCAGCCCTGGGGCAAGGCAGGCAGCTCCCGTGCCCACGAGGGTCTTTTCTGAGATGCTTCCTCCTGGAGCTGCAGCATTAAGGTCGTGGCACGAGGGGAGAAGATGGACTGCAGCCTGAACCTCCCTGTCAGCCGAGGCCCCGGCCCAGGACACCCAGGGACTCACGGCTGTCTGGAGCTGGCCTTAGCTGGGCTTGTCACAGAGAGAAGTGGACAGGGCCAGAGAGGCAGGCAGGCCACACTGCTCAGAGCCTTCCTCTTTCCGGCTTGGAGACAGGGATGGGGACACAGGGCGGGGGAGCCCCAGAAGCCCATGACTCAGGGAGAGAAGCACCGACCTTCCACGTGGGCTGTGGCAGGTGCCTGCATCCTGTGACACAGGACCCGAGGGCCGGCGCTTCTTGGTGGAAACAGCACCTGAGAGGCCAGTGAGGGCCTCGGCGCCTTGGTGGTGAGGCGGTCACGATCTCCTAGGCACAGGGCTGGGCTGGGGTGGCCCGACCTGGCTGCCCTGGAGGAACGAGCCCCGGGAACGGGAGAGGCCCTCGGCCCCCACACCATCGGAGCAACAGAAGGCGAGGTGCTCCCGCTGCTCCTCCTCTTTCCAGAGGACCCAGAGCCTCCAACGGCCACACCCGGCACGCGTCAGCATTCAGTCAGTGTTGTCTTAGCTGAAAAATGTGTGTGTGTGCAGTCTGTGTGTGTACATATGCATGCGTGTGCATGTTCCTGTGTGGGGTGGTGTGTGTGTGCACGCATGTATGCATGTGTATTTGTGTTTGTGTGCATGGATGCATGTGCGGTGATGTGTGGGTGTGGCATGTGCAGGAGTCCATGCCTGTGTATTGTGTGTGTATGGGGCCCTGCATGTGTGTGCTGTGTGCTGTGTGTGGGGGGGGGTTGTGGGTGTGTGTGTGTGTGCATGCCTATGTACTGTGTCCATGTGCATATGCATGTATGGGTGTGGGTGTTGTGCGAATGTGTGTACATGTGTGTTAATGTGTGTGCATGTGTGTGAATGTGGTGTGTGCTATGTGGTGGTGTGTGAATGTGTGTGCATGTGTGTGAATGTGGTGTGTGCTATGTGGTGGTGTGTGAATGTGTGTGCATGTGTGTGAATGTGTGTGCTATGTGGTGGTGTGTGAATGTGTGTGCATGTGTGTGAATGTGGTATGTGCTATGTGGTGGTGTGTGAATGTGTGTGCATGTGTGTGAATGTGTGTGCTATGTGGTGGTGTATGAATGTGTGTGCATGTGTGTGAATGTGGTGGTATGTGCATGTGTGTGAATGTGTATGAATGTGTGTGAATGTGTGCGGTGTGTGCTATGTGGTGGTGTATGAATGTGTGTGCATGTGTGTGAATGTGTGTGAATGTGTGCGGTGTGTGCTATGTGGTGGTGTGTGAATATGTGTGCCATGTGTGTGGTGTGTGTGTGGGATGTGTGCATGGCCACGTGCTCTATCTGGAAAGTGACCCCAGGCAGTGGGAAGCTGGGACTGGGAGCAAGGCAGTGGGAGGAAGAGGGTGAGCTGCGGTCTCAGTGCTGCTGCGGGCAGCGGGGCGTGTGGGGGGTGTCTGACCCTCAGCCTAGAAGGAGGCGCTTCTCTACTGCACGGTCTCCCCTCTCCACTGGCCGGGGGTCGCCCCATGAGATAAACTCCCCACTTCAGGTTTGGGGTGCCCACTGGGCGCCCACAGGCGTCCGGAGCAGTGACCTCAGAGAAGTCAGGGAGGCGGCAGACGTCGGAGCAGGGGCTGCAGGGGAGGCCAGGCCTGGGCCGAGCTGCTGCTGCAGCTGAGATCGGAGTGAGAGGGACCATGAGGAGTGCGGTGGACGGGGGCCGCCGCTGACCCGCCTTCCTCAGTCCTTCTGACAGAGGGTCTCTGGGGACACAGGGGCCAGCTCCAAGGGGGACCCAGAGCCAAGCCAAAGACAGACCACAGGAGATCTCCTGCCAGAAGGCACCGCGTGAACCTCGAAAGGCCATCAGTTACCTCCTTGTTTGATAAAATACACTGATGCTTGCTTCAGGTGACCTGTCCCCACTGGGGGTCTCTTCCCCCAGAGCATCCACCTCTTGGTGAGAAAGGTCTGCACCTTTCCCACGTCCCCAGCAGCTGCTCTGTCCGTGGACTGTCCCCTGAAATCCTCGGTTTTCAGCAGGTCCGTGCTGTTCTTACCATCCACATTTCCCTGGAGAGGAAGCAGGCTCTCCAAGGGAAGCCACCTGCCCAGAGGCACCCAGCAAAGGCTGGAGTGGGAAAATGAGCATGTGAGGGTCAGACCACCCTCCTGGCCTCTTCCAAGACACTCCAGGTGTGCCTTCTGTCACCTGCACAGAGGCCCACTCAGAAGACTTGGTGGGGCCTGAGCGTCCGCACGATGCCCTGGTCCCCCAGAGCCCTGGGACTGCAGGTCGCTGACGTCCCGACGCCTCCCAGACAGACCATGTGGCCCGTCCTGTGAGGCCACCTCTGCGAGCGCCGCTGCCTCCCCCTGCAACGCGGGGTCCTCCACCCGCCCAGGTGTCTGTCCGTAAGAATGCCAGCAGGCTCTCTAAGCTGTGGCTCTCAAGGATGAGCAGTGGCAAGACAACTGTGGCAGCTGGCCGGGGTGCGCGGCTCTAAATTTGCTCACGCCCTGGGTCCTTGACCGTGGGGCCTGGACGCCTGCTTCCGGGGCAGGAGGCAGAGGAGTCGGTAGGACGTACCGTCGGAAAGGAAGGGAGCCGCCCCCTTCCCAGCTCTTGCTTCCTTCACAGCTGGCCGAGCGCAAGGCCGAGGCTCACGGCAGCCCTTGGGATGGGACCACCCACCCCTGGACATTTAGCAAATGGGCATTTGGGGTCTCCAAAAAGGAAGAAATTCCTATCACACAGCCCATACGGATTTGTCCGAGAGGACCTTTTCTCCCTGAGTTAGTTACCACCCGGAAGAAGATTCCGGAGAAACACAGGTGAGGAAGGGCTAGTGCCAACCCACAGCCCAGGACACCGTCATCCTCTGCCACTGGACACGCATCCCCTGCCCACGCCCACACTTGCCCCCTGTGCCCACTGGGTCTCACCATCCTCTCCTGAACCTGCAGATACAGGTCCCAGTCCAGGGCAGGATGCCTGGAGGTGCAGAGAACCAGGGTGCGTGGGGGAGGCGGCCCCGCCTGGTGACATACAGGCCCTGCTTGCTGGGCAGGGGCCGGCCAGAGGCCTGTCCACAGACCACGACTCTCCCTGTGCCCTGCCTCCCTGAGAGAGGCACGTTGGAGATCTGTTGAATGTCAGCCCAGCCTTTCACACACCCCCCTGAACCCCAAGTTTCCTACTGGGACACTTCCCCAGAAACACAGTGGGGAAGGGCAGAAGGTGGAAACGGTTTGGCTGTTTGCCAGGTAGGGGGGGTGCCCTGGTTCCTCCCCAGGGCCCTGGATCCCTCTGGGCCTGGCTGGACCAGGCCTGGACCAAAGGAGACCTCCTCCGCCCCTCCCTGTCTCCCCAGGCGGGGAAGAGGGGCTGGGTCAGACCCTTGCTGAGGTCTTTCCAGGTTCTGATTATAGGGGCTTTCAGGGAAACAAAGTCAGGAATGGGGAAGGAAGCGCACTGGCACGGCAGAACCAGGAGAGGGCAGCCCTGGGCAGGCAGCCTCTGCACCAAACCACAGGTCCCGGTGGGTGGGCAGGTGGGGTAGGGGGCGGGGCCCAGGCGTCCCTGTCCAGGTCTGTTGCCCAGCTCCAGGGGCTGTGCACGGACAGGTCCCAGCTTGCAGATGAGAATGCAGGCTCAGAGGTGAGACCCGATGGACAAGAGCTGTGGGGGTCCCCCAGCTAGGTCCCTCCTCTGGGAGAGGCACCCTCCCACCCTGACCCCAGTCCCTGAAACGCAGCCCACCGCTTTCCCTCCAGGGTGACTCAGTAGACCTGAAGAGGCTCCTGTCGGCTCTACACCGTTTCCAGTTCAGGATATTGGGGTGTCCTGATTTCCTGAGACCTCCGGCCAGCTCCTGGGGTCTGGCAAGCCTGTGACAAATGGCCGGGCTCACCCCAGCCAGGGTGTGTCACTCCTGCCCACCCAGAGGCTACACCCTGGAAAACTGCGCCCACCTCCCGGGCCCCGGAACACGGGGGTGGAAGGAGCCGTGGGCTGGGACTTTGCCAGAGCGCCCTCCCGCCTCCGGCCTGGCCAGCTCCTTCCCAGCCACCGCCTCTTCGGCCTCTGAGCTGCACTGAGGCCACAGATGTCTTGTGTGAGAGCATCACGGCTTCTGGCTCTGCTCCTTACGAGCTGTGGAACCCTGGGCAAGTTACTTGACACCTCTGTGGCTCAGTGTCCTCGTCTGTTAAGGGGTGCTGACCCTGGGGTGCGCCTGGCACACAGGAAGCCCCCAACGAAGAGTGGCCTCGTTGTCGGCAGAGCTCACCATCTGCAGCTCATGCGGCGACACGCAGGCCCGGCAGTGGCCGGTGGAGATTGGGACTCCGGGGTTCTTCCCAGCTCTGTGACGCTTCTCAGAGGAATCACTGACACGTCTCAGAGGCCTGAGACACTCCCATGTGTCACAGCTCAGGCCTGTCCCTGGCTGGGGTGGGTAGAAGGACTTGTACTCCAACGGGGTGATGGAGTGGGGTGGGAGCCTCGAGGGGAGAGGGGCTGAGAAGGATCCCTGCTGGGAGAAATGCAACGGCTCTTCACCCCGCCAAGAAGACGCTTGGAGACACCAGGCCGACGTGCAGGGAGGGAGGGGCTGAGCCTCCTTGGCTGGCTCACGCCCAGGCTTGGAAAGGATCCCTGCCCGTGCATCTGGCCCAGGCGGCGGCAGGCTGTGTGACTGGGCAGGGCACTCACCGTCTCCACACCTCAGCTTCCGTATCTGGGAAGAGGGTAAAATGACGGGGTTGTGTCCGGGAAGCTCGTGGCACCTGGTGCCAGCGCTCGGTGAGAGCCACAAGGTTTGCGACACGAGCCTGCATTTAGGGAGCACGGGGAGCCCTGTGGCAGGGCCGGGCTTAGAAAGCACAGGGGCTGGACGGCATTGGCTCAGACGGTCCTGGGGGTAGACGGACGTTCTGTCCGTGAAACAAACAGGCGGCCACCATGGGAGCCGCGTTCTGAAACAAGGAACGTCACTGGCAGTCAAAAATACAATAATCAAAATTTTAAAAATTAGCAGAAAGGTAAGAAGGTAACAAGACTCTCTCATAAAATAGAGCAAAAGGACAAACTGTGGGAAATTGCTCAGGAAAGCAGGAGCGCTAGAGGCCGAAGTCAGCAGAGTCGATGTCCACAGCGACCGCGAAGGCGAGCAGGCTCCCCCCGCGGACCGAGAAGGGCGCCCTGAGGACCGGCTCACTCTCCGCCCTTTCCGCTCTTCCTTTTCTCTCGCTCTGTCTCTCGAGTCAGAACCCTCACCCTGGGACAGGCCAGACCCCCAAGGAGGCACAGCTTTGGGCATTTCGGGACACTGGACACCAAATAAAAGCCTACAGGTGTTCAGCCTGCAAGGGCAGACTGCATAAAAAGGACAGGACCTCAGAAGACATCGGGCCCCTCTACGGTCACTCTAGAAGCTGCGACGTATGGCAAGACACCCCGCGTACTTCAGGGGGAACCTAGAATGTCACCCCTAAAAGGTGACCCGTCAACTGTTAGGAGTGAAAAGGGTATTTTCAGACCTACCAGGAGTCAACATTTAATTTCCATGTCCCTTCCCTAAGATTCTGCTGTGTTTGGGTGACACCGTGTACAGGGAAACTCTGGGATACAGAAAACAGGTTGTGCAACTCGGAAGAGGGGTGAAAGGAGTCCCCCGACTGGCAGGTACACTTCGGGTCTGGAGAATCAAGACTCCAGAGCCAGGGGCAAAGGTCTGAAGAGCAAAACTGCCAGGAGAAAAGGAAAATGGAAACGGGGTTATCTGGTGTATCTGAGCACTTGGAAACGTATTGCCAGCATTTGAGAATTCTGTTAGAACATATGGAATAGGCACAGGCATGTGGAAAGCGAACGTTGCGTTTGTTTTTAAATAAAAGCAAGGCAATAACTAACTCCAGGAAAATAAAAATGTGCAGAGAAAGAAATACCATTAGAATGCACTACCTAGCTCAGTGTTATATTTTCCTTACATGCTCATGATCCCATGAGGCATGAATATTGATTTAACCCGAATCATGGTATGGCCGTGTTGGCAGGAAGAGGAAAGGAAGCTCAGTGTGAGACAGCAGCAATTCAACAGATCAGGGCTAAGACGGCAAAGAGAGAGTGCTGCGTTGTTTACCTATTCCAGAGTGACAGATGACTCCCAAAGCACACTGGCTCGACATAACAGACCCCAAATAACAAATGTTTACTATGTCATGAGTGAGTCAGGAATCCAGGCACAGGACTGCTGGGTCTTCTGACTCGGTGTCTCTTGCAAGTTATCGGCCGGAGGACAGTCACCTAAAGGTACCACTGGGGAAAGGGCACTTGGCTCACCTGCCTGTCACCAGGACTCAGATCCCTAATGGCTGGGGCCTTCTTGCCAATGGCCTCTTCCCCATAGGGAAGCTCCCGTCGGGGTCACTGGCCTCTCCCAGACTGAGGGTTCTGACTTCAGAGAGAGACAAGAGAGGGAGAGCAAGATGGAAGTCTTTCTGTAACCCATTACATTTGCCACACTCCACACGACTGATCCTTCGTGGGGCCCTCCCCACCCAAGGGAGAGAATTACACAAGGGCGTGAGCAAGATGGAAGTCTTTCTGTAATCCATTACATTTGCCGTACTCCACACGACTGATCCGTCGTGGGGCCCTCCCCACCCAAGGGAGAGAATCACACAAGGGCGTGAGCAAGATGGAAGTCTTTCTGTAACCCATTACATTTGCCGTACTCCACACGACTGATCCGTCGTGAGGCCCCTCCCCACCCAAGGGAAAGAATTACACAAGGGCGTGAGCAAGATGGAAGTCTTTCTGTAACCCATTACATTTGCCACACTCCACACGACTGATCCGTCGTGGGGCCCCTCCCCACCCAAGGGAGAGAATCACACAAGGGCGTGAGCAAGATGGAAGTCTTTCTGTAATCCATTACATTTGCCGTACTCCACAGGACTGATCCGTCGTGGGGCCCTCCCCACCCAAGGGAGAGAATTACACAAGGGCGTGAGCAAGATGGAAGTCTTTCTGTAATCCATTACATTTGCCGTACTCCACAGGACTGATCCGTCGTGGGGCCCCTCCCCACCCAAGGGAGAGAATTACACAAGGGCGTGAGCAAGATGGAAGTCTTTCTGTAATCCATTACATTTGCCATACTCCACAGGACTGATCCGTCGTGGGGCCCCTCCCCACCCACACAAGGGCGTGAACACCAGGAGCCAGAGGTCAGTGGGGACCATCACAGAGACTCCTTCACCAGAGATGTGTGTTAGTCCTCGCTGTCCAGAGAAACAGAACAAGTAGCATATCAGTAGTGTGTGTGTGTGTGTGTGTGTGTGTGTGTGTGTGTGCGTGTGTGTGTGTGTGTGAAGAGACTTATTTCAGGAACTGATCCACGCAATTGTGGAGGCTGCAAACTCAAAGTCCATAGAGCAGGCAGCAGGCTGGAGACCCAGGAAGAGCTGATGCTGCCGTCCTGGGTCTAGAGCCTGTTTGGAGGAAGAATTCCTTCTCTGGGGAAACTCAGTCTTTTCTCTTACAGCCTTCAACCGACGGCATGAGGGCCGCTTCCATTATAAAGAGTGATCTGTTGTAATCAGTCAACTGATGTAAATATTAATCTCACTTTTTTTTTGAGACAGTCTCGCCCTTTTGATAGGTGCCAGGCTGGAGGGCAGTGGCACGATCTCGGCTCACTGCAAACTCCGCCTCCCAGCGTCAAGTAATTCTCCTGCCTCAGCCTCCCGAGCAGCTGGGACTACAGGCGCACGCCACCACACCTAGCTAATTTTTGTATTTTAGTAGAGACGGGGTTTCACTACGTTGGCCAGGATGGTCTCGATCTCTTGATCTCATGATCCGCCCACCTCGGCCTCCCAAAGTGCTGGGATTACAGGCGGGGGCCCCCACACCCGGCCATTAATCTCATTTTTAAAATGCCTTCACATTGACATCTAGACAGGGGTTTGACCAGGCAACTGGGTACCACGGACTTGCCCAGGTGACACATAAAACTGATGCCAGTAAGCCTGTTCTTTGGAAATACTGTATGTAGGTGAAGGCAGGAGAGCAGCTAGCAGAAGGTGGGTGGGTGCTTCCAGGAGGTGGCGTGGCCGTTGTGGAGGGCAGGACCCTGTGCTGTGGGTGCAGACTGCTGGGGGCTGAGTGGGCACAGACGAGCCGGTAAGGCCCTGGGCTCAGGAAGTGCAGGGTGGGGCTGAGGTTCCTCTGTATGCCCAGCCCCTGCAGAAGTGCTCACCTGGATGTGATGCCCAGATGCCCACAGGTTTGGGCTGGCTTCTGCAGGAGGGGAAGGGCTTGAACAGTGGGAGCCACAGTGTGGAAGGGGACTGAGGGAAACTGGAAGACATGACCCGAAGCTGCGGGCCAAGCCTGAGCCCACAGCAACGGGAATGCTGCGGTAACCACCGTCTGGGTTGCAGGCAGCTGCGGGGGCCAGAGAGCTTCCCCCTGTGCCAGGGAGGGGGTCTGGCCAGCAACAGACCCCAGGGGATGGTGGAATCTCCTCCCCCAAATTCAAGCAGGCACTGGTGTTTAGGAGGCTTACGGGCAGGCCGGGGGCTCCAGAACCCTGCCATGCCAAGGCTCCTAACTGCGGGAGGGAGACCCAGGCTGGGCCAGTTCTGTGCAGCCTGCAATGGATCCATTGTTCACCCCTATTCACAGCCACATAAAAGCTGAATTTATGGGAACCAGGGCTCAGCGTGTTTCTCAGCCTGGCTGAGGCATCCGGGCGGTGTGGCCCCATCAGCGGCCGTTGGGGGCCCCCTGGGCTCTGAGGCTTTGAGGGTCTCTGCCGGGAGTCGGGCACCAGCCCATTGCCCTCCTCCCTCTGACTTTTTGGCCCTCCCTCCCTGGTGTTGTTGGAAACTCGGAGATGAAAGAGCAGGTTGCCTGTTTCAGCCTCGCTGCTTGTCCTAGATTCGTTGATTCATCCCAGGGGCAGGTATTGTGAGCCCACAGGGCGGGAGTCAGAGGCGCTTGCCGGGCCAAGAACCGCATCTCGGAATTAAAGGGATGGAGATGCCTTTGAACTGTGTGCCGATCGCTCTGGATGGCTGGGAGGCCGCCCTCCGGCCCAGGAGCCTTGAAGGCAGAGCCTCCGCCCTGCTCTGCTCCAGGGAGACGCAGCCGCTCGCCCCACAGGCAGGCCAGATGATGCCCACGCTGCAAAAGGAGACATTGGTTTTTTTTGTAGTAGAAAAAAGAAAAAAAAGACAACTGCCCCTCCTTTCCCCTCCAGCTCCCCTCTCTGAGCAAATGTTCAGTGTTCCTGGCACTGTGTGGACAGACCCTGTCCCTCCCTGTCCCCCTGAGGCCGGGCTGAGCGCTGCAGGCAGATGAGACCACACGCATTCATCCACCACCGCATTTTCCCATTCAAGGATACATTTTGGGCCTCTGCCGGGTCGATATATATTAGGCTCATGTATTCTTTTTGTTAGGAAAAATTTGGGGTAGGGTTTTTCATTTTGGACAGAGTGCCCACAGGAAGTCCCAACAGACCAGGTCAAACCAAAATGAAGACTCTCATGCTAAATGCCACATAATGAAACGAAAACTTTAAAGCTGCAGTGAGATCCCAAAACAGACCAGTATTTCCTGAAAGCAGGAGATTCTGGTCCACCTGAGTCGGCCGATACGCGCGTCTCCCCGACTCTAACCCTTACACAAAAGCCGTGGCCGTCCGCCTCTTGTTCTGATTCTTTGTCCCACCTTACAAACCCTGCTGTTCTGCCACCGCCCAGTGGGAGCTCTTATTCCGTTTTGTAGAAGGGAGGCTGCCCTGATTCACGAAGAGTGAATAAAAGCCAATTAGATCTGTGAGCAGATGTGTTGTCATTGCGTGTTCTGACACCCTCACAGCTGAGAAACCCTGGTACCGGCTGCTTGGCCTCGCCCTGCAGACAGCCCGTGGAACACGCCTCTGCGCTGGGGCCGTCCTGTGCCTCACGTGGCGTTCAGCAGCACGTCTGTCCTCCGCCCACGGGGTCCAGGAGCCTCTTCAGTCCAGAAAACCCAAACCGTCTCAGCCACCGCCGCACCCCCATGGGCCGTGCACAATTGCGTGCACACACCATGTGCACTGGGTGAATCTCCCGCGGACACCTGCCCAGGTTACTTCCGCTGAGAGCGGTGATGCTGCAGACTCCTTGAAATATACCTGACATTCGTGATTTTACCATTATACCATTGACTCCTCCCAGTGGACCTGCTGCGGAAAGCCAGGGTTGCCCGGTCATGACACCCAGGCCGTGGGACTTGTGCAGACCTGCCACTGTGATCTGGAAAGCCCAGCGATGCATTCACAGCCACATGATTTTTGCAAAACAAATGAAATAAAACCAAACCTTGATGTTTTCCGGCAACCCGTTAAGCCCATTGTCTTTGCTCTGCCTGCCCGGGCATGGCTGTGTGGTGGGCTGGCTGTGGGCATTTGGACACCATGTTGGCTCTTTCCACAGGTTTGGTGGGACATCCTTATGAGGTTTGCAGTCACTTCTGAGCAGAGCTAAGCCACCGTAAGCTGTCCCAGGCTGTGTTCCCGCCCACCGTGCTGGCTGGCTGGGGATAAGGACAGGAAGGAGCGGGCCCAAGGTCACGTCACACTGTGAAGGTGTTCCACAGCTCGTGGTACCAGACGTGTACATGTAAGGAGGGTGGGCTGTGTGCACGAGGAGCCGGATGCCACGCTGAAAAGGGTCTGCAGTGGAGGGAGGGTCGTGCAGTTCTTATCAGCCCATTAGCAAAAGGCAGCCGGCTCCTGCCACAGATCAGCTACACAATTAGAAACTCACTACACACTTTTCCCCGCCATTTGAAAAATGAGAAACTGGCAAAATAGAATCCGTGAGTGGGGGGCAGAACCTGCGGCGACGTGGCAAAGTCCAGGAGGTCTGAATATGGGGTACGTGTCACATGCGCCCTCCCGCAGCACCAAGTCTTGACACATCTGGGGCTTCCAGACGCAACAGAAGCAACGTTCATGGCGTGGTGTGGGGTCACTGATTAGACCACACGAGGCACAGCCCAACAGAGAGCCTGTGAGGCTTCTTGGAGAGGCACTCAGCCGAGCCCCGCAGTTCCACCTGCAGGGTCTGCCCCAGCTCCACCGGCTCACCGCCCTGCTGCTGCCGCGGCACCTCATCCCCACCCAGGAGCGCCCCAGATCTATGTAGCCAGCAGCCGCTGGGTGACAGACACTCCTGCCCTTCCCCAAACCCCTGCGGGGCTTCTGATGGCCAGGGACGAAACCCCGAACCTCAGTCCTGCCTGCCTCTAGGGCCTCCCTGGTCTCCCCTCAGTCCCTCAGCACCAGAGTCCTTTCCTGATCCCCGGCCTTGGTCCAGCGGTTCCATCTGCCGGACACTCCTCCGCCCGCCCCTGCCTGAGCTGAAGCATCGGAAACCCAGGGGTAGTTTCATCAGGTCTGCCAGCTCTGCTTGCGTTTTAAAATTATTTGTTTGTTTGTTTGTGTTTGAGACAGAGTCTCACACTATCGACCAGGTTGGAGTGAAACGGCGCAATCTCGGCTCACTGCACCCTCCGCCTCCCGGGTTCAAGCGATTCTCCTGCCTCAGCCTCGTGTGCAGCTGGGATTACAGGCGTGCACCACCACAGCTGGGTAATTTTTGTATTTTTAGTAGAGACGAGGCTTCACCATGTTGGCCAGGCTGTTCTCAAACTCTTGACCTCGGGTGATCTGCCCACCTCGGCCTCCCAAAATGCTGGGATTACCGGCGTGAGCCTCCGCGCCCGGCCTCTGCTTGCTTTTGATCACTGGATTTTGTTTTGTTTTATTTTTTTCTTTCCTTTTTCCGTGAAGCTGAAAGCCATCGTAGTTGAAGTTCACGCCCCCGGACACTGAAATTCACCCTTCACTGGCCACTTTAGAGATAACGTTCATAGGACATCATGGTAACGACTGCTTCTGCTGCTTTTCGGGAACTTAGGCCAGCTTCAGTTCAGTTCAAGCCAGGCGAGGCCACCAAACCTTCCACAGTGCAGAGACCATGGGCAACTGCAAAAGTGCGGTGTTTACCAAGGACTCTGCCTCCTGCCCGGGCTGAGCCACCTGTGGTTCTGTGTGGCCTCGTGGTCCTGTATGCTGTCCTGTGTGGCCTCGTGGTCCTGTGCTGTCTCTATTCCCCCTGTTCACATTTGTCCACTGTCTGACCCCACACTGGAGTGTCTGCTTCAGGAGCAGGACCTGGTCTGGCTAGTGTCCTGTGTTGGACTTGGCGGCCGGCTCACCACAGTGACTGGGGGCAGGGTGGAGTGGGTGGATGGGTTGGCCACCTGGATGGACCTGGGTGACGGGACGAGGAAGCAGCAGGCGGCGTTGGCGTGGGCCCGGCAGGTGTGGTGAGGTGCTGCTCTGGACCCTTCTTGGCCTTGCCACCTCCTGGCTGCGTTGACATGGGCCGGTGACTCCCATGGGTGTGACATCATCCTGTGTGAGGGAGGAGGACTGTGACCCACGCATCAACCCCAGGCTCCTTAGGAGGCCAGACCCTCAGGCACCACAAGGACATGGGAGCTGCGACCCACAGGGACATGGGGGTGCGACCCACGGGCCTCCTGGGAACTCGGTGCCAGCCACCCCTGCTGCCCGTGTGCACGTCAGAGCGAGGGTCTACTCTTCACCCCTGACCCCTGAAAACCACCTTCATGGTGCCAAGGAATGCGTCCGAATTCATGTCCCGAGCTGCCATTGCAAAGGGCTGTAGGCCAGGCGGTGTAGACAGCAGAAGGACTCCCTCAGCTCCGGAGGCTGCAAGTCTGGGATCAAGTGTGGGTGGGCAGGGCCGGCTCCTTCCGCAGCTGTGGGAGGACCTGTCCCAGGTCCCTCTCCTCGGCTTGTAGATGGCCGTCTTCTCCCTGTGTCTCTTCACAGCATCTTCCCTTGGCACTTTTCTCTGTGTCCAAAAAGGGGACATTTGGATTAGGGCTCATTCACCCTGATGACTTCACCTTAGCCTCTTTACCTCTGTAAAGACCTCATCTCCAAATAAGGTCAGTAGGTGACACGCTGGGAATGAGGACCTCAGCGTATGAATTTTGGGAACACATCAGCCCAGAAAACAGCATCTGCCCCACCTTGCGGGGTGCAGAGGAACAGGCTCCATCGTCTGAAAGCCGGGTGCTTCCTCTCCCCTGCCTCACACGATTGGCTGAACCACAGCCCCAAGGTCCACATCCTCACCCCTGGAGCCTGTGATCGCCACTTTAGACGGCAAAGAGGACTTTGCGATGTGGCTGCGTTAATGATTTCGAGGCGGGAGGTGAGGCTGGACTAGTTAGTTGGGTGGGCTCTAGACGCCCTCACGGGTGCTCCTGTAAGAGGGAGAGCGGACACACAGGAGGCCACGTGCCACAGAGCCCAGGGTTGGGGCAATGTGGCCACCAGCCAAGGGCTGGCCACCACCCAAGGCTCTGGGGTGAGCATGGCGCTGCAGGCACCTCACTCCGCCTGCTGTACGGAAGGGCACGAGGAGGAGGATAAGGAGCGTGGATAGCCATGAGTAACAGTAATGATGACATTGGCATTACTGTTTTGACATTATTGTATGTATGTTGTGGGACAATTATGTTAACATTGTCAGGAAGCAAGATTTCCCACAAAGGATAAAAGAGATGCGGGCATAGAAGGACATACATGTCATCAACAATTTGAATTGGAAATATCAAGATGAACTCAGGACTTAGGTGGGACAGGCAGCGTCTCGGGTGGACGGAGGCGGCAGCAGCACCCAGAGTCCTCTGCCCACGGTTCCCTCCTGGGAGCACCTCACAGCCAGGATTCCCTGAGCACACCCTTTGTGCCAGCCCTGGCTTCCAGAACCACTCTGGACCCACATGCAGGTGGCTGTCGGGGGTGCTGCCCATCTGTCAATGCCCAGGCTCCTGATGGGCAGATGTACTTCCACACTCCAGGGCCTCACCCCATGAGACCAAGCCGCCTCCTCCTCCCGCCACTTCCCCCCTCTCTGCTCCTCTCCTGCGCTGGGCCGGTGCCTGCCCCCCCTCCTCCCCTCCCCACTCCTCTACTGCACTGGGCTGCTGCCTGCTTCGGTTCTGTGGCTCGTGGCCTCCTGTGTGTCTGCTCTCCCGCCGCTCCTCTCCCCAGAATCACCCTCCCCGTGCTCCTGTCCATGCACACCACGTCCAGATTTCCAGGCCCAGAGAACTCCTTCCTCTGTGAGTGAGCCAGGCATTGCTCACTTCTCCCTCCCTTGTCATCCCCTCCTTGCGTGTGTGCCCCCAGTGGGTGGGGCAGGGGCTGGCACGGGTGTGGGAGGGGTCACAGTGAGGGAGCCAGCGCTGTCTCTCTGTCGCATCCCCAGACACCCCGCACAGGGCTGTGCAGTGCCCGGGCCCAGCCTTCCGTCGCATTCTAAATGGGACATCTGGGTAATGACCCTTTACTTCTCAGACACATCATTTTTTCCGCCCTTGGGGGTGGGGGAAGCAAGTGTTGGTTCCCGAAAATGACAAGGTTAAAAGGAAGCAACAGGAAGCCGCCAGCACATTCCCCCGAAGGCCGTGCGGGCTGGACGGCTTGACTCCTCATCTGGTTACCGCTGTGAGCATGTTTCCCGTGCTGCTGAAAACCAGGGTCTCTCTCACTCATCTCCCGGCATCCGAGACCCCCGGGGCAGCTGGGGTGGGAAAGAAGCACAGAGGCCCAGGGGTGTTCTGCTGAGACTGCGGCTGGCCGTGGACCGAGCAGAGAACCCTGAAGGTAGGCCCCGAGGCCACGGGAAAGAGGTGGCTGCTGTGTCAGCATTGGCATGGGGGAGCAGCCCTGGAAGGTGAGGCCACTGGCAGGATGGCATGTGAGCCTGGCTCATGGGTTCACGGGTGAGCCGCAGGGGCCAGCCTGTCTGGTGGAGGAGCCCCAAGTCCACAGGGGTGTGGCTTTGGGAACTGAGTTCTCCCCTCAGGGCGCTGGGCTGAGTCGAGCAGCACCACCAGGCACAGACCACAGAAGTCACAGGCTCGCCCTCTGCTGGTTCTCTGTGGACCCTCACGTGGGCCTCTCAGCTGTGGCTGATCAATTCCTCCTCTGGGCCCCGCATCTGCTGTCTGCTTTTTCGCCAGCTCTGGGCAGTGGGTCTCACGGGAGCAAGACTCAGAGCATGGTGCTGAAGCCCGAGCCGGCTTGCTTATTTCCAGACAGCCTTCCTTCGGCCACTCCTGCCTTCTTCAGGGCAGGCTCTCCCTGTGCTCTTCTGGTCAGTAACGCTCACGAGAACAAATGCTCAAGAAATGTTACATGCATGAGCTATGGCCACAAAGGGGCCATCTCTTAATCTTCAGAAGGAAAATATGACCTCCTGGCAGCCATGCTGATGGGATGAGCACCTGGGCAGGTCCTTGAGACGTAGAGGGAGGACTGTGCGGTCATCATTAGCCAGTGTGTTCTTGCATGCCGGACTCTTCCAGAGCAGGGGCTCACAGAGGGCAAGGAAAGAAGTTCTCACTTGCCACGGCTGGAGATCTCTGCTGCAGGGAGTCAGCCTGCCCACCAGAGGCCTTGCCTGGGGTGCACACGTGCACACATACATATGCACAGCCAGACACATACATGCAGAGACATACACATGCACACACCCACACCCACACACACTCATGTGCCTGCATGCACACACACATGCACACCTATGCATGCACACATACACAACCATACACAGGTACACACCTACATATTTGTGCACTTGTGCACATATGCATGCATGCACATAACTTGCACATATGCACATGCACAAACGCATGCACACACATACACATGCACACACACACATACACATGCACACCCATATACACACATACACATGCACACCCATATACACACATACACATGCACACACATATACACATATGCACACACGTGTGCACATACACATGTACACATGTGTACATGCATGCACACAATGCATGCATACACATGCATACACATACATGCATTCATACACATGCACACACATATACACACACACAATGCATTCATACACATGCACAACCATAAACACACATATAGATGCACACACATATACACACATGCACACATAAGCATACACATATGCACACAATGCATGCATACACACATATACACATATATACACATATACATGCACACACATGCACATACACACACATGTGTACACACACGCACACAATGTATGCATACACATACACACATATAGATGCACACACATATACACACAGACACAAACATATGCACACATACATATGCACACATATGTGTACACACATGCACATAATGAATGTATACACATGCACACACATACACACATACACATGCACACATATACACACATATATGTGCACACACACATGCACACAATGCATGCATACACGTGTACACACATATACACATGCACACATACACACGTGTGCATACACACATGAACACAATGCATGCATACACATGCACACACATATACATACAAACACACACATGCATACACATGCACACACATATGCACACATGCACACAGTGCATGCATACATGCATACATGTGCACACACACATGTACATGCACACACACTCCCATCACACCTGTCCCTCAAGGTGAGTTGACCACATTCCTGCATCAGCCTTCCAGGGCTGCTCTCCCCCATGCCAGTGCTGACACAGCAACCACCTCTTTCCTATGGCCTTGGGGCCCATCCCTGGGGTTCTCCACTCAGCCCAGGGCCAGGTTCATCCTTGCTCAGCCACAGACATGCACACACACATGCACACACACACGCACACACACACACACACTCCCATCTTGCATGTCCCTCAAGGTGAGTTGACCATTTTCCTGCATCTGTCATCTGACAATGACTCTTCATTTATCCGTCACCCGCAATGTGCCTGGCCCTCTTTTTAAGCAAAGAACAAAACAAAGGCTCTGCTCTTCCATGCGGTGGGAGCCAGGCACCGCCTCGGCTACAGTCTCCAGTGTGAGCACAGCCCACGCGGAGCTGCAGGGCCTCCCCAGCACAGGGCTGGGTGCAGGGCAAGGGCACAGGGAAGGGCCCACTCGGGGCTGCAGGGCCTCCCCAGCACAGGGCTGGGCTCAGGGCACAGGGCAGGGCCTGCTCGGCTGTGGTTCCATGAGTGGACAAATGACCTCGGGTTCCCCGGACAGAGAAGGAAGGGAGCTGTGGCTCAAAGATGGTGTCAAATTTATAGAAAGAAAAAAAAAATCTGGGGACTTTGAGCCTGTGCGTATCCACACCCCACCCCCTGCACCCCCACTAGCGCAGATGCTCAGCTGACGTGGTGCTTGGGTCTTGGGTTTTCAGGCAGGTGAGGAAGCTCCCAGCTGGAAGGACGGGACAGTAGTGGAACTGGGCAGGGACCCGGGTGGGTCTGGGTGGTCAGGGTCAGGGTACTGAGGCCTCTGCATGCCCCTCTGCCAAGCCCCGACCCTGTCCCACACCTGCCTGCAGCCCACAGACCCTGTGTCAGCGCCGTGCAGTTGGCCCGGACCAGCCCTGCTGCTTGCTGGGTGGAGCAGCTGATGCCAGGCTGTGCTGCCAGGAGGGAGATGCCCAGGCCCTCCCATGTTGTCGGCGCCGGCGCCCAGAGCAGGGTCCACCATTGGATCACGGGACCTGGTTGGGGAGGTGCTGCCCCTGAAGCTCAGCTCGCTGCAGAAGAAACTGGGTGGGGGTCCCAGGCCTGGGGGAGACTAGGGGTCTCAGCCTGTATGGAGAACTTTCCTGGAAAGGGGAGAGAGGATGGAAAGAGCAGGGCCAGGCTATGGAGGGGTCCCCGAGGAAGCGGCCTTGAGGGTCCAGTGAGGGCAAAGGAAGGGGGCTGTGGAGGGGAAAGGGGCACCAAGGAGGGGCCCTCGGCTCTGGGACCGGTTCAAGGAGCACAGCAGGCAGCAGGCAGGAGAGTGCGCCAAAGGCGAAGCTGCAGGGAGACCCCGGGACCCCCGCTTCCCAATGTGGGGGTGGGGGGGTGGGAGTTGGGAGGTGGACATGGTACAGGGACTGTGGAGGAGACGGGGGGCTCAGAGTCCGGCAGGAAGTGTCATGGGAGTGGGGGTGACCTGGTTTGGCTCTGTCTCCCACCCAAATCTCATCTCAAATTGTAATCCCCGTGTGTGAAGGGAGGGACGTGTAATCCCCGCGTGTGGAGGGAGGAGGTGGCTGGGTCACGGGGGTGGTCTTCCCATGCTGTGCTTGTGCTCGTGAGAGCTGATGGTTTGAACACGTGGCACTTCCTCACTCGCTGACCCTTCTCCTTCCTGCTGTCTTGTGAAGAGGGTGCCTGCTTCCCTTCGCCTTCTGCCACGATCGTAAGTTTCCCGAGGCCTCCCCAGCCTTGCAGAACTGTGAGTCTATTAAACTCTTTCCTTTATAAACAAACCACTCAGGTATTTATTTATAGCAGCATGAAAATGGACTCACATAGGAGAGTAGGCAGTGACATGGACAGGGTGGGAAGGCGTGTGGCCGGGGCTCGGGAGGGGCTGGAGGAAGTGAAGGAGGGGTGAGCCACCCCTGCTCTGCCTCTTGCTCAGGGGAGCTCCAGGCAGGGGCAGGTGGGGGTAGGTTTTCCTGCAAACCTGCCTCCTCCTGAGGGGCTGAAATTCCCAGGCCTCTAAGCGCAGCCTCTTCACAGCCCTGGGGCTCTCCTCACCCTGGCTCCCCACATGGAGGCCCACCTACTGCACGCCGGTGCCCCGATCCTCCCTACCTGTGTGTGGTGGCCGGGCTTTGCCTGCAGCTGGCCTCCTGCCTCTCGTCTTCCTCGGACATGTGTCCCCCACCCCCTTCCATGGAATAGCCCAGCAGGGTCTCAGCAAACTGCCTTTCTGGGAATGGATTTTTGGAGGATTTGCCCAGAGTTGTTGGGTGGCCTGCTGGCTGACAGTCTCTTCCTGATGCAGTGTGAGGCCAAGCTTCCTCCTGGGGAGGCCAGGAGGGGAGGGAGAAGAGGGCAGATGGGGGCATCCACACAAAGGTCCCTTGCCCAGGCTGCCATCAGCCCAGCCACGCTGTGGGCGCCGCCCCACCCCACCCACCCCGGGGGTGCCGTGCCGTTTCCCTGATATGAGTCACAGACAGTCAAACGCCAAGTCCAGTCTAGGCCAGGAGAGAGGACACAGCCAGGAGGGGTCTGTAGCCGGGCTTCAGACCATTGGAGGGGAACCTCTGGGCACAGCCGAGGGAAGCGGGAGGGAGGGAAAGGGGAGGGAGGGAAGGGACAGATGTGGGAGGCCCAGGGTTTCTAAACGAGGAAGCCACCATCTTGGAATCTTCGTTGGCCAGCCTCCGTAGGTAAGAGGCTGAGCAGGACCCTGGTGGAAGATGGGGGTGCCAAGGGCAGGTGCTGGGGCTGCTGTGGTTCAGGCCAAGCACCTGCCTCATAACCCCGGGCATTAACAGTGTCCCCGAGGACCAGGGCTGAGCACAGTGTGGGGGGAGAGGGCCTCCCTGCTGCATGTGAAGTGTGTCCCTATAAAGGTTTGTTCAAGTTGCCACCTCCAGAACTGCAGTGAGTCACCGTATTTGGGGATGAGTTGTCGCAGGTGTCAATAGTTAGGTTCAAATGAGGCCACAGTGGAGTGGGGTGGGCCCTTACTTCAGTATGACCAGTGTTCTTAGGGGAGACAGGCCGCAGACTCACTGCAGAGGCTGGGCGAAGACGGAGGCAGAGGGTGCAGTGATGTGGCCACCATCCAAGGAGCCCAGGGCCGCCAGCAGCTGAAGAGACGAGCCAGGACCCTCCCCTGCTGCTTCGGTGGGAGTGCAGCCCTGCAGAGCCTGGACTGTGGACTTCAGGCCTCAGGAACCAAGAGGGAACCAGCTTCTGCTGCTCCAAGGCCATCCCCAAAAGCTCCCGAAGCACGAGCCGCCTCACCCAAGAGTGTGCAGCTGCAGCGTCTGGAGAGCGTCGTGGCATTTGCAGGGACCCTCGTGTGGCTACATTTTTCTGGGAGGCGATACATTCTTAGAGATGACTGGTGGGGAGTTGGGAGGTTCTTGGCCTTGAGAGCCTTTCCAACAGTTGGGGTGTGCAGGGGCAGGCACCCGGAGACCCTGAGGCGTACAGACATCTGCCGCCATCCCCTGACCCCGAGGCAGGTGGACTCAGCCCCAGAACCCTCCTGTCCACTCCTGGCCCCAGCTGTCCCCCTTACACCTCTCTGGGAGGGGAGGGTGACAAGGCTCCATCACAGACAGCCCCTCGGGTCCCTCCTTGGCCTGCTGGAGCCCCAGGACATCCTCATCCTGGACTTTCTTGCCCTGGGCAGTGGTGGCCTCCACGCTGACCAAGCTGCAGGGTGCAGGAAGCCAGTGACGGTGAGCCCCAGCTGTGTGGCCAGAGGCAGGCCTGGGCTCATGGACCTCAGTCACCCCTGGGCTGACGACCCCCTTTCCCACCATTCTAGAGCCCCTGGGGCAGCCTCTGCAGCAGCTGAGAAACACAATGGGGCTGAGAATGCGCATCTCCGAAGCTTCCGCCAGCCTTGACAAATGCCGCCATGGTGAAATTGCTCTCATGGCCGCCGTCCAGAGCAGGGAGGAAGCCCATAAATCCAGAGTTCAGGTGTGGGAGGCTCTGTGGAGGGACGAGGACCGAGGGCTGCTCCCTTGTCACAGCTGGGCAGCTGCATGGCATGGGCCTCTCCCGGTGGCCGTGATGCCCGGGTGACGGGTGGGAGACCCCGGATGCATCGAGTGGGTGCTACTGGTACAGCTGGCACCAAGCCTCACAGAGGGCCTTCCTGCTTTCCTCAGCTCATGACTGTCCGCCTCCAACTGCACCACTCACAAGGATGCAAGCAGAAGCCACAGGGCACCCAGGCACTCGGGGTCACCATGGGCAGCAGGGCCCCTGCCCAGTGACCTCCTGGACCGAGGCTGTTCCCCAGGGTCAGTCCCTGCCGACCCATTGCATAGGGATGGCAAATAGGGCAAGGCCGGGCCCTGACTGGTGAGGGAGGGGCCTGCACGGGGTGGCCGGCACAACCTCGCCCAGAGTCCAAGGCTGTGGCCCCAGCACTGGCCACGGAACTGCCTGAGGGGCACGTCCAGCATCTCAGAGCAAGTCAGGGCTGCTCCTCAACCTCACCTGTCCCCTCGGTGTCAACACCCAACAGATAGTGGCCTAAATGAAGGCGATCTCGCCTCATGTGACTCCGCAGCCCACGGCGAGAAGCTGCCAGCCCCTTCACAGCCGCGGTCGCCAACCTTCTCGGCACCAGGGACCGGGTTCACGGAAGACAATCTGTCCGTGGACGTTGGAGTGGGGAAGGCCCTAGGATACCAGTGTTCCGTGGACGTTGGAGTGGGGAAGGCCCTAGGATACCAGTGTTCCGTGGACGTTGGAGTGGGGAAGGCCTTAGGATACCAGTGTTCCGTGGACGTTGGAGTGGGGAAGGCCCTAGGATACCAGTGTTCCGTGGACGTTGGAGTGGGGAAGGCCCTAGGATACCAGTGTTCCGTGGACGGCGGAGTGGGGAAGGCCCTAGGACACCAGTGTTCCACCTGATCCAGACCATCAGGCATGAGTTAGATTCCCATGGCAACGGGCAGCTGAGACCCCACGTGTGCAGTTCACAGCAGGGTGTGTGCTCCTGTGAGAATCTAATGCGCCGCTGATCTGGCAGAGTCGGGGCTCCGGTGGTGACGGTCACCCACCCACCGCTCACCTGCTGCGAGGCTCGGCTCCTAACAGGCCAGGGACTCACACTGGTCCTCAGCCTGGGGGTGGGGAGCCCTGCTTTACAGGATCTAGTGTTAGCCAGCCCCACCCCTTCTGGTCCTTGGAGCCCGGAGCATTGCCCCAGGGACCTGAGACAGGCTCCTTCTAGTTACTTCTCCAGCTGTGGGGGTCATGGGGTCAGGAGCAGCTTGGGCCCAAGGCAGCCCGTGAGGCCCACAGGGGCACTGTGACGTGGGCACCCCAGGACGGGCTGCAGCTCCACACACAGTCCCGGCACCCTGCCTCAGGCCTGGCCTCTCACGTAGGCAGCTCCCAGCATGGCCTCTCGGGCGTGGTCTGGCCCTCTGACGGGGTCCTGTGGATGCAGGGCTCTTGGGGACTGAGTCCCTGGCACAGCTGGGGTGCAGCAGAAGCTGACCCTGAGGGGATCGGCCGAGGGGCCCGCTGGTGTCTTGCCTGGGCAGGAGGGTCAAGCCCGACAGCTCCTGGTCAGGGTGCGCTCCCTCCCTCAGGAAGGGCAGCTGGAGCTAGAGTCCAGTCTCCTCCACCGTCAGCACTGTGGCCTCTGGCAGGTTACCTGCCCTCTCCGAGCCTGTCCTCCCCTGACCCCAGGTAAGGACGGAGCCCCTGAAGTGCGGTGGAGGGTGTGACGGCGGTGCTCCTGGAGCCTTCGGTGAGCACGTGGGAAACTTCAGGTTTTCTAAGACACCCCTGGGCTCCATCCCTGGCCTCTGCTTCTCTCTGCGCCTCCTCTCCTCTCCTCCCGGAAACCCTCTGCCCTGCCCCAGGCTTTCTCTCTGCCAGTGAGTTAGGGCACAGCGGTGACTTTATGAGGGCTCCCAGCTCTGCCACCAAAACGTGACCGATTCACCTAGGTTAGTCAGAGGAGCTGAGCACGCTGACTTGCAAACGGAGCTCCAGCTGCCGTCAAGAACGCATCCACTTTAGGCCCTGAAATCCCTGCCGCGGCTGACCTTGGGGGCCTCGTGGGTCTGAGTGCAGGAGGACCCACTCCCTTCTCCCGCCTCTGCTCCAGCCATGAGGCCAGTCCCTGCCAGCTGCTGGCTTGAGGCATAGGAACAAAAGTGGTCCAGGGTCAGGGGCCCAGGGGTCAGGGGACAGGGGTGAGGGACACAGGAACCAAAAGGTCCCATGGGGACAGGGATCCCTTGGCCAACAGGGAAGGGCGGCTGTGCCCCCCCGTGTGAAGCAGTACGTGCAGGCTGGCACATCTACTAACAGTGCTTTTCACTCTCAGAAGTGTGGTGGGCAGGTGATCAGTTAACGGTGTCTCTAGGGGTTGGGATGTGGAATTGAGGCCCATCAGCTGCGGGAGAGACCAGGAAGCTCCACACAGCTGGCTTCACTCCCCTTCCCGGTGCAGAGTTCCAGACTCCATCCTCCTTGGAAGCAAGCTCCAGTTTCTGAAAGGACCCATCAGGCCCCAGGTGGGCAGGCGTGGGGCCTTTCTGCCTCGTGGACAGGCTCTGCCGTCGGTGGGGCGCCAGCCAGGGACACAGAGCCTGTGTTCTCTTTCCTCCTCTCTCAGAAATGCAGGGAGATTCTGAAGATCTTCCGGGGAGGCAGAGGGTTTTGTTCCCTTTGGTCTCAAGCGGCCGGTGGTTAAAGACGTGATTGCAAGGTGGTTTATTAACTTGAGATTTATTTTACCACTTTCTTACGTCAACATGATTGAGTCCATTGAGAATCTGATTTTCAGGGCTGATGCAGAAGGCCGTTTACACAACTGAGATAATCATGAAAAAGCGAATCCGTGGTTCATACGTGTGAACTTCGTTTGTTTAAAGGTGAAAGATGCCACTATGACCAAATCAGTTCCTTGTTGCTGCTTGGTTCTTGGGGGTAGTGCCTTTAATCATGCCGCACTGTTTCACATGCTGGGGGCTTGCTTGGATTATTAAAAGAAAACCATGCTATTAACCGAACTGTGCAGGAAATCCTAAGTCCTCCCTGACTTGACAAAGGGCGGCCTCTGGGGCCTCTGTCCGGTGCAGAGAACACACTGGCTGCTCAAGCCCAGGCCACGTTTGCAGAGACCTGTGTGTGTCGCCAGGCTGCCATGGAATAGATGTCCATTGCAGAGAACAAACTTATAGGCATTGAGCATTCCAGTCTTTACCTGCCAATCGCCTTGCACCTTAAATATATTTCTTCCGTCCCTTGCTGTGAGGTCCTCTTGGAGGAGCACCTGTTCTGTAGGAAACATCGGCTGGCCAAGCCTTGGCCAAGCTTCCAGCACCATGAGAGACCGCGGGGGCTGAGTCTGCAGAGGCTGCAGAAGCCGTACCCTGGCTTATCTGAGTTGGGCTGTGAACTGAACAGCCCCAGGTGGCAGGCAGTAGGGGTGAGCTTTCTATGCTGTGAACAAATGGCCACAGATCTGGCACTTAGGACGCCACCCCTTAACCTCTCAGTTTCTGTAAGTAGACATTCCAGGCATGGCGTAGCTAGGCCCTCTGCTGAGGGTCTCACAGGACACCACCCAGGGTCACCGGGGCTGCGTTCTCATCTGCAGGCCAACTCAGGAAGGAAGTGCTCCCAACCGATGCAGGCCGTCAGCAGCATTCACCTCCTGTGCCTGTGGACGTCACAGCAGCTGCTCTTTTAACGCCACAGGAGAATCTCTCACTCTCCCCTGCTAGGACTGGAGTCCTACAGAACACGACAGAATTGCAGAGTGACACCCATCACCCATGTCACACTGTATGACCTAGAAGCGAGTCACAGTCTCCACCACTCTCAAGAAGCCGATTATACACGGCGTCATTCCCTGGGGTCACTTTAGTCTGTGGCATGCAGTGAGTAAAATAAAGGAGCATTTTTAGCCAGGAAGGACAGGCAGGATTTGATACCAGCCATGCCAAAGGTGGCTGGGAGCTGGAGGGACAGGGGTCTGGAGGGCAGTGGTGAGCAGGGCCGGAAGCTCAAGGCCGAGGAGTTTCGACTTCATGTTGTAAACAGTTGGAGACAATCATTGTTTCTGAAGTTGGTTTTTTTCTTTGAACATTGGTATGCAGGTAGGTGGATAATGGGATTGGGCTCTTGACTTTCCTCTAAAGGGTGGTCCCCACCCCTGCCCCACCTCCAGTCACGCTCACGCAGCAGCCTGACACCCACTGGGCAGTACTCACCAGCATCGTGGCCTGGCCACCTCCTTGGGTAATCATGTTGGGGTAGTGCCCATGCCTTCAAGTTCTCTGGGTCGTCCCAACCTTAGGGAGAATGAGCTGAGGAGGCTGCGGTGGCTGCACGCCCCAGCTCTTCTGGCACGGAGCCTTCTTGTTTGCCCAAGCGAGGCTTCTGTCATAGAATTTCAAGTGTCCCTGCCGTGGAAGTGTTTAGGTGAATGGGGCATCCAGGAATCCAGGAATCCCATCACACACACAATGGTCGGCTGCCTTGGACTCCTGGCTCCCCCTGGGTTGGCCTCACCTGCAAGGACAAAGCATCCCTCTGGTACAAAGTCACCCGGGGAGGGGGTTCTGGCAGTTTCACACTTCTCTCCTGGGTGCCCTGTGGAAGGAAAGCAGACGTTCTTCCCGGTTTGAGTTCGTCTTTGGCGCACGTGTCTGTCCTGTCCTGGCTAGTCCTGGACAAACTAGAGTTTGCCAAGAGGGAGAGAATATCTGCCAAATGAGATGTTCAGGGGAGACTGAGATGATTTCAACGCTTAGGTTTCAAGCATTCTTAAAATGACAGAGGTTTCAGAAACAACAACAAAGTAATCTTCTATTCTTAGTGTATTCGCGCGAGTTGCTGATAAAGACATACCCAAGGCTGCGTAATTTATAAAGAAAAGGAAGTTTAACGAACTTATGGTTCCACATGACTGGGGAGGCCCCACGATCATGGCAGAAGGTGAAAGGCAGGTCTTACACGGCGGCAGGCAAGAGAGAATAAGAGACAAGTGAAAGAGGAAACCCCTTATAAAAACATCAGGTCTCGTGAGACTTACTACCATGAGAACAGCATGGGGGAAACTGCCCCATGATTCAGTTCTCTCCACCAGGTCCCACCCACCACGTGTGGGAATTAGGGGAGCTATCAATCAAGATGAGATTTGGGTGGGGACATAGCCAAACCATATCCGGTTGCCTACTTGAAATGTTTAGAAGGCCCAGAATAACTCCAAATGTTTCCTTCCCCTATTTGGTGTGTGGGGTTTTCCCCCAAGATGGAAATACTGTTACTATTCAGCAATTACAAATGTAATATGTGGTTGAAGTTAAATGTTCAAACTTTACAGAAATGTATAACATAAAACAGAAAGCCTCCCACAATTCCACTCTCATCTGGTTAATCACTGTCACAATTACCGTGTTCTTTTGTGGTGTACAATTCATTTTATGTCCTTGAAGCCTGCTTTCTGTATTTGCTCTCTGACCTGTATGATTTAGCTAGTGCACCTTGGACGTCTTCACATGTGTAGAGACAGCATTTTTGGGTTTGTTGTGGCATCGACGGAAGTGGGAGTTGACATAAATTTAGAAAAGTGGATTTTTAACCTGATTGTGTGAATTTTTTCCTTTAGATTTTTTTCCCTCGTACTCATGTTCAGGTTTGGAGTCAGAGTACAGTTTTACTAAAAATGCATCGCAAGTGAGAAGGAAAAATTTCTAATTTATTAAACTTTTCTGCCTAAATCTTAAAAATTAGTAGAAACTAACATAATGATAAATGGGCCCCTTCTCATGCTTCACCCACCACCTCCATTTCTGACCTAACAGCTTTGGGAGAAAGGAAGGGGCAATGGGGTAATGCGTGGGCGCTGCTCAGGGTCACACACGGGGAGGCATAGCTGGTGATCCGCTTCCCGTCTGCTCAGGGCCCCGGGACAGCCTGGGGCGGCTGCAGACGCAGACACTTGGAGCCATCAGCAGGATTCCCTGCCCTTCCTGAGGCCTCCTAGGATAGGGCCATGGGAACCCAGGAGATGTTGAAGTGAAGTCGACCTTGAGCCCCATTCATGCTGAGAGGACGGTCACTATAAATAAACCCATTTCATCCTTTCTGAACAGTTGTATGACATCGCCAAGTCAAGGTATATCTTTAGGGATGGCCAAGAAGCATTTAGTCACTTATTCTGTTCAATTCAACACATGTACACTGGATGTCTAAGACGCGACAAGCTCTGTCCCAGTTATCAGAAATGCAGAGGGAACAGAGGGGCGCAGCTGCTTCCCCTTGTGGAGCTTTTATGAGTGAGTGTGTGTGTGTGTGTGTGTGTGTGCGTGTGTGTGTGCGTGCACGTGTGCGTGTGTATGTGTGTAGGGGATGACAGCTAAAGAATGAATATAACACATAGAACATTAGTGGGTGCCGTGGATGAAAACAAAGCAGACAAATGGATCAGGAGTGACCGTGTGTGTGTGTGTGTGTGTGTGTGTGTGTGTGTGTGTGCCTGTGTGCATGTGCATGTGTGCCTGTGTGTGCATATGTGTGTGTGCATGTGTGTGTGCATGTGTGTGTGCGCGCATGTGTTTGTGTGTGTGTGCGCGCATGTGTGTTTGTGTGTGTGTCTGCATGCATGTGTATGCGTGTGCGTGTGTGCCTGTGTGTGCATGTGTGTTGGGAAGATGAATAGGGATTTTTAAACAGGGTGGTGCTCAGGAAAAGCCTCTTGGTCATACGCGAGCCAAGACCTAAGGAGGTGTTGGGGAGAGAGTCCCTGAAGCAGAGATCGGGAGACGAGCATTCCAGGCGTAGGGAACAGCAGGCACGGGGGCCCTGAGGTGAGGGCCTGGCCAGCAAACAGCTGAGTCCTCTCTGGTCCAGGGCACTGAGCGAGGGACCGAGTCGTAGGCATTAATTCAGGGGTAAACGGAGGAGGGATCCATCAGGGCCTTGAAGGCAGTTTTTGACGTACATGAGCTGCACATATTTAAAGGTACCTTGGTCATGTTTGACACACGTATGACCCATAAAGTCAGCACTACAAACAAGATGGTGGGTGTGTCCGTCACCACCACATGCCTCCCGTGTTCACTAACCCTTTCCTCCCATCCTTCCCACCTGAAATAAAGTTTTGAAA
The DNA here is from genome assembly GCF_009761245.1 of Sapajus apella. Lineage (NCBI taxonomy): Eukaryota > Metazoa > Chordata > Mammalia > Primates > Cebidae > Sapajus > Sapajus apella. Next base: position 414,166 of record NW_022436950.1, on the reverse strand, counting down.
TTCAAATAAATATCAATGAACTCCAGCATCATTTTTAAACGTTTCTTTCAAAATCGGCTAACTAAATTCTGATAAACTGATAGATCTGATAAACCGAATGATCTTTGCGTCTTTGTCCTAAGTCCGTTGATCATACATATGTAGGTTTATTTTTTGCACGACTCTGCTTGATTGATCTGTCCACATTGACGCTGATATCCCAGTTACTGCAGCTTTATAGCAAGTCTCGGAGGCAGGTAGGGTCGGTCCTCCGTCTTCATTCTTCTTTCCCAGGTCGCCTTGGCCATTCCGGGATGTTTCCAAGTGAATCAGCTTGTCAGCATCTTCCAATGATCCTGACGGGACCTCTGATTAAGGCCGCGTGGACAAAACAGATCACAATGAGGAGGGTCAGCATCTGGACGACACTCCTCTGGCCTGTGAACATGGGGTCTCACTCCACATTTTAGTTTTTAAACTTCTCTCAGCAATGTTTTGTGGTTTCAGAGTATAGGTTCTACACGTTCTCAGATTTCTCCCTAAACATTTCATATTTTGATGCTATTGTCAATGAAATTTTAAAATTTCAACTTCCAATTATTTGTTCCCAGTATACAGGAATCCCAGTTGTCTTTGATACATTGACTTTCTATCCTGCTACTTTGATGAGTTAATTACTTGTTATAATAACTTTTTGTAGTCTCCATTGGATTTTCTACACAGACGATCAGGCTGTCTATAAAGAAGAACAGTTTAACTTCTTTCCCAATCTAGATCCCTTTAATTTCTTTTTCTTGACTTATTAAGCAGATGAGAACCTCCAGTGTAATGTTGAATAGACAGGGTGAGAGCAGGTGTCCTCACCTTAGCTCTGATTTTAGAGGGAACACATTGTTATTCCCCGTGTAAGTGTGATGTTAGCGGTGGACTTGCCATCGATGTGCTTTGCAGGTTGTGAGCGTTCTGTTCCGTTACTAACTTGCTCAGAGTTGTTTTTTGTTGCTGTTATCAGAGATGGATATTGGGTTTTGTCAAATGCATTTTCAGCATCTATTAAGATAGTCATATGGTTTGTTTTTTTTTCCTTTTTTAGTTTAATATCAATTTTCAAATGTCAAACTAAACCAGCATGCCTGGGGGAAACCATACTTGGTAATAATGAGTTATTCTTTTTATGTATTATTGAATCCAGTTGACTAAAATTTGACTAAGAATTGTGAGGTCTGTAGTAATCTATATCAGGAAGATAGTAGTTTGAAGTTTTCTTGTTTTTTGTTTTTGTTTTTGAGACAGGGTCTCACTCTGTCGCCCAGGCTGTAGTGACGTGGTGCGATCTCTGCTCCACTGCAGCCTCCGCCTCCCAGGCCCAAGTGATCCTCCCACCTCAGCCTCCTGAGTAGCTGGGACTACAGGTGTGTGCCACCACGCCCAGATAACTTTTTTGTACACACAAGGTTTTGCCATGTTGTCCAGGCTGGTCTTGAATTCCTGGGCTCAAGTGATCAGCTCTCCTTGGCCTCCCAAAGTGCTGGGATTACAGGTGTAAGCCACTGCTCCTGTCTTTGTCTGATTTTACTCACTGGGTAATGCTGGATTCCTAGGATGACTGGGGAAATGCTCTTTCCTTTTCAATATTCTGGGGAGTTGGTGTAGATTCCTCCTTTCATATTTGGTTGAATTCTGTGGAGAAGACATCTGGGCCTGGAGTTCTGTTGGTGGGGAGGCTTTTAATTATAAATTCAATTTGTTTAACAGATATATGGTTACAAAGGTAAGTATTTCAAAATTACAAAAGTTTGAGTGAGCTTTTGTAATTTCGGGAACTTGCTCATTTTATCTAAGGTGTCAGATTTATTAGCATGAAGCTGCTCAGCATGTTCCCTGCCCTTTCGGTGCCAGTAGGATCTGTCATGATGTCATCTCCTCATTCCTGATATTGGTAATTTGTGTCTTCTCTCTTTTCTCCTCATAAGTCTGGCCAGAGATTTATCACTTTTATTGATCTACTCTAAGAACTAGCTTTTGGTTTTATGGATTTTTCTCTATTTTTTTCTGGTTTCTATTTCATTGATTTCCACTCTAATCATGAATCTTTTTCTTCTGTTTACACTGGATTAGTTCACTCTTCTTTTCCTAGTTTTTTAAAGTGGAAGATTAGGTCATTGATCCGAAAGCTTTCTTCTTGTCTAACACAGGCATTTAGTGCTTTATAGACACTACGCTACCAGCACCTCACATTCCGACATGCTGTGTTTTCACTTTCACTTACACTGTTTTTCTTTTGATTCCTTCTTTGAGGCATAGGTTATTAAACGGTGTGTTATTTAATTTCCAGATACTTGTGTATTTCCAGATATCCTTCTGTTATTGAATTATATTTAATTCCCTTTTTGCTAAGGGACATGCTCTGTATTCCTTGGATGCTTTCAAATTCAAGCCATATATATATAAGTGTGTACATTTTATATATATATATATTTTTTTTTTCTGAGATGGAGTCTTGCTCTGTCTCCCAAGCTGGAGCTCAATCTCGGCTCACTGCAACCTCCGCCTCCCGGGTTCAAGTGATTCTCCTGCCTCAGCCTCCTGAGTAGCTGGAACCACAGATGCACATTTTTGTATTTGTTAGTAGAGACGGGGTTTCACCAAGTTGGCCAGGGTGGTCTTGATCTCTTGACCTTGTGATCTGCTCACCTTGGCCCCTCAAAGTGCTGGGATTACAAGTGTGAGTCACTGCACCTGGCCAAGCCATTTTTTTGTGATACAGAATATGGCCTATATTGGTTCCAATGTGCACTTGACAAGAATATGTATTCTGCTGCTGTTGGGCGGAGGGGTCTCCAGGTGTTAGTTGTCAGGTTTTTTGATAAGGGCATTCAAGGCTTCTACGTACTTACTGGTTTTCTGTTTACTTGGGATTTTTTATGTGTGTGTGTGTGTGTGTGTGTGTTTGAGGGAAGGGGGCACTGAAATGCCCATTAGGTATTTTCACTTGTATCAGCGTTCTGAATAACGCTGTGGTGACCATCCTCATACGTTTCCCCGGTATCTATTTCGCTGAGGTGCATTTCTAGAAGCCCTTCCACTTTGTTACAGAGTTTATATTCCAGGAAGCTGGTTCCACTTCATGCTTCTGCCAACAGTGTGTGAGCATGCCCGTCTCCCCAGCCTCCCCAACTTTAACGTCCCACCAAGAAAGCTTATGTTTTCTGTCTGTATTATGTGCTTCCTGGAACAATCTCTACTCTGGGTTTCCTGTTATTCCCCACCTTCCCAGTATGTCCAGATTGTGAGGTCTCTGAACGGCAATCTCTCTGCTTTGGAGTTGTCAAAGTGCTGGGCTGAGGATCCTGGTCTGGGCGCCTTCGGGGGGGATGAGGCATTCCCGTTACAAAGCTTCTGCGGGGTCTCGTGGATGCTCTTCCACGACGCTGATCTCATCCTGGTGAGATCTCATTGAGTCTCACCCTTGCTCTGTCCAGCCCTCTTTTCTTACGGCCCCTTATTGGGGGAAGAGCAACCCAGACATGTGGAAGGTCTCCAGCTCTGCTGTCCACTTTAGAGAGCAGCTTCTTCCGCTTTCAACGCATCCTGTACTCAGGAGGCTTCCCCTGGTGTCTGCCACTGTCTGGGACCCTCTTTGCAGGCATCATGAATAGGGATCCCAGGAGCTCGTGCTCTAGATGCTGAGGATGTGAAAACCTGGCTTTGCAATTAAGAAGCCTTCAGGGGCAGCTGAGGGCACAGATGAGGGCACCAGCTGACAGCCCCAAGAGAGGAGCCACTTGCAGCCATTGGCAGGGATTAAGAAGATCCCTAATCTTCCCGGGGAAGGTTGTAACAGACATAACAGATGTGTTCACAGTGCCCAAGCCTCCATAGATGACTAGGCAGAATCTTCTGGAAGGTCATGGTTTCACTCTGTCTGTGTGAATAGTGAGTTAGCTGTGACACAAATGGCCCAAGTGATCTTGTCTCTCTGCAACCTCCGGGGAGCACTTGACTTGCCCAAGTGTCAGCTTCCTAAGCCCTGCTGATGGCTGTTGGCTGGCTCCTTGAAAGTGTTTTCAGCCATTACAGTATGGCTTGAGTGACCAGGGAGATGTCCATTTTCATTGGAGAAGAAACAAGGAGAGAAAGAAGCAACTCTGGGCAAAGAAACCACTTTCTGAGAGAAACCTGGGTAAGCGTGCGTGCGTGGCCACATCCACCAAGGGGAGTGGAGTCAGCACCACGGATGGTCCAGAATAAGATTAATCAACACATGGGGTCAGAGGGCCCCTCCAGGGAGGTCCAGTATTTCAAGCCAGCCAGCACCTTCAGCCTTCCCACCATCAAAACTTCCCAGAGGGGAATATTGTGAATAGCAAGGAAGTGCAGGCAGACTGTTTCTTCTGTTCTATTTCTGCTCCTTTAAAATAGCTCTGTATGTCCAGCAGCTTCCCTGGGTAACAAGGGAAGAAAACACCCCTAGAAGAAAATGCGCTGCGTTCTTCAAATCACGAGACCAGCTCGGCAGCCGCGAGAGGAGGCGGCACCCCCTGGACGAGTCTCCCCCTTTGTTAGGAGGCTGCCATGGTGATGGGGCCACAGGATGGGAACCAGGAGCAGCTGGGGAAATGGAAGCTCTTGGCAAAGGTTTAGAGCAGTTTAGGCCTGGAGTCAGGCTTGAACCAGGCCACAAAACAACTCCCACGTCCGGGTGGGTCTTGAGGCCCAGAGCCCCCGACTGGGTGAGGCAGGCTGAGACCCTGCAGTGTCCTGGGCTACTGGGCAAGGAGGGGTCCTTCTGGCCAGGGGCGCCTGGGCGAGCACAAGGGCGGGAACACCGGAAACAGCCGCATACGCCAGAAAAGGAAGCACAGACGGACACAGGAGCCCGCGCTGCCTGACTTTCTCTGCTGGCCCCTGTAACCCAGGAGGGTCAGTGCAGGATGGGAGTGACCTCCCCCAACCCCATGCTCTGGGGGGGCTCCTGCTGCACTCCATCCCAGGGGAAGGTTTGTCTTGACCCCACCCATGCCTGCCCTGGGACTGGAACTGCTGACCGTCTGTTGGGAACCCCAGACGGAGATTTATGAAAAGCTGTTTCCACCAGTGAGGACCACATAAAAACAGGATCCATAAAATATTGAGTGAAAAAATAAGATTGCAGACAGATTTACATCGATTCTTTTTTCTACGTGCGTGTCCTCATTTTTTAATTCCTGTCTAGAAGCCGAACATCTCCTCCTCCCTAAAGGCACCCCCTCCTGTCCAGGCCTGTGCTTCTCCTCCCTCCCCACCCCCCGCCAGCTCCACAGGGACTCCCGAGCCCACTGCTGAGATGGGGTCTAAAGCCCTGCCCTGTGGTATCTCAGGCCCTTGTGTAATCCCCACCCCTGGGGTGTGCGCTGGACCTAGTGACTCCTTTCTAAAGAGCAGAATATGTCACTTCCTGGATTGAGTTACAAAAAGACAGGTTCTGTCTTGCTGGTTCTCCGAGTGATCTCTTACCCTCTCCCCGTCGCCTTTCCCTCTTTCTCCCTCACTCCTTCCAAGGGTACCCGGTGGCCACCTTGTGAGCAGCCCTGTGGAGAGGCCCACGTAGAAAGGAACAGGTGCCTCTGGTGGCCCACAGGAACCCAGATCCTGGCACAGCCATGTTGTGAGCTCAGAAGCAGATGCGCCCATACCAGCCCTGTGATGACTGCAACGGCAGCCCATGCCTGGATGACACACTTGGCAGACACCAAGACGCCGCAACCTAAGCCGCGCTCAGATTCCAGACCCACAGGCACTGGGAGCTTATAGGTATGTGTTGGGTCTGGCACAGTGGCTCATGCCTGTAATCCCAGCACTTTGGGAGGCCAAGGCAGGTGGATTGCTTGAGCCAGGAATTGAAGACCAGCCTGGGTAACATGGCAAAATCCCGCCTCTACAAAAAATACAAAAATTAGCCAGGCTTGATGGTGCTCACCTGTGGACCAGCTACTCAGGAGGCTGAGGTGGGAGGATGGCTTGAGCCCCGGAGGCGGAGGTTGTAGTGAGCTGAGATCACGCCTATGCACCGCAGCCTGGCAACAGTACAGACCCTGTCTCAAAAAAAAGTGTGAAGCTGTTACATTTTGGGGTAATTTGTTACACGGCCATGACATGAAACTTCCCCAACTCTGCTGTTTTAAATTACTTGTTGGTGACGATGGAGTCAGTTATCTGGCTGCATGAGAACCAGATCGGCCAGGGGAGCCGTCACGTGGTGCCGACAGTGGGTACTTTTGCCCACAGCCACCCACCGGGCCGCCTGCCCCACCTCCGCTGCCCATTCCTGCACAGCCAGCCTTCCCCACACACCCCCCCAGCTTCTCATCCCAGCCCAGCACCTGGGCTGCACCGTGCCGTCCTTGCCCACCTCTCTGCCCTGCACAAACCGGGCACATCCTCTGTGCCACGGCATCCTGGGCCATTCTAAGTCAAGCTCTGCCTGGGTGCAACCAACACGGGCCCCCAGTGCGTGTCAGAGGTGACGGAGCAAAGGCAATTTCCAAACCCGGAGGAAGCTGCTGGGAAGCAGAGGGCCAAGCACCCAGCCAGGAAGGGCGGGGCAGGGCTAGCATGGAGGCTCCCTGGGTGGTCAGGAGAGTGGGATGCATGAGGGAAGGGAGAGCAAAGAGGGGGGCAAAGGGAGTCAGGAGGGGAGACGTGGCTGTGGGGGCTGAGACACACGCTGAGTGGTCCTGCCGGGGAGCGGCTGCTCTGTGGGCCCTGGCAGCTTTTACAGGTCTAATGAAGCTTCCCCAGGACCTCGGCCTTGCCAAGGGCTCTGCAGAATGACCCGGCAGGTATTCCCCAGTGGGTGCCACCCTGATTAAAAAGAAAATTGAAAATCTCCACACCTGCCTCCCCGTCATGAGGAATGGGAGCCCTGGAAAGCTTTCCACTCGTATTTCCCGAAGCCACATCTCAGGCAGCCCTTCAGCCAGCAGGCCCTGAAACTGCCAAGCCCCAAGGATAGGAGGGCATCACTGGGGCTGCCTTGACTGAGTCACGCCGTGGACGGAGGGGAAAGCCCCATTCGTCCATGTCCCCAGAGGCAGGACCCTGTGGTGGTACCTCTGGATGACGCCAATGCCTGGGTTTACCACCTGGAGGGGCCACTTGCCTGAGGGGCTGACCGTGTGACAAAGGCCCCTGATGATCCCCTCCTGGTGTTCATCCTCTGCCTTCTTCCCTAGTGTGTCTGGACCTGGGACATTGCCAGTTTGGCCATGAAGACGGGATGTCACTTCCAAGATACATCTATAGTGACCCTGGCTTCTGTCCTGCCTGCCCTGGTGAGTGCTCTTCTTGTTCAATCTAATGGGGTTGCTGCCATGCTATGAGTTGCCTCATGGAGAGACCCACAGATGGGGAAGCGGAGGAGGACTCCAGCCCACAGCCCACAAGGAATAAATTCCTGCTGAGGATCATGTGTGAACTTGGAAGTCATTATCCCCAGTTGAGCTTTCTGATGAGAGCACAGCCCTGGTCAATAGCTCCACTGCAGCCTCACGGGGGCCCTGGAGCCAGAGGCACCCTTTCAGCTGTGTCCAGATCCCCACCCCACAGAGTCAGCAAGGTAAGAAGTGCTCATCATTTTATGCTGCCATGTTTTGGAACAATTTATTATGTAGAAATAAATACAGAGGTTCTGAGACCTGAAGAAGGGGAACAGTGTCAGGGAGCCCCCTTGGGTGAGGGAGGCACGGCATGGATGGGCATGAGAGGCTTCAAGCTCTGCACTTCCAGGTCCCTTGACATAGAGACTCCCTTAGGGGCATTTTGGCTCCAATGCCCAGGGAGCAACCGTCCCACGGAGGGTGAGTTTCCCTGTTACCTAGTCATTTCCTAGATGAAGGATGAATTTCACAGGTACCCAGTCATTTCCTAGATAAGGGGTGAGTTACACAGGTACCCAGTCCCTTCCTAGAGAAAGGGTGAGTTACACAGGTACCCATTCATTTCCTGGATGAAGGGTGGGTTGCACACTTATCCAGTCCTTTCCTAGAAGAAGAGTGAGTTGCACGGTTACCCAGCCCTTTCCTAGATGAAGGGTGGATTGCACGGTTACTCAGTCCTTTCCT
>NW_022436950.1:382641-406075 GCF_009761245.1 Sapajus apella | reverse complement strand
GTTGCACGGTTACCCAGTCCTTTCTAGATGAAGGGTGCATTGCACGATTACCCAGGTCATGAAGTGCTTTCCAGAAATGACTGGCACTTGGCTCCTTCCTCCTACTTCCCAAGGTGACACCCTTGCGAGACTGTAGGTTTTGCTGTTCATGTGAGGCTGCAGAAGGAAGGTGAAACGGTTGGGGGGTGCAGTGGGGTGGTGCTGTGAGATGTAAGCAGCGCCGCATGGGTGGGGATATGGCCGTACAGCGATGACCCAGCGCTCGGGGTCCTGGGGCTGCTGCTCACAGGCTGGAAGGAAGCGGAGTCTGCTGGCCTGGGAATTTCTTCTCTCCATCCGGCATGGCGGGGCTGGCGGAGGGTCCCTCACACTCCAGCTGCCTGTCTTAGAAGTGGATACACCACGCAGGGTTGGCAGTAGGCAGGGCCTTTGCTCCAGCAGGTGCCGCAGTGGGAAGAGGTCTTGCTCTCAGTTGGCACTCTGCTCTCACTCAGCCTCAACCCAGAGTGACCTGGGATGCAGGTCGGATCGGGGAGGGAATAGATCTCTCGAGATCTGCGGATTTTCCTGCACACGTCTCCTCTCTTGCCTGCCACCATGCACACGTCTCTCTTGCCTGCCACCATGCGAGACCAGTGGTTCATTTCCGTCCTCCGGGCTCTCTTCAAGCTTTGGCTGGCCGCACTGTGCTATGTCTACCTCTGACCACTGTCTGAGTGATTCCCTTTTATGATTTCCTAAAAGAGCAATGGCTGAGCAAAGAGATTTTTATTTTTTTTCTCTTGTTCCATCAGGTGTCTTCCAGAAAGCACGTGCCGACTTTTACTCCTAAGCATACCGTGTGAGGCCCATTTCTGAGCGCACCTAATACTCTGGCCATACGTGAGAAACAGAAACCTCGGCCACTGTTGCCTTAAAAGCCCTTCTTCACGTTCACTGGTCTTGGTACCGTTTTTCCCATTTGCCCCATTTTCCCCCAGATCTTTAGAGAGCTCATGTTTTCCAGCAGATTTGAAAAAATTCTCATCTGAAATGGCTCTGGGAGGGGCCTCTTTCACCTCACACCCCAACACGATGTTCCTTCTCTTCCTGGTTTAGTAAGATTTTTTCTTTATGCATTTGTTTATTCAAAATAAATGTTGACATTTGCAAATGTCTTTTGGCACCTATCACTCTTCTGGTGCTTTCTTTTTATAACAGCTGATGGGATACAGGTTTTTCAACCCATTTCTAACTTAAATCTCAGCTCACAACCTTCTCAATAAAATCAAAGAGGAGTAGAATCTTTGTCATGCAAAGCCCCTGAGAGCAGTCCAGCTCCTCCGTCCCCGGGTTCGGCGGCGAGGTGGCCTCTGTGCACAGCCTGCGACCTATTCATCAGTCACAGCCAAGGCCAGTGTGGAGGCTCAGTCTTGGGAGTGTGGGCAACTCGGGGGTGGTAGCAAGGTGGTAGGGTGGCTGGGTCCTGGGAGAGCTTCACCCAGAGCTAGCCCCCTCAATGCCCCTCATGCCCCATAAAAGTGCACAGTACAGATGGTCCTGTCTGCTGGGCCAGCATTACCCAGTCCCCCATACGGAGAGTCTGTCCTTGTGGAGGTCACCGGGGCCTTGATGGGCCTGACCTGTGCCAGGGTTCACATTCCCACCACACCCTGTGGCCAGAAGAGGAGAGGAGACAGGCGTGCTGGGTTCGGGGAGCAGGCAGGCTGGTTCTGAGGAGGACGGGGCAGGCCAGTGTGAAAGGAAAATGAATCTCAGGACCCCCAAGTCACTAAGCCAAGGGAAAGGTCAAGCTGGGAATTACTCGGGGCAAACCTGCCCCTGATTCTATTCTTAAGAAAGACAGCGACTGAGATGAAACAGCTACACACCTCCCTCACAACTCATCCACAAGGAAATTCCTTGCAGACAAAGACAGACAGGACTCCAAAGTCATCCCCCTGCTCACTGAGATAAATGCATATCCGACTGCTTCCTTTAGAAGGGCGAACGGCAACTCAAAAGAATGCAACCATGTGTCTCTTTATCTTCCCGCGACCTGGGAGCCCCTCCCTGCCTGGCGCTGTCCTGCCTTTCCAGACCAAACCCATGTTCATCGTACACATGCTGACAGATGTCTCACGTCTCCCCGAAATGTGTAAAACCAGCTGTGCCCGTCACCTCGGTACGTGTTGTCAGGACCTCCCCAGGCTGTCACAGGTGCATTCTGAACCTTGGCAAAATAAACTTCCTCAGTCGAGTGAGACCTTCTGGTTTGCAGCAGGGAGGTGGCGGAGGGCAGGCAGTGAGCCGGCCTTCCCGTGGGCTTCCAGCTTGCCTCCCGAGGCTGGAGTCCCATGGAATGGGGGGTGTTTGGCATCTTGCGGGAGATGAGACTGCTTCCAGGCTGAGGCTCTGACTTCTGCCCAGAAACTGCCACGCAGCCTCCTGGATGTGGCTCTGCCTCACTCTGAAGACAATTACAAATTTTTAAAACATTATTTTTTGGAAATTCTTTCCGATACTAGGGAAAACGGTAAGATCTCAGACAATTTCCTGATAAATCTTGACCAGATACATTGGATGGAGCAGTCCATGGCCCCCACTCCCCACTCTTCCCATCCCCTCCCCATCCCCCAAAGTCAGCGGGGCTTGGGGAATCTGGGTGGCTCTGGGACCAGCCCACCCCTGGTGGCCCACCCAGGACCCACACTCATTCAAGCACACCACCCTCACCCCCTCATTCAGCTGACACTTGCTGAGCACTGCCTTGGCATTAGAGTGGAGGTTCCGGTCCATGCTGGCTGCTAGCAGCCTGCAGGGTGTCAGGGACAAGACGCAGCTTCAGGGAAGATAGAAAGCAGAGTGTCAAGCATGGGTGCCATGGGGAGGTAGGAAAGGCTTCCTAAGGCTGCTGTCCAAGCTGAGAGCTGGAGTGGAATTCGGCAAAGAGAGGAGAGGGAAGAGGGTCTGGGAGACGGGTCCAGCGGAGGAAACAGACGGGCAAGGACCTCCCCTCCCCGACACCTGATGGCGTGGCTGGTCGGCCTGTTCCACACTGAGTCCTCTCTTCTCTCCGGAGGCACCTGTGCACAGCCCCCTCCGCTTTCTGTCATTGTCACCTCAGTGTATCTATCACTCACAACAGCAGCCTCATCAAAGCTCCTCTCTCCTCCTCTTTCCTGACTGTGAACAGAACTTGCAGAAAACGCTTTCTCCTCTCCCCCCTCCCTTCTTTCTCTGTCTCTGTCACGCACAGCAGGTGCCAGCATAGGTCTGTGGGCAGCCCTTGGCCCAGGTCAGGGGAGCCTGATGTCAATGCGAAGGCAAAGTTCCCAAGTGCCCGCCCCTCTGCACCTGTTGTCCTTTGAGGAGAGGCCCCAAAGCCCCTTCCTGTCTACACATGTCTCTTCACCAGCTGCCAATGTCTTCTGCGTCTTCCTGGAAACAAGTTTGGCAAAGGAATTAAACCATGCTATTTTATTTCCTTGAAAATTTTAGTTTTGTTTCCCACCCATTTTACTGGAAATAGACTATTTTTAAACAGACAGTGGTGAGGCTTCAGCGGCTGAGCTGGTCCGGCTCTGTGTCCACCCAAATCTTGGGCTCAGCTGTAACCCTCAGTGCTGGAGGCGGGGTGTGGTGGGGGTGATTGGGTTAGACGGGTGCTGCCCTCATGACCATGAGCAAGCTCTCATGAGATCTGGTCATTTCAATGCGTGTGGCATCCCCTTTGCCCCACCTCCTCCTGCTCTGGCCACGTAAGATGCACCTGCTTTCTCTTTGCCCTCTGCCATGATTGAAAGTTTCCTGCGGCCTCCCCGGAAGCTGTCATGCTTCCTTACAGCCTGCGGAACTGTGAGCCAGTTGAACCTCTTTCCTTTATAAATTACCCGGTCGGAGGTGTTTACAGCAGTGCAAGAACTAATACAGCCACGGCCCTGTTCCTCAAAGCCAAGACATCGGAGAGGCCAACGCTCAAGACTACGAACGGCCCAGGCACTGCCTGTGCGTAGTTCACGGACCACACGCTTGTGTGTGCTTCGCGTCGTGTGGCGAGCCGGCATCAGATTGGAACAATTGTCTGAATATTTGTCTTCCTACGGATACAGCCGACTGGAGAAGGACCTGCATGGATTTCTTTAATGGAAACTATTTGTAAAAGATAAGCTGTAAACGAGGGACGTGGTTTGGAATGAGGTTGATCATTGCTCGTTGTTGTTTCTGACAACCACAGAGGAGTACATATTACATAACTGTACACGACAACGGTAAGTAAACAGCCACGAGCCCACCTCGCAGGTCAAGTCCTCGAGCATGGCCGGAGCCTCAGAGCCCGCCGGTCGGCCTCCCCAGATGCCCTCCTTCTGCCCCCTCTGCCCCTCTCTGATCACAGCCACGCTCCGTGCCTGGTGGCCGCTGTTCTTTAACTTTTGGGGCAAACACATCGTGGCTTTTCCAAAGTTTTGCAGTGTCCATTTGCATCCCAAATAGTGTGGCAGAAACTGTACATGAAATCTTCATTCCATATTGTTAGAGACAGAATGCCTATTCCTAGGTACCACACGGAAAAATCAGCATTTTTTCAGTTTTCTCAGCAAAGCAATTTCACTTTCTGTAGAAATGGCACTGCTCGTTAGCCACCTTGCCATGAGAGTACAATGAACAAAGGAAAGGCAGGCATATTTATGCCGCGTGCACTGGGTCCTTACTGCTACGTCCCATCTCTGCTGGTTGGAGCCGGACCTCACAATCTAAACTAAACGCAATTGGCTAACAACTTAAGACTTCTAAATAGGTAAAGGCAATGAAGAACACAGGACAAGAAGTCCAAAGGAGGAAGGGAGAGGAAGCTGCTTGAGAAAGGACTCAGGCAGGTAATGGCATAAATATCCTGGTTAAAGTACAAGGGCGTAGAATGCGCTGCGTGCCTGTGGGCATGTCCAGGGCTGCACAGGGTAGGGCTTAACTAAGACTTACCAGCAAAAAGCAAGAAGGCTTTGAAGAAAGTTAGTCTTTACAGTAAACTATGATTTCTAACATTTATTATTGTTATTTTTTAACAAGGAGGGAAACTTTGAAGAGGAACTTTTTCCTTTCTGCACATACTTAATCTTTTGTCTTTCTTCTTACTCTCATAGATAAATTTGGGAGATTCATCTATGTGGAAGCCTGTGGGTATAGTTGTTTGTTTTTGCTGCAATGTAATAATCCATTGACTAGGCATCCACTTTACAGAAGTGGATATCCGCTCTCTTTTGAAATCCCCATTTTTGGTAACTGCACACAGCGCAGCCACGAGCATTCCTGCAGGTGTATCTCTGCAGGTGGACGGTCAGAAGTGCCACAGCAGGGCCATACAGCTGTGTAACCTCAGGTTTCTAGAAAAAGCCGAAGTGATGTGCCCTCACCCGTGATGTCTGAGGCTTCCTTCCTCCAGCCTGGCAGCAGCTGATGTTTTCGCCTTTCAGATGCTAGTCATTCAGTGCATTGGATGGAGGAGAATTTTTCTTTTGCTTTTATTCGAAACATTTTCAGTCGAGGTAAAATGCACCAAAAATTTATCACCATTTTTAGGTGTACACTTTGGTGTCACTCAGCACCTTCACCTTCACATTCACTCAGTACCTTCACATTCACATTCACTCAGTACCTTCACATTCACATTCACTCAGTACCTTCACATTGACATTCACTCAGTACCTTCACCTTCACATTCACTCAGTACCTTCACATTGACATTCACTCAGTACCTTCACATTCACATTCACTCAGCACCTTCACCTTCACATTCACTCAGTACCTTCACCTTCACATTCACTCAGTACCTTCACATTCACTCGGTACCTTCACCTTCACATTCACTCGGTACCTTCACATTGACATTCACTCGGTACCTTCACCTTCACATTCACTCGGTACCTTCACCTTCACATTCACTCGGTACCTTCACCTTCACATTCACTCGGTACCTTCACATTGACATTCACTCAGTACCTTCACCTTCACATTCACTCGGTACCTTCACCTTCACATTCACTCGGTACCTTCATGTTCACATTCACTCAGTTCCTTCACGTTCACATTCGCTCAGTATCTTCATGTTCACATTCACTCAGTACCTTCACCTTCACATTGACTTCCACTCAGTACCTTCACATTCACATTCACTCGGTACCTTCATGTTCACATTCACTCAGTACCTTCACCTTCACATTCGCTCAGTATCTTCATGTTCACATTCACTCAGTACCTTCACCTTCACATTGAGTTCCACTCAGTACCTTCACATTCACATTCACTTGGTACCTTCATGTTCACATTTACTCGGTATCTTCACATTGACATTCACTCAGTACCTTCGCATTCACATTCACTCGGTATCTTCACATTGACATTCAGTCAGTACATTCACATTCACTTGGTACCTTCATGTTCACATTCACTCAGTACCTTCACGTTCACATTCACTCAGTACCTTCACATTCACATTCACTTGGTACCTTCATGTTCACATTCACTCGGTACCTTCACACTGCTGTGCAGCCACCACCATCCATCCCCAGGACTCTTCATCCTGAAAAGCTGAAACTCTGCAGCCACTAAACACAGCCCGTGACAGCCTCCATTATGCTTTCTTTCTCCATCAGTGTAACGGCTCCAGGAATCTCATAAACCAAATCATGCAGCAGTATCTGTCCTTTTGTAAATGGCTTATTTCATTTAACATAATTCTTCGAGGCTCATCCATTGTATAACGTGTCAGAATTTCCAACCTTTTTCAGGCTGAGTAATAGCCCATTTCCTGTGGCTCGTTTCCACCAAAACCCATGTTGAAATTTAATCCCCTGTAGGACAGTATTGGCAGGTGGAGCGGAGTGGGAGGTGCTCGGGTCGTGGGGGCAGATCTCTCATGAATAGATGAATGCCCTCTCTCGGGAGTGCGTGAGTTCTTTCCTGCTGTTCCAAAACTGGATTAGTTACCAGAGAGCGGGCTGTCGTCAGGGAAATCTGGCTTCCTGGGCTCCCTCTTGCTTCCTCTGTCACCAGGTGATGGCTTTGCTCACCGCCCCCCACTCCACTTTCCATCACAAGAGGACACAGCATGAGCACCCTGCCAGATGCATTTGCCTAATTTTAGGCTTTGGAGCCACCAGAATCGTGAGCCACATAAATCTCTGTTCTTTGTAAATTACCCAGCCTCAGGTATTCTGTGAGAGCAACATGGAATGGACTCAGACCGTATCGTATGTGTGCTCCACACCTGTATCCACTCATTCCTCAGCGGGCAAGCGGGCTGCTTTCATCTTTTGTCCGTTGTGAGTAAGGCTGCTGTGAGCATGGGTGTACAAATATCTGTTTGAGCCCCAGTTTAAAATCTTGGCGCATACGTCCAGAAGCGGTACTCATGGTCATATGGTGGTTCTCTGATTAAGTTTTTGAGAAACTTCTTTACAGTTGCTACACCATTTTACATTCTCACCAGCAGCGCACAGGGTCCCAGTGTCCCCACATTCTCACCAGTGCTTGTTACTTTCTGGACTTGTTTGTTTTTAAGGGTTTGTTGTTGCTGTTTTTAATAGTAATTACCCTAATAGGTGTCCTGGGACTGGTGTTCCTATAAGCAGAGCCTGAGATGAGGGTTCTTGTCCAAGTGACTCTCAGGAGCCAGGATGTGAATTAAGCAATCGGGGCAGAAGCTGAGCTGGAGGTGATCTCAGCTGGAGTTCACCTCAAGCCCAACTTCAGGGGAGCTGTGGAATGTGAATGCACCTGGGACCTGGCCCCACTGTAAGGCAGGGGCTGCCCTGTAGCTTCCTCACGTTAGCTAGTCCTTGTCCTTGGTCTGCCCTGGGGGTGGGGCACAGCTCCTTGATGAAGTGGCTTCTGCTGGGCCAAGGGCAATTATTTACAGGAGTGGCAGCTGTGAGTTGTTGGCAGCCCAAGCTGCTGCCAGGGGTGGGAATGGCAACCAGTTAAGGGAATCTGAGCTGGGCACGGCAGCAGCTACTGCAGGGCGAAATTCTGTGATTGCCAGTGAGGGGCCACACGCCCCACGTTCCATCTGCCGTGGGACTTGCTCTCCGTGACGTGTCTCTTCAAGCATTTCCCCGTTTTCCCACTGGGCTGTCTGGCTTTTGTTATGTGTCCTTGTATATCTTTTGCCGTTACGTGCATTGCAAATATCTTCTCCCACACGTTGGCGTACTGTTGACTTTTTAACCAGTAGAAGGAATCAGTCTTATTAAAGACACCCTCCTCTTTCTTTATGGGAGCCACTGATGAGATTTGGAGAGACTCCTCCCGCCTCTAAACAAACAGTCTTTCCACCAGCATGTCCATCTGAAAATTATGAAATCTGATTAAAATAAGAAGAGAGAATACACTTCTCATAATACCTTTCACTGGAAGATCACAGTTAAAGTAATTTGGTGTGGTGCAGATTTAATTAAGATTGGATTGCGAATACTGGAAATGGGATTAGCACTCAGCATTTAGCCCCTGGAAACTCACTGAATGTGACAGTTAAGATTTAGGGGATTTGAAATGAATTTTTTTGCAAGCTGGGCTTCCATGTGCCCATTAATTTGATAAATTTCAGAAGTTATTCACATCCCCTCTGCTTTTCTGCTTTAAAAATGTCTCTGATGGAAGAGGAAAGCTCCCCTTCACCTGCTGCTTTCTCAGGCCTAACAGAGAGCACGGGGCCTGAGCCCTTCCCCCCGAACCAGGCCATTCCTCCTGCCTGTGCTCTTCTGCATGGCCAGAAGTGGGGTGAATAGCAACATGTATCCAGAACCCCAGGGCGCAGCTGTGTTTGGAATAGGGGCTTGGCAGATCTAACTAGAGAAGAACCTTGAGGTGACATCGCCTTAGATTTAGGGTGGTCCCTAGATCCAATGGCGGGTGTCCTTAGAAGATGGGGAGAGACACAGACACGCAGAGGAGAGGCCGTGTGGAGACGGAAGCAGAGCTTAGAGCAGCACAGTCACACACCACGGAAGCCAGAGCCACTGAACCTGAAGAGGCAGGAAAGCTCCCCCACTAGAGCCTCTGGAGGGAGCACAGCCCTGCTGGCACCTTGATTTCTGACCTGTGGCCTACAGAACTGTGGGAGGATAATGCCTGAATCTGTTCCGGAGCTTTCCACACCCTGCTGTGAATCCTTGCAGCCCACCAGCCTGCCTCTCTCTCTGGGCTGAGGTGCAGGGGTCAGGGGCTGCCTCCGGCTCTGCTCCCAGTAGGGTGGGGCATGTGGCTCACACCGGGAAGCCCCCTCCACTCATGCTGGCTCCAAGCTTGCTGACATCTTCAGCTGTCTGGTCCTCTGCTGGACCAGCTGGGACTAAGGATGAGGCTTCAGGGAGGATGAAGTAGGAACCAGCTTGCAGCTCTAAGACCTCCCCAGCCCCAGCCTGCCTCTGTCCCCAGCTTGGGCAGCAGACTTGCCACAGGCCAAGAGTGTCCCAGACCAGACCTGCTGCCTGTAGGTCCACACCCCAACCTGTCTTCATGCTGGGTGTGTCCCTGGGTCTTGCTTCTTCTCTTTCCCTCCCCAGCTGCTTGGAAACTGGCCTGTCTTCCAAATCTGCCTGGATCCTTTACTTCTCAAAACAAGCTTTAACCCATCACTGCCCATCACTGTCCATCACAGCCCATCACAGCCCATCACTGTCCATCACAGCCCATCACTGCCCATCACTGCCCATCACTGTCCATCACTGTTCATCACTGCAGGTCACTGCCATCACTGCCCGTCACAGCCCATCACAGCCCATCACTGCCCATCACAGCCCATCACTGCCCATCACAGCCCATCACTGCCCATCACAGCCCATCACTGTCCATCACAGCCCATCACTGCCCATCACAGCCCATCAATGCCCATCACTGCCCATCACTGTCCATCACAGCCCATCACTGCCCATCACTGCCCGTCACTGTCCATCACCGCCCATCAATCACTGCTCACCATTGTCACTGAATTTCTTCCCCAGCATATGCACCCATTTCTCATCACAGCCTTTGGCCATCCAGGGGATGTGACCATGAGTCATAAGTGGCCCCCGAGGAGTCCCTGGTCACTTCTAGGTCAGCCAGACTGGAGCTAACGCTAATGCAGTGGTTCTTAACATTTTATGCAGCCTGGAGATGTCTTTGGTTGCCACACCCTGGAAGAGGGTGTTCTGGAATCTGGTGAGTAGAGAGGCCAGGGTGTGCATGGCAGCCCCCACAGCAAGGATGGTCCAGGCCAGGACACTGCGGGTGCAGGCGGGGAAGCCCTGCTTTCTGCCTACCCCGCCATCCTGCCTGGCCAGTGCCCCTCTTCTGCTCCCGCCATCTCCTGCTCCTCATGGTCACAGGCCTCTGCAAACTGCTGCAAACTCGTGGCATTTCCAGGGCTTTCCCTGTCCCCACCCTCAGCTCTGGATTGACTGGGAAGGAGCTGTGGCTGACTGACAGGGCTGAGGCTGTGGCTTGGACCTGAGGGCTCCCACTGCACCCCCAAGCCTTGACTGAGACCCCTCAGTCAAGGAGCGTTGGGTCACTTCATTTCAAAGAACATTGGAACGCTGCATGTTCCAGCACAGGAGAGGGAGTGGAACTGGCCTGGCTGGCAGCTCTGAGAGCTGTGGCTATGCGGGGCCCCAGGCCCACTCGCCCCCTGCACTCCTTACATGAGGCATCCCCGGGCAGCCCCTCACCTGGCTCCAGGGGCCAGCTCGTGTGCACCAAGGCCCGCCGTGGCCAGTCCTCATCTCCTGCAGGGTGACCGATGGCAGGAAACCCACTCCTGTCCTGGCCCAGCCTGCCCTCCCACCCCCAGCAGGCCCCAGCAGGAAAACAGCACCTCACAGCACACTTGGGGGTCCAGCAGTCCACTTCCCAGGGACCCTGGGCTTCCCAGGGACTTTCAGGCCACTGGCTTGACATGGTGTCACTAAGTGGCCTTACCTAAGTGCCTTGGGACACCACAGAGGGCCAGGAGAGTCTCCCCCAGAACAGACAGTCTTATCCTCTCCAGAGAGGAGGTCTGGCCCCAAATCCTTATTCTCATGACTGCCTGTGGCCACCTAAGCCACACAATTATCATTCAAGCAATGGCTTTAATCCGGACACAGTCATTTTCCGAGACCTGGCCTTCAGTCCCATCACCTTTCATCCATGTGCTACCTTTAGGAGGGCACTTGCTGCTGGCTTTTAATAATAGAATGTATAATTCATGTTATATTGAGAAAGATTTCTTCATTTTCTATTTCTCACAAGAAGCTTTAACACCAAAAGCTGGTGTGATGGTTTTAAAAGTTGGCCCACAAATCATCTGAAAGTTCTCCCCCAACAGGTGGAAGGTGAATTGAGTTCTCTTCCCTGAGCGTGGCTGTGAGTGACGGGCTTCTAACAATAGCACAAAGCAGAATGGAGGCGATGGAGGCGAGCCCCCGACACGCACGGCTTCTGAAAAGGCTGCAGCGTCTGTCTGTCCGGGGCAAGCTCTCCCGCTCTCCCTCCCTCCCGCCCTCTCTCTCCCTAGGCCAGATTCCTGACCACAGACGCTGCGAGATAGTAAATGTGTATTGTGCAAAGCTGCTAAGTTTTGAGATAACTTGTTATGAGCCATTGATGACGAACACAGCTGCAAACATCACCCAATGCCTTTTGCGCATGCGTCTGTTAAAAAGTACTTGTTGCAATGAACATTCGTGTGCACGTGTCCTTGTAGTAGAACGATTTGTAATCCTTTGGATATATACCCAGTAATGGGATTGCTGGGTCGAATGGAATTTCTATTTCTAGGTCCTTGAGGAATCGCCACACTGTCTTCCACAATGGTTGAACTAATTTACACTCCCACCCACAGTGTAAAAGTGTTCCTATTTCTCCACATCCTCTCCAGCATCTGTTGTCTCCAGATTTTTTAATGATCGCCATTCTAACTGGTGTGAGATGGTATCTCAATGTAGTTTTGATTTGCATTTCTCTGATGACCAGTGATGATGAGCATCTTTTCATATGTACACCATGGAATATTATGCAGCCATCAAAAACGATGAGTTTGGGTCCTTTGTAGGGACATGGATGAACCTGGAAACCATCATTCTCAGCAAACTGACAGAAGAGCAGAAGATCAAACACCGCATGTTCTCACTCATAGGCGGGTGTTGAACAATGAGAACACATGGACACAGGGAGGGGAGCATCACACACTGGGGTCAGTTGGGGGGAAATAGGGGAGGGACGGTGGGGGGTGGGAAGCTGGGGAGAGATAGCAAGGGGAGAGATGCCAGATGTAGGTGATGGGGAGGAAGGCAGCAAATCACACTGCCACGTGTGTTCCTATGCAACAATTTTGCATGTTCTTCACATGTACCCCAAAACCTAAAATGCAATAAAATAAATAAATGGGGGAAAAAAGTGCTTGTTTTTCTTTACGCTGTTAGTGCGATGAAACGCTTCCTCACGGTTCCTAGACTAAAATCTCCGTGTTGCTGGAGAGGCGCCGCTTCCTCCAGCCTCCGCGTCCAGCTCCTGCTCTCCACCCTGCTCATGATCTGCCAGGTCAGGGTGGGGCTCCGCCGGCCGCGCTGCGGAGAGGGACAGGCCACCTCTGACCACCGGCCTGCCCGGGATGCGCTCACATCCCACGGGAGAAGCCCGCTGCCCAGCCGCGCCCGCCTGCTCCGGACGCAGGGGAGGATGGGCCAGGGCGTGCTGAGGGCAGCGAGCCTTCTGCTGCAAACCAGCTGCTCAGACTTCACCCCTCCACCCCCAGCTTCTCCCCTCCACCCCCAGCTTCTCCCCTCCACCCCCAGCTTCTCCCCTCCACCCCCAGCTTCACCCCTCCACCCCCAGCTTCACCCCTCCACCCCCAGCTTCTCCCCTCCACCCCCAGCTTCTCCCCGCGGCAGCTTCTCCCCGAGGCAGCTTCTCCCCGCGGCAGCTTCTCCCAGCCTCCATTCCGGTCGCTGGTACGTGACCGTACTGACTTGAGTTTTCAATGTCAGACGTTGCCCCGATTTTTACTCCAGAAGATGACACTCCTGTGCCATCTTCCCCTGCCCACACCACGCTTCACTTTCCCACCGGCCCCCCACTGAGTGAGACAGCAGGTGGGCTGACTCCACGTCCACCGTGAGCATTACCCTTTGCCAACATTCTGCACCCTGCTTTTCTGACACAGATCCGCTTCCACGGTGAATCACTGCCTTGCTGTCTGCTTGGTTTCCGTGTGCCTGTCGTGAGCGCTTCTGCTGCCCCAGGACAGCCCGTCCTCCCAGGAATCCACTCTGCCTTTCTCTGGGAAGCAGCCGCAGCCCCTGGCCTCTTGCTTTAGCCTCCTTGAGCCTCCTGAGAAAGGGTCAGAGGATGGAATTTTACTTCATCAGTTGCCTGTTCATGCCCCTTCTCCCTATATTCTGCTGGAGTTTTACCATTTTTCCTTTTAAATTTGTAATTTCATATGAGTTTGTATGTACATTAGAAACATCTTGTTTCTCTTTCATGAGGTTTTTTAGCTTACTGACTTTAAAAATGCAACCAACTTTGTGTTTCTTAAAAATACTTCCTGGCCTTGTCATGCTAAGAAGGGACTTTCCCTCACAACACATTACTCAGCAGTACTTCATGAGCTTTTAAAATGTGTGGACCTTTTACCTGTCTGAAAGTGGTTTTTGTGAGGCTGCAAACATCTAGTTTGCTTCTTTGGCTGTAAAATATAGTCCACAAAGACATGAGAACATTGTCATCCCACTGAAGAATTAAAAATTCAAATGGAAACAGCGAGCAGGCACTTCCTGCTTCCCAGAGCGCCTGTGTGACAGAGGTTGGCATCGCCTGATGGTGTCTGGGCGAGGGGCTGTGCCCCCCTGTGTCTCACAGACAGAAATGCACAGGGCACCACTGACAGGGAGAGGGCGTGAGGACGCCCATCAGACGCCAATGCCTGCAGGCTCTGGCCCGGCAGTGCCCCTGTGAGAACTCCCTCTGCAGCAGCACTCACACGAGCACACAGGCACGCCCACCGCAGCGGTGTGCTGAAATTCTGCACAACTACAACCAAACCCGTCCATCACAGCGAAGCTGGCGAAGTAACCCAGTGCACATCCATAATTTATCACAGCCCTCACGATAGACGGAAAAGTGTGTGTGTGTGTGTGTGTGTGTGTGTGTGTGTGTGTGTGTGTGTAGTGGGAGAGAAAAAGGAAGCTGTATCTATGTTTATCAACATAGAGTATTCTCCAGGGTAATTTCTGTGCACAAAGGCAAACAGTAAGTGATAGGATCATGTAAGTCATGTAATTCTGTTCTTGAACAAATGTAGAGTTCGAAGGAAATACACCAAACTCCTCTCTGGATGGCGAGATTCCAGGTGATTCTTTTTCTTTTTTTTCTTACTCTGAATTTGGAACTTTCTAAAAGTTGCAGGGAACAAATATCATTTTAAAAATAAAAGTAATAAAGGCATTTTTCAAAGGAGCCATTAAATTGTAAACCAGCATAACAGGAGACCCGCAGACACCAAATTAAAAGGTTTCCCCCAGGCCGGGTGCGGTGGCGCACGCCTGTAATCCCAGCACTCTGGGAGGCAGAGGTGGGATCATGAGATCAGGAGGTCGACACCATCCTGGCTAACATGGTAAAACCTCGTCTCTACTAAAAATACAAAAATCAGCTGGGCATGGTGGCTGCTGCCCATAGTCCAGCTACTCAGGAGACTGAGGCAGGAGAACTGCTTGAACCTGGGAGGCGGAGGTTGCAGTGAGCCGAGATCGCGCCATTGCACTCCAGCCTGGGTAACAGAGAGAGATTCCATCTCAAAAAAAAGAAAGAAAAGAAGGAGAGGAAAGTTTCCCCTGGCAGCTGGGAAAACACCAGCTGGGACCGGCTACATGCGGGCCACGCTCCCTCCATGTCCCCGTGCAAAGGGATCTGGCTCTGGTCCCTCTATCCCTCGGGCTGCTGCTCTGGCTTTGGGCATCTGAGAACAGAGGCTGGGGGTGCAGCCCAGTATTCCCTTGGCATCCACTTCACATTCTCTCCACACCTGGCAACGTCTGTCCACGGCCTTGGGTGACCCCCTTCACCCTCACTAGGGCCTCCAGAGGAGCCCTGCCTCGGAGGTGCCTGAGACCTGAGCCTGGACTTTACGAAGAGAAGGGTCACAGGCGGCACAATCCCTAGGGTGCAGCAAAGTTTCCCAGGGTGCAGTGGGGGGCCTAAGCTGGGATCTGGAAGGCTTCCTGGAGGAGGTGACGGCTGAGCCTTAGATGAAGGGCAGGAGTGTGGGCAGGTGGAGAGGTAGCTGGTGTCAGGGCAGAGACCGTGCTGAGAGTTGCCAGGCAAGCCGTCACCTGTGAGTATTCCCCGAGCCCCCGCTCTGCATCGGGCTAGTGCAAAATGCCTAGCATGACCGGGGCCGGGAAGAGGCTCCCCCTGCCCTCACAGGACCCCGTGTTAAAGAGAGAGGAGGGCTGTATGCCCAGCCCCTTGGGTGTCCCGTGTGGTCTGCAGCATGTGGGAATGTCCATCGGGGCATGAGAAGTCCTGAGGCACAGAGCAGACGCATGCGGGTGTTGGCGTGGCCTCTGCAAGGGTGGTCAGTCACCCAGGACAGCGGTCGGCTTCTGCCTGGAGCGTGTGTGGACCAGAAGGAGAAAGGAAGTATCGGAGGGGGGAGTGGAGAGAGGAGTGAGAGCCGGAGAAACGTGTTGGGGAATCTCATTAATCACATCACACCCCGCCGTTAATTACACAGGAATTAAATTGGCGGTAACTCAAGCAGAAAGCTGTCATGTGACATCTCTCCACATTCCTCGCTGCGGGGCCGACTTGCTCTAATGAGCGCCAGGATTCCCCGGCCTTTGTCCTTTCTGGAACCCGGCTCCTTGCTTGGGCCTGGCTTGTGTCCCGGCTTCCTCAGCCCCCGTGGCCACTCATCCACGAAAATGAAGTCAGGGACTGGCATCTTTAGAGTCCACACTTGGAAATCCCTGAACGTGGAGGAATGGAATCCAGGCTGGGGAAAGGGTGGGAGGCGAACCTGCCTCTGGCTGGGGGATGTGGCTGAGAGGGCAGGGAAGCGGGGGGCTGAGGGAAGCGGGGGGCTGAGGGAAGCGGGGGCTGAGGGAAGCGGGGGGCTGAGGGAAGCGGGGGGCTGAGGGGCTCCCGGGAGTTGCAGCGTCTCCACTCCGTGGCCCACCTGGGTCCTGAGGTCGGGGACCATGTGCCCTGCTGCTGCTAAGCTGCCACCAGGAGCCACATCACTGGCGATGTGCAGTGCAGCTGAAGCGTGGGAGTGCCACCCCCTCCACGTGGTGCCCAGCCAGGACTTCTGGAATCGGAGGGCCCCTGAGCTCCGGCCGCCAGGGCCAGTGGTCACCCACCCTGCCATGTTCAGGGCACCGCCAGCTCACGGGCCTGCCGCAGCCCCTTCCAGTGCCTTTCTGGGGAGGAAGTAGCAGGGGTTCTCCCACACGCCAGCTCCCCGGTGATGCTGGTAATTCTTCCCTCTCAGCGTGCCCATTTGCTGCTTTAAAAGCTGAACCTCCAATGTTTTCCAGCTGTCTATGAAAACGTGAGTGTCCCTAGTGGAAATGGCCTTGGGTAACTGAGTGGAGCTGGAGCAGGGGCCGCAGAGGCTGTCATTGCCTTCACTCTTGTATTTCATGCAAAGGGCAAGCCGAGTTCACGTGCGGTCAGGGCTCTGCCCAGCCCGAGGCTCAGCATGCCCCTGGAGTCTGGTCTGGGGCCAGGTGGAATAGAAGCCCAGTGCTCTGTGCCTCTGGGTTTGGCCCCCGTCCTCACCCCACACTCCCCTGAGCCTGCTCCACTGCACTGGGCCTCCAGGGCCGGCTGTGTGATGGCAGGGTCCCGGCTCCATCTGTCCTGGCGCTGCCTCCTGAGTCCTGGGCACTTTTCAAGGGGTGCTCCTCCTCCTCCACCCTCAGGACCGAGGCTGCCAGTCAAGCTCCCAAATCCATCTGCTTCCCACCCCTTCTCAGCACCCACAACCCAAAGCCTCCCTGCCCTCACCCACGCTCCCTGCCATCCTCCCCTCTGGCTTCCTCCCGTCTGACTTCCCTGCGTACGCCAGGCGTGTTACTCGAGAGAAGCACAGACACTCCTCTGTCCTTCTCCACGTGCCCCAGACCGTGCCACTGCCTGGAGCAAAACACTAACTCCCGAGTGTGATCCGTGTCCCTGGCTTTTTCTGCAGCACGGGCTGGCCAGCGCTGCGGCTGTCAGCCTGGCTCCAAGGGCACCTCCTGACCCTCGGACACGTGCTGCGGCATCCATGCCAAGGGCAGGGAGCAGGGCTAAGGGGCTACCAGGGATGTCAGCCCTGGCTCTAGCAGAGGATGCGGGAGCTCCTCCCTCCAGACTGTGGGTGGGCGCTGTCCTTTGTGCGTGTAAGGGGTGACACGCTTGCCTTTTTGGTCCTACACTAGACCCACAGGATGAGCGACATGCAAGCAACAGCTTGCGGACAAAGACCCCACTCCTCCCTCCTCCCTCCTCCGAAATCACACACAGACCCCACTCCTCCCTCCTCCCTCCTCCGAAATCACACACAGACCCCACTCCTCCCTCCTCCGAAATCACACACAGACCCCACTCCTCCTCCTCCCTCCATCCAAGAGGCTTCTTCGTTTCTGTCGCTAAAATTCATCACCACACTGGACTGCCAGCCATGGGTGCTCACAGCCCCCTTCTAAGGGGGGTCTCCCTGAGCCCCACGCAGCCTGGGCCTCTTCTAGGGAGTCACCCACCAGGAGTCAGGACCGTGCCCTGGGGGAGGATGGAGGCCGACGGCAACCTCCTACGTGATAGGGAAGTCCAGAACAGGACTCACGGCGGCGAGACAGCCGTGGTCCAGGCAGGCCCGTGGTTTTCATGGTCTAGAATCTGGCATTACAGAAAGGAAGAACCAGTGACTAGGGCCACCCACGGGGCCCCAGAACATTCCACCACTGCAAAGGCAGGGACAATCTAGGGAAAACGACCTCAAAATCAGTCTTTGCTCAGGCCCGCAGTCCTCGCCCTGGCCTCGGCCCCGGGCATTCACACCCAAGTGTGCTGTCTCGGTGCTAAATCCCCGGCCCCGGAGGTTTCTGCGGGCCTTTTGGAGGAGCTACTCTTGCGCTCACAGCATCTCCTTAGCCTCTGCAGGGGTTGTGGCTGTGAGCGCGACTCCCAGCCGGACCCAGGTGCCTCCCCGGCTCCCCACATGCCTGCCAGGCTGGACACACCCAGCACCGCTGCTGCCGCCTGGACCCTCGCGTGGCAGGAAGTCAGGGAGGCTCCATGCCCCCTCAGCCCAGAGACTCCAGGGCCCCCGATGGACCCAGCATCCTGGCTGCCTCCACTCCTATTCACCCCAATCGGAAGGCTAAAGAGGCAGGGGGCATCAGCCTGCCCGGCAGAGCTGAGGCTCGGAGCAGCCCGAGAAGAGAGGGAGGCCCGGGCCTCAGCAGGACCCAAGAGGCCGGAGGGACGGCGCCGTGGCCAGCGGCAGGAGACGCTGGGGAAGCAGCTCTTGCCCTCGCAGGCACTGCAAACGCACCATAAACGAACTGAAGATCTGAATCATCACTGCAGCCTCGAGAGCCTGCATCCATGATTCTGCAGCCGCTCCTCCCTGAAGGCACAGCGACCACGCTCAGAATATCCCTGCCTGTCACCCCAATTACGCCCCTACGAGGATTACAAACGGCTCTCTGGCACAGCAGGGACCATTCAACGCAGCACGTTGCTCCTCGCTGCACGTGTGGAGCAGGCCCCATCCTCTGGGCGCTGCTGGCTGCAGGCCGGCTCTCCCGATCACTCCCACGGACGAGGAGGTCAGGATGCTGTTGGGACACGTTGTGAATGGTGACTTCTGTCACCTGTCACTCCAGTGGCAATGCCTGCTTTTTCCCTTCTTTTATTTATTTATTTTTGACGGAGTTTCCCTCTTGTTGCCCAGGCTGAATTGCAATGGTGCAATCTCGGCTCACCGCGACCTCCGCTCCCCCACCCCCCGGCCCTCGGTTCAAGCGATTCTCCTGACACAGCCTCCCGAGCAGCTGGGATTACAGGCGTGCGCCACCACACCCGGCTAATTTTGTGTTTTTAGTAGAGACGGAGTTTCTCCATGTTGGTCAGGCTGGTCTCAAACTCCTGACCTCAGATGAACGACCTGCCTCAGCCTCCCAAAGTGCTGGGACGGCAGGAGTGAGCCACCGCGCCCAGCCCATTTCTACTGTTTCTATTTCACGTGGCTCCAATTCGTGCTGTCTGAGGCAGCTGGCCCTCCTCTCCCAGGCGGGGAACCTGCTTCAAGGAGGCGCTGGGAGTTCTCTCCAGGTGTGCCCCGCCCGAGGGTGTCTGGGCTGGCTTGGGCCCCAACCGGCAGCCCTTGAGGCTAAACCTGGGCCAGACTCCCTGTGTGTGCCCAGGGGCAGTGGGGGGTGGCTCAGCACGGCACCTGGAGGTTTCCCAGGTCAGGTCACAGCTCTGGCCCTCAGCTCTGTCCTGGCGGGGAGTCTGGCCTAAGCGCTGAGCGGAAGCCACAGCATTCTTGCCAGCTGTCTTCTGTTCTGTGCCAGGCAGCCCGGAGGCTGATCGGAGGCCCTCGCCTTCTCTTCCCAAGCCTCGCCTGCCAGGGTGCAGGTGCCGCTTTTCGGGCCATGAAGGTGAGCGCTACCTGCCTGTCCTCACCAGGGTCTAACCCTCCACAGCACTTCTCACAGCCGCAGGGACACAGGGGGCGCTCAACAAACACCTTTTCAAATAAATATTCGAAGAGTTTCCATAAATAGAAACCTGCTAGGTCAGGAGAAAGCACATCCCAAACCTGCTCCCGCGGGGCTGCGCCTACAGCCGAAGCTTCCACCAGGACCCTCCAGGGCAGCTCTTCCTGATCTCCTGGGGGGTCCTGCTGCTCCCACTTGTCCTCAAGTCTATGCAGATTCCACCCTCCAGGGCTCAAGGCCTTGAGCAGACCCCCGAGTGGCTGCAGCCCCCCCTCCCCGCCCCTACTCAGTGTCTGGTGCAGCTGTTTCAGCTCACCGACCTGCCGGGCAAACCTGCCAGTGTGTGCCTGTGTGTGGCAGAACGAAGCTGACCCTGCGAGGGTCCCTGTGCCTCCACCCAGCCACCCCTTCATGGCACCCAAACCTCTCTGGTGCTGCCCGGGTCCCGTCACAGCCCTCACTCCAGCCCGGCTCCAGCCCCGTCCTGTATGGAGGGCAGGGCTGGTGCACGGGGCATCCCCTTCTCCTGCACGACGGGTCAGTCTAAGTCTCTGGATCTGGGTACCAGGGGTGAGGGCGGAAAGCACAGGGGTGTGGGGCACTGGCCTGGTTGGGTCGGGGACAGTCCCTCTCAGTGCATTCCCGCGGAGAGGCCTCATCTCCCAGGGACCTTTGCTGGCAGCAGCAGAAGACAGCTGTGTCCAGTATCCTCTGGCTCCAGGGGGAGCCAGCCAGGCCCCCAGATGGGGCCCCATGGAACCCTATTGCCTGCCCAGGGGACACTCAGCCCTCGTGGTGATGGCACAGAGCCCAGGGATGGAGCTAGGCTGCAGCCATCTGCTGAGGACGAACGGGCAGGGGAGGAAGCCGTGACCCTCGAGGACTTGGCCCCAGGCAGAGTGGAAAGAAGCTTCTGGGTGAAAACGAAGTCTTCTGCGAGCGCCTGGATGTTCAGTCTCCACAGCGTCCCCAGGTGCAGCCTGGGAATCCCTGCTGAATGGAGCGAGTGGTCCCACCCCAGGCAGGAAGCTGGATTTCACCGACAGTGTGTCCCCCTTGAATTTCCAGTCTGAGCCAGTGTTCTCTTTTCCACGCCCTGGTATTGACCTTGCGTGATTTCTCCGGGCTTTGTGTGAACTGTCGCTCTGGTTTTTCTCCCTGGCAAGGGGGGAGTTGCAGCCGCCCCTCCCGCAGTGTGTGCAGTGAAGGGGAGTGTGGGGCGGTCGGCCAGAGCCAGGGACCAGCAAGCCCTGGAACACTGAGCTGCTCTTTCCCCCCAGGCTCGAGGACGGCTCCACTGCTCCACAGTGAGGGCCACTGCCAGAGGGGAGGAGGGGACAGCCAGGCATGGTGCCCAGGCCAGATGGGTGCCCTCACCCTTGCTCTCCACCAAATGGGAGTTCAGACCCCACTACAGGGTGGTGGGAGACAAAGACTCCTGCAGGGACGCAGAGAGGGGCGAGACCGCGGTCCCGTGGGCCCAAGAACACAGGGGACGCCATCCTTACGGCTCCAGCAGGTGTGTGCTGTGGGTCTAGTCTCCCCAGCGGTCTCCCCACTGCCCATCTTTCACCTCCTTCCCTAACCAGGACCAGGCAAAGGCCCGGGGAGGCAGGCAGGGGAGGAGCTGGTACCTGTGCCCGGCTGTCCTCAGGCATGAGAGGGAACAGGAAGCAGGGCGCCTGGCCCCATCTCCAAGCAGGGTGACCCCCAGCTGCCCACGGGTGACGTGCACCTCCACACAGGCTGACGGCTGTCCTTGGACATCCGGATGGGCTGACGGCTGGTCGCTGCCCCGGCCACCCGCCGACCCTGGCAGCTGCTGAGTGACAGCCGCACCTGTGCTCCTCCTCTAGGACTGTGGCAGAGATGGCTGGGCTGATTTTCCTGGAAGTGTTTCTGCTGACCCCACTGAAATGGACAGGCAGGCAGCTTCCCACCTCTGCCTCTCACCCTGAGACAATATGGCCAGGGCCAGGGAAGAGTCTTCCAGAAAGTCACACACCTAGCCCAGGATGTGGCTGTGCCCTGCCTGGGGGCTTTTCTGCAGGGCCCGATTGGCTCTTCAAGGACCTTCGGTTCTGGAAAACCACAGGAGGTGGCGGGTGTGGAGGGGATGTCCTCCTGAGGCCCCACAGGCCTAGCCCGGGCTCATGGTGGGAAAAAGTAAGTCCCTCCCACCCTGGCCTGCCTCTTAGAGTGCCTTGGGTCAGGGGTCAGCAGGCTGCTGCGTCCCGAGGGCCAAGACTGGGCCCCTGTTTTCTCGCGTATCTGCATGAATGACCCTCCCCTTCCCTGTCCATCACAGGAGGTTAAACAGCACCTGCGCTCCGTGCAGAGCCGCCGCCCAAGCCACATCTGCTGGCCAGGGCCCTGAGCCTCAGCCGCAGCCTCTGGCCCCAGTGTCAGCCCCTCCCTTGGTCCTGCCAGGAGCTGGGCCCTTCCTGGGATGGGCTGTCCCCAAGGTGGGGGCTCCCCTCCACTACAGTCTGCACCTGAAGTTCCAGAGGTGCAGCCACAGGGAAGCTGTGAGTCTCTGCCCCTTGGCTCCTGGAAGACTCTGCCTGTCCAGGCAGATGTGTCCAGCACGGCAGCCCCGTGCCTGGAGAGCATGGCCTCGGATAAGCAGCATCTCCCAGGGTCACCCCAGGGACACCCCCTGCTCTCCCAAGTTCTAGTTTTTTCCTTCACTCAAAGTAATGGACGTGTTTTCCTTACAATTCCATTGTTAAAAGAAGTCGTTCAGGGGTCTCCAGCCAGAACAAAGCAAGCCCCCAGTGGGCCATGGGGTGGCCTGCTGTCTTTCCTGGACACGTGCACTGGAGCTCAGGGTCGACACGGCTGGCTGGGTTCCCGGGCTCGGGGGAGGCGGTCAGCACCCTCCTAGCCACAGAGGACGCGGTGAGAACACTGCAGCCTCACTTCTGGTCCACCTGAATCACCTGGCATAGTTTCAGCTCACAAATGTTAAAAAACTGCCCGTGAGAATACTGCCCCCGTGTGAGGAGAGGGGTCTTGCTATTCCTGGCCCTAATGTGTCCAAGGGAGGGAGGGTTGGGCCTCTGTCCCCCTGGGGTTCCCAGCTGCCAGCCAGCTGCACCCGGGGTCCTGCCCTCCAGGGAGAAGGGGCTACTCCCAGCTCTGTGTCCAGAGCTGTGTCCAGCGCTGGGTCTGAGCCCTCTGCCCCGGTGAGCACAGGTCTGTGGGCGCCGGTCTTTGAAATCCCAGATCTCATTCTGAAAAACGTGAAAGAGCTGCAGAAGAGAGCACTGGCTTTCGTCCTGGGAGGCGGCTGTGCGTGGCCGGCATGCCTCGAGGGAGGTAATGGCCCGTGTCACTGGCGTGGCTTCATGACAGAAGTCCGAGGTTTTACAGGACAAAAGGAATTGGGGTCCATGCAAGCAGATGTTTACCCAACACACGCGGGGACTGTCGAGACCCAGACGGGGGAGCACAGAGAGCAGCAAAGGTGGTTCTCCTGACAGTCCCCGCCCCTCTGAGCTCCCCCCCCCCCCCGCCCTGCCCCTCCCCCCCCCCCCCGCCCCTCCGAGCTCCCACCCCCCCCCCATACCCTCCAAGCCTCCCCCCCACTGAGCCTTCCCTCTGCCCCTCCGAGCCCCCTACCCCTCCGAGCCCCCCCAACCCTCTGAGCCCCCCAGCCCCTCCGAACCCCTCCAAGCTCCCACCGCCACCCCTGCCCCTCCAAGCCTCCCCCCGCCCCT
>NW_022436950.1:374408-377641 GCF_009761245.1 Sapajus apella | reverse complement strand
CCCTCACAGGCTGCTCGCTGTGTAGACAGGAACTCGCCCCTCACAGGGTGCTTGCTGTGTGGACAGGAACGCGCCCCTCACAGGCTGCTCGCTGTATGGACAGGAACGCGCCCCTCACAGGGTGCTTGCTGTGTAGACAGGAACACATCTCTCACAGGCTGCTCATTGTGTAGACAGGAATGCGCCCCTCACAGGCTGCTCGCTGTGTAGACAGGAACTCACCCTGACGTAGCCTTTTGCCAGTGCTGTGAGGGAGCAGGCAAGCACAGGCTTCGGGCCACACGGACAGCTCCTCAAACAGCCACTTCCCAGACTTTCAACAGATAAGAACCCAGATCTGACCCCTGGGGTGCTGACCAGGGTCCCTTAGAGCGGCTGGCGTGGGCCTGCCCTGCGTGGAGCTGCTGCCTGCCTCGTGTTCGCATTCCGAGGGGGCGTCCAGCCCCTGCCCTCCTCATCAGCATCCCAGCCACGCAGGCCAGCTTGGCCCTGAGAGCAGGAGCCTGCCTGGAGGCGTCCCCGCTCGCCCGGCCCGAAGGCACTGCCTGCCCTTGCCTCGGGGCACGGCCACGGCGGGCTCCCAGCTGCAGGGACGCTGGTGCCCGGCTCAGAGGAGGAGGCCGAGGCAGAAACTGCAGCTGAGAGACTGACTGGAGCCAAGCTGAGCTCAGCTGCCTGAGACTCAGGCCGAAGGAGCCTGGATCGGAGCCTGCTTCGGCCTTTACCACGGGAAGGTGTTTAAAGGCGAAAAAGGGGCACAGAGAGCGGCCTGACACCAGTTGTTTGTCGGGAGTTCCCACTGGCTTACGGAGACCACACTGGTGAGCGCCTGGCTGCCTGCTGCTCAGCCACGGGATGTGATTACAGCGGCCAGCGCGGACTCCGAGGTTGCCCTTCAGCTCCCGCAGCAGTCACAGGCAGCCTCCAGAGGCGGACGCAGCTTGAAGGCGGTGGCATGGGACTGCTGTCTCATCTTCATGTCTTTCTGGGCCTGACCATTTCAAAAGACTCCATTCCTTGGATAAAAGATTTTTTCCCTTTTTTCACCAGGCAGAGAGAGGTTAGCTGGCCCCTGCCTGTGGCCTCCTAACTGGACACAGATGGGGCGCTCGTGGTGGGTCTGGGATCTGAACTGGGACAGGCCTGGAGATTCAAGCACATCCTTGGAAGGAACTCCAGGGATCCTCCGGAGGTGACAGAGGGGACTGCAGGATCCTCGGAGGCCGCACCGCCCAGCTCTGGTCTCACAGCCCACCAGCTGCCTCAGCACCTTCGCTGCCTGAAAAGACGGCTCCCAGCCCGCTTGCCGCCTCTGGCTGCCTCTTCCAGGCACGGAGCTGGGGAAGCCGGGGAGCTGCTGGACGGTGCACTCAGGCAGTTAACCTGCCCATGTGATTCACAGCTGTGGACCTGCAAACCATGGCCTCTGTCTGGTCTGGTTGGCAGCAGTATTGGGCCCTGGGTGTGGGCCGGGCTCCCAGCTCACGAAAAGCTGTGCAGCAGGTGGAAGGCCTGGTCGGACTGTCAGTGTCTGGTACTGGTCCTGCCTTGGTTCTGGTCCGGTGCCCTCTGCTGGGGCAGGGGCAGCCCCGGGGAGGCCTCATGCTGGCCCCAGGCACATGCTGGAGGCCTGCAGAACTGCCCTGAGTGAGGGGGTGTGCTGTGAGCCGGTCTGACCTTGGCTTCTCTGGGGAGGGAGCCACACAGCAAGCCCCTGTGCTTGCGAAGAACAATTGTGCAGAACAGAAAGGAAGCCTCATGTAACCAGAAAGGGCCGGAGCTGCGTCCTGGGCCCGCCACTGACCAGGCGCGTCTCAGAGCCATCAGCCCCTCCTCAGAGGTCTGCCTTCCGACCTGAGTGGACTGCCAGCTGGATTGGGCATCTCCAAGGCAGGTACTCTTGGGGTCCTGGCTGGGATTGATTGGGCACAGCTCAGCCAGGCCGCATCAGATTCCTGTCTTCCTCTCGCACCCCTGCCAGCCACAGCCCCACGCCTGTGGGAGGTCAGTCTACGCAGGACCAGCGCCCTGGGACATGGCCCAAGGAGAAGGGTGCGTAGGAAGCAGATGGCACTTTCTTCTGGCATCTGCCAACGGACTTACCAGGCAGGACAGCCTCAGACACACCCACACTCACCTGCTGTGCTCCGATGCCCGCTGGCGTCAGTGGCATGGTCCCTGAGCATCCCCACTTCACAGAGATGAGGAACATCTCCACAGTCAGACACCACCCTGGGGGGAGGCAAAAGTGAAGAGGCACAGAAAGGGGGAAACTAAGGGGCAGGGGACAGTGGAGGAACCTGAGGAGGGGAGGCAGGAGAGCCGGGAAGTGGGAGAGCTGGAGCTGGATGCAGGGTGAGGGTGGGCGGAGTGGGGTGGAGGGGTGGGGGGGGTGCTGGCGACCCTGGGTGAGTTGGGGCCTCCTGGCTGTGGAATTCATGTTCCTAAGGGGAAGATGAAGGTTAGTGGTTAGAGTCCTGGGGTTTTGAAGCAGTCTCTGCCAACAGAAGCTCAGGTAAGCAGAGGTCAGAGGTCAGGGCTAGAGCTTAGCGTTAATGTTGGGATTTGAAGTAGATCAGGAAAGAAAATGGATGGGAGGGTGGGATGCTGTGCCATGATATTTGGGTCATGGGGGGCCTCTGAGCAAAGGCAGCCTCTGTCTCTGCGGAGCACCAAGGGCAGGACTCCAGGTGGGGCTGAGCCTTTAGGAGACTGCAGTCAGACAGCAACTCTCCTCAAGCTCCATCCACCGCCCACGTCCAGCAGCTCCACCCACCTGCACCAGGTCCACACACCTCCACCAGCTCTGCCCACATCCACCAGCTCTGCCCACACCCCAGCTCTGCCCACCTCCACTAGCTCCACCCAAACCCCAGCTCCACCCACACCCCAGCTCCACCCACCTCCACCAGCTCTGCCCACACCCCAGCTCTGCCCACCTCCACTAGCTCCACCCAAACCCCAGCTCCACCCACACCCCAGCTCTGCCCTCCTCCACCAGCTCCACCCATCCCTTCAGCTCCACCCACCTCCACTAGCTCCACCCACACCCCAGCTCCGCCCTCCTTCACCAGCTCCACCCATCCCTTCAGCTCCACCCACCTCCACTAGCTCCACCCACACCCCAGCTCCACCCACCTCCACCAGCTCCACCCACCCCTTCACCTCCACCCACACCCCAGCTCTGCCCACCTCCACCAGCTCCACCCACCCCTTCAGCTCCACCCACCTCC
>NW_022436950.1:314901-374398 GCF_009761245.1 Sapajus apella | reverse complement strand
GCCCACCTCCACCAGCTCCACCCACCCCTTCAGCTCCACCCACCTCCCCTAGCTCCACCACACCCCAGCTCCACCCACCCCTTCAGCTCCACCCACCTCTGCCAGCTCCACTCACCACCAGCTCTATCCACTCTGCCTGCCCCCGCTTACCACTTTGGCTTCACCCACTTCTGCCAGCTCTGCCCACCACCCATCTCTGCTCTGCAAACAGGTGGCCAGACTGCCTTTCCACACCTGCTGAAGTCCTACCACACTGGCATGGGGCGGTGGCCTGGGGGTCCTGGCCTGGAGGGGGCGGTGTCCTGGGGGGGCGGTTCGCACAGGCACACCCCAGACAGCCTCGGTGCCCCCAGCCCCTGTGCTCATGGGGTCCCAGGCCCCACCCTGCGGTGGTGACCCTGCCTTCCACGGAGGACAGGCTCCTGCCCGCTTCACCTCAGCAAAGCAGCCTGGCAGCTCTTGTGTGGGAGACTCTCGGGGTCCTTGGCCCGGCGGCCACCGTGACCCTCGCCTGGGCCCGGTGCCCCTGGGTCACTCGGGACCCTTCCGTCCCGTCCTGCAGGGCCGCTGCCCGGTGCCCGCCCCGAGGGACGCGATCTCTTCCTGGCAGGGGGCGGCGGAGCCCTGCGGGACCTGCTCTGAGCAGGAGCGGACCCGGTGGGCGGTGGCAGGGCGCGGGCTGCGTGGCTCACCCAGCTGCTCTCCCAGGCCCGGGCCGGCGCCCACTTCCCTCCCCCGAGCCCGACAGCGCAGGACTGTTCTTGAGCGGTTGGCACCGGCTGGAATCCTAGATTTGGGAGCGCAGGGACGGCTGCAGAGCCCCGGAGCAGCCGGAGCTGAGCGGGGCTGGAAGGGGCGCCTGGACCTCCACCCGGGCCTTGGAGCAGCCGGCGCGTGGTAAACACCTCTGGAACCAGAGGGAAGAAGGCGCCGCGGGATGCTTCGGCCGCAGGCTCCCCCCCTTGCCGGGGCTGGAAGGGGCTGGATGGCACGACGCCGCACAGAGCAGTTGGGTG
The DNA here is from genome assembly GCF_009761245.1 of Sapajus apella. NCBI lineage: Eukaryota > Metazoa > Chordata > Mammalia > Primates > Cebidae > Sapajus > Sapajus apella. The sequence continues at coordinate 373,382 of NW_022436950.1, read as the reverse complement.
GCAGGATCTCAGGCCCTGTTGCTCACGGGTTCTCAGATCCCACCCGTGAGAGGCTGTGCTGACCCGAGGCCCCTTCTAGGACCCGAGGGGTTCGCAATCCAGGTGACCCAGTCCCAGGAAGGCGTGCGCCATACAAGTCCAGGCCGAGGCCCCGCACCAGGGCGCACAGCTTTGCGCGTTCAGGATACAGAATGGAAGCAGAGCTCATCCTACAGCAGGGGCTGCCGTGGGCTGGGGCGAGTGCGCCTCGATGGATTAGTGATGTCGGGCACAGGCACGGATGGGGACACGTGGTGTGACTGCAAGGGTTCCTCATCAGAGCCAGAAGGCTCTTCTGAGACACTCAGTCATCCTGGCAGTTCTCTGCCCAATGGGGTACTCAGGTGCACCTACCTGTCAGGTGGCTTTTCCTGAAGCTCAGGCTGGTCGAGATCTGTAAGCCCACTCTGGCAGGTGGTGACTTGCACAGGTTCTGTGTCTCTTCACTTGAGGAGGACACCAGGAGGGGTGCACAATCTCAAGGGCTCCCTTCCACCCTCCAGCATAGCGTGGAATTCCAGTCCCCTCCCAGCACTCAGCTCTACCCTGTTCTTTTGAAAAGAACAACTTGGAAAAGGTTTATGCTCTGTATCAACTTCCTTCAGGTGGATGTTGGCTTCGGAGTTCTGTGAGCCACACATCAAGATCAGGCAGTGAAGATCACCACCGTTTCCTCCACTAAAAAAGAAGCCTGATTCTTAGGAAGCTGCGTGGCTTCCTCTGGAGAGCCCCAACCCGGACGGGACGTTCCTGGCAGCTTTTCCTTCATGGTCTACCTTTGAGTAAGGTAATGTAAACCTGCCTGCTGCAAGCTGCAAATTCACTTCGGTAGGCAGAGAAACCCGGCAGAGGAAACACCCTTGCCCCCCTGGCAGAAGACACGGGTAGCTTCCTGCCTACACAGCACATTCAAAATTAGACGCAGACTTTCAGCTGATTATTTCTGAGTACTAGAAAAGCAACACAATGTGGAAATGCACATCCCAACCTCCAGGGAAGGCGGGCTTCGGCCTCTGGTGAGTCATGCATGACAGCGACCTCTTTAGCTCAGAATCCTGGTGGGGCAGTCCCAGGGTGGTTTGGAACCACAGCGGCCTGGCCCAAAGGTCCTCTGCACACTCAGTGAAGCACAAAACTTCAAGTGAGTGCCTTACCTTCTTTGAAGCTGTTATTTCCTCCATAAAAAGGAGGAGGTTCGTTTATTCCTTCATTCAATCGAACTTTCAGGGAGGGTGCAGCGAAGCCCCACGTGGCAGGACGAGGTAGAGCTCAGCGTTACATGAGAGCGGGTGCCATGCTCTTGGATCCTGCCTGGGATGGAGCGAGTGCCGGGATTCATACCTGAGGGCCCGTGTCCTGGTCCACAGATTCTGTCTTGTTGCGTTTCACCTGGCGGAAGGGCCGAGGGGTATGTCTCCGCCTGTGGCAGGCCACGCATGCCACCATGAGGGCTCCATGTTTACGACCCAATCTCTCCCCAAAACGTCCCACCTCCAATACGAGCACACTGGGGGCTGCAATCTCAACACAGGAATTAAGGGGGACACGTTCATACCGTGGCACCCCCATTCTGGATATTCCGGAATTTGTTTAAGCAGATCCTTTTCTTATTGGCCCTCCTTCTCCTGTGTCCCCCACATTCAGCCCGGACTCCCGTGTCCGTGGACTCGGCTCTCCGCAGGTGCTCCTCTCCGTCCCCTTGTCTCCATTCCTGCCCACACCCCAGGTGGTTGCCGCCATCTCTGCTGATCTCTCCAGTGGCCTGCTCCCTGAAGTCCTCACCGCCGTCCTCCCTCATCTGAGGAGGTTGGTCCGCGCTCCATCTTCAGCAAAGTAGACACGCGCGCGGTTTAACGAAGAAAACAGTCTGCGGGTCTCGTAAAAACGGCAGCTCCTGCCTCCCTCCCCCAGACTCCACTGCGTTCGCGGGGCCCTGTGGCCATTTAAGTCCGTCTTTAGCGCGCGTGCATCGAGGCGACTCACTGACTGGCTTTAGGCATTCTCTCTAGATGTCTGCTATGGAAGACGAAGGACACAGCTCTTCTGCACACGGCTCCCACCCACACACCCACACACACCCACACACACTCACACTCACACACACTCACATTCACACACACACTCACACACACAATCACACACACTCACACACTCACACACACTCACATACACATTCACACTCACTCACACACACATTCACACTCACAGTCACACACCCACTCAATCTCACACTCAGTCTCACACACACTCGCACACATGCACACACACACTCACACTCGCACTCATACACATTTGTACTCACACTTGCACTCACACGCACTCTCACTCGCACTTACACACAATCACACTCGCACTCACACTCACACTCACCTGCACTCACACTCACTTGCACTTGCATTCACACTTCTACACACTTGCACTCACACACATTCGCTCCTTCTACACACACTCGCACTCACACACATTCGCTCCTCCCATATTCACATACTCACTGACACACTCGTACTCACAGTCACTTGCACTCACACACACATGCACTCGCACACACTTGCAGTTGCATTCAAACTCGCACTCGCACTCACACACATACACACACTCACACTAGTACTCACACATGCGCTCACGCACAATCGCACCCACACTTACACATACACTTACACACACTCGCACTCACACTTGCCCTAGAACTCACACTTCACACACATGCATTCACACACTCCATTCACATACTGACACACTGACACACACACTAACACACACATTCACTTGCACTCACACACTCAAACTCGAACTGACACACTTGTACACGCTCGCATTTGCAGTCACACTCGTACTTGCACACTTGCACTCGCACTCACATGCACTCACACTCACGCTCACACTCAAACTCACTCCATGCACGCTTGCCTTCACTCATGCACACATCCACTCGCACACATGTACTCGCACACGCTCTCATTCCTCGCACTCACACTCACACACTCACACGCACACACATTCACACACACTCGCACTCCTCGTACTCACACTCATGCACTCACACTAACTCGCACTTGCACTCACATGCACTAACTTGCACTTGCACTCACATTTCTACATACACTCGCACTCACACACACATGCTCCTCACATTCACTCACACTCGCCCTCACACTCACGCTCACTCAGTCATTCACACTAACTTGCACTTGCACTCACATTTCTACATACACTCGCACTCACACACACACATGCTCCTCACATTCTCACACACTCGCCCTCACACTCACGCTCACACTCAGTCACTCACACCCATTCACACAATCACTGACACACATTCATACACACACAGTCACACACTTGCACTCACATGCACTCGCCCTCACACTCATGCTCACAGTCACACCCATTCACACAATCACTGACACACATTCATACACACACTCACACACACACTTGCACTCACATGCACTCACACTCACACTCACCAACAAATCTCACTCGCCCTCCTATTCACTTGGACTCACACTCACACTTGTAATCATACTCCTCTCACATTCACACTGACACACTCAATCATGCACTCGCACTCATTCTCACACACTCCACTCGCATTCACACTGGCACTCACTCACGCATTTACAAACTTACTCGCACTCACTCAAACCACACTTACACTTGCATTCACAAACTCGCACTCACTTGCACTCACACTCACACTGCACTCACACGAACTCACACTCGCACTCACTCACACTCACACACTAGAATTCGCTCGCACTGACACTCGCACTTGCACTCACACATTCATACTCACATACACACGCATTTACACTCTCACACTCACACACACACTCATTCACACTTGCACTCACACACACTTCTCACACATTCACACACTCTGACAGTCACACACATACACTTGTACTGACACAGCCACACACACACTCGCAGTTACAGATAGACTTGCACTCACACTCGCACTCGCACTTACACTCGCACTCACACGCACTCGCACTCACACTCGCCCTCGAACTCACACATTTCACACTCGCATTCACATTCACACACACAATCTCACACACACACTTTCACACACTGACAGTGTCAGTCACACACTCACACTGACACACTCACTCACACATTCACAGTCACATACTCGCACTCACACTTACACTCGCACTGACACTCAGACACACTCACTTACACTCGCACACACTCGCACTCGCACTCCCATGTACACAGAAGCACTCGCACTCACACACACTCACTCATATGCACTCACACACTCTCACGCACTCACACTCGCACTCACACACACACTCGCACTCACACGCAAACTCGTACTCACAGTCCCACTCACACAAACTTGCACTCACACTCTCACTCCCACTCTCATACTCACACTCACTCACAGTTGTACTCATACTCCACTCACACTCACTTGCATTCACACACACACACTCGCACTCACACTCGTATTCACACTCATTCACATACTCACTTGCATTCACACACACTTGCACTCACATTTGCGCTAGCACTCAGACTCACACTCACAATCGCATCCACTCACTTGCACACACTTGCACTCAGTCACACAGTCACACGTGCAGTCGCATTCACACTCACACTCGCACTCACTTGCACTCGCACTCATGCACTCACACCCTTGTACTCACTCGTGCATGCACTCACACTCGCACTCTCACACTCACACTCGCACTCACATTCACTCGCACTAACACGTCCTCACATGCACTCGCACTCACTCGCACTCACACTCGCACTCGCACTCACACTCGCACTCGCACTCACACTCATACACTCACACACACACTCCCACTCACATGCAGACGCACACACACTCCCCCACACACTCACACACATACATGCTCTCGCACTCACACACTGCTCTCCTTCCGTTCTCTCAATTAAATCATTACTTGACTAGATCAGCATTTCGTTTTTTCATTGTAAAACATATAAATTCTATTTCTAGTTGAGCCATAGCATATACTATGCTGTTTTCCTTTCTTGCACAATATTTTTGTGTTTTTTCCTGGAGTTGTGTATGTGTGTGTTAGGTTTTCTACGTATATGTCACTAATTTGACCTCGAAGTCTCCACCAGTTGTCTAAATGTTCATGCAAACATCGCAGATACTGTATTAGTTTCACCTTCTTGAAGGAATCTGCCCTGAGCCTTCTGGCTGCCCTCTGTGTGTGGTTTGCAGCCTTTTCCTGGAACTTCCCTTCGCTGCCTCCTGGAGACCCCCTTCACCCCCTCCCATGCCAGTTCTGCTGCTTCTCACTTCTTGACTCACTCTCGCTTTGTGGGAGCACCTCCTCCCACATTCACTGAGAGCTGGTATTTGAGAAGCAAGTATTTTGAAAGAACTTGCTTGTCTGCAAATGTCTCGTTTTTTTCAAGTTTGTTAAGAAAACTTTCAAGTCTTCAGTGAACACCCACCGAGGTGCTACCCGAAACATTTTACTATATTTGCTTTCTCACATATCTCTCCACCTATCCAGCCCTCTAATTATTCATCAATGCAGTCTGTTTTTTATCCATTTCAAAGTAAATTAGCTACATCAGTACACCTCCCCAAATGAAACACCTTAGCAAACACAGCATTAACAAGATTTCAGTATTTTTAAGTTTTCAGTGTAGCTAACTTACACACATTTTGTTAACTTTAATACTAAGTCTTTTATGTGTTGGATCCTACTGTAAATGGATTTCTAAATTTTCATTTTCCAATCGTTTGCTGCTAGTTTATTTTAAAAACTATTTTTGCATAACTTTATATCCTTTGATTTTGCTAAGTTCATTGTGTAGCTTGATTGTTTTGTATATTTCTTAAGATTTTCTATATAAGCAATAGTACAGTCTGTGAACAAAGGCAACTTTATTTCCTTTAGGGGTTTAATGGCTTTTATTTCTCTTTCTTAACTTACTGCAGTGGCTAGGACCTTTGTTTCAATGTTGGATTGAAGTGATGAGAAAAGTCATCTTGTTTTGCTCCCAATCTCAGTGGGAAAGTATTTAATTATTCACTCACTATTAAGTAGCTAATTATTCATTCACTGGTAAGTATGGCTTCTTTGTGAATTTTTAAAAATCAGATTGATGTTCCTTTCTCTTCCTAGCTTGCTCAGGGTTTTTATCATTAATATGTGCTGAATTTTGTCAAATACTTTTTTAGCATCTACTAAAAAGATCATTTGGTTTTTCTGCTTTATGTTTGCAGAATTGCATTGCTTGATTTCTATATGTTAAGCCAATTCAATTCCACTATATTTTCATGTATATATGTGAAACATATCTATAACATATACATATATTTCTTGGGGTTAGATTTGATAATATTTTGCAGAGCATTTTTAATGCACATGTATAGATGTATTTATATGTATATACATATTATATTTATATAAAGTCTAAATATAGATCACATATATATCTAGATTAAATTTGCTAATACTTTGTAGAATATTTTAAATTTTTTTTCATGAGAAATATTGGTCTAAAATTGTCTCTTTCTTGTGACATCTTTGCCAGGTTTTGGCACTAGGATTATGCTGGCCTTGTTAGGGTTAGGGTTAGGGTTAGGGTTCATTCAGTAGCTTTCGTCCTCCTGTATTTTCAAAGAGTTTTTGTAAACCTGGTGCTATTTTATCTCTAAACTTTTTTTAATTCACTGATGAAAGCATATAGTCCTGAAGATCTTTTCATAGGAAGGTTCTTAAAAATAAATGTAATATATTTATTAAGTATATGGCCATTCATATCTTCTGTATTATCATGTATAAGCTTTGATAAGTCATATTTTTAAGAAACATATTTTATCTAAGTTGAGTTTATTGGCATAAAGGTATTCATACTAATCTCTGGATAGTCTTTCAATGTCTGTAGCATCTGTAGTGCTGTTTCCTCTTTCCTAAAATTGGCAATTTATATTCTTTCTTACTTGATTGATTACTTGATTTTTTTTATTAGTCTAGCTGTGAAGTTTATCAATTTTGTTCATCTAGTCAAGGAACCAACCTTGTGCTTTGTTACTTTTCTCTCCTGTCTACATTGTATTTTATTGATTTCTGCTCTTGTCTTTGTTATTTCCTTCTACTTATTCTCAGTTTAATTTACTTCCTTTCTAGCTTCCTTCCCTCCTCCTTTCCTCCCTTCCTTTCTTCTTTCTTCCTTTCCTCTCTCTCTTTCTTTCTTTTTTCTATTCTCTTGACAGCATCACCCAGGCTGAACAGCAGTAGCAGCCTTGAACTCCTGGGCTCAAGTGATCTTCCTGCCTTTGCTTCCCAAGCTTCTGGGATTACAGTCATGTACTACCTTACCCAGCCTCTTTTTCTTAAGAAGCAAATTGAGGTCATTATTTGATACCTTTTTTCTTTTCTAATATAGGCATCTGGGCTATAAATTTTGTCTTCTCATCATTCAGCTCAGAATACTTTTTAATTTTCCTTTTGAGTTTTCTTTGATCCATGGATTATTAAGAAGTGTGTTGTTTAGTTTCCAAATATTTGGAGATTTTCTGTCAGAGTTGCACCCACTTCATGTAGTACTGTCTTTGGCCTGCCCTCAGTGTAAACACTAGAAAAACAAACAAAAACAGAAACTTCCCCTTCTCTAAGCTCTGCTTACTCATTTATTTATTCATTTAACTTTTCAGTGCCTTCAAATTTCTGGGGATTTTTTCCTTTTGTCTTATTTCCAGAGTTTGTTAGTGTTTTCTTTTTTCTCTTTATTAGTCTAACAGGAGCATCTTCAGCCATGGCAGACCCAGGAGGCTACAATGCCAACAGTTTGGCTAAAACACACACACACACACACACACACACACACGTGTGTGTGTGTGTGTGTGTGTGTGTGTGTACACATATATTGAGATAGAGTCTTGCTCTGTCGCCAGTCTGGAGTGCAGTGGTGCAATCTTAGCTCACTGCAACCTCCACTTCCCCGGTTCAAGTGATTCTCCTGCCTCAACCTCCCGAGTAGCTGAGATTACAGGCACCTGCCACCACGCCCAGCTAATTTTTGTATTTTTAGTAGAGATGGAGTATCACCATGTTGGCCAGAATGGTCTTGATCTCTTGACCTCGTGATCAAGCTGCCTTGGCCTCCCAAAGTGCTGGGATTACAGGTGTGAGCCACTGTGACCAGCCCAAATATATTTTTCTAGCTTGCAAATCATTTTCCCTCAGTCTTGTGGAGGCGTGGCTCCTTTGATAACTTCTAAGGTTGCCATTGCGAATGTGAAACCATCCTGATTCCCAGTTATTTGTGATCTGAAGTTTCTAGGCTCGTTGCTTTGCCCACCACTGTGAAACCTCAGCTCACGAGCCTTGACGTGAATATATGTTCACCGATTGTGCTGGGCACTTTGGGGCCTTTTCATCTGGAACTCCTAACCCTTCCCCTCTGGAGACTTTCTTGAGTTACTTCTTTGTTTCCCTCACCCCCACTTTCCCAGGGGTGCCCTACCCAGCCCTTCTCTGGCCATAAGAATGTCACTGTGGTCTCTCCTCCATGGTCTCTGTAGTTGTGGGTTTACACCACTTGAAAAATCTCTTTACTGTCATTTCGGGGGGGGGGGTTCAGAAGAGAGAATAAGGAAGAAAATAAATGTAAGTGTTAAATCTGCCATTTCGACCTGGATGACTCCATTCTTAGAGTAATTTTTCTTCAAGGCGCCTCTCCTGTTCCTCCCACCTGGTCAGGGCAGGCTCCCACCATGGCACCCTCCTTCCTCGGTGACCTGCCCTCCAGCGGCCCCTCTGGTGTGAAACCACACAGACCTGCACAGACGCTGCCTTGGTCTGGGCGTGCCTCTGAGTTTTGGTGCCTCTGCCCCGTGCCTGGAAGACTCACTCCTCTGTCTGGTTAGTTCCTTCTAGTCTGTAAAACTCCACTTGAGCAGCACCTCCGTGAAGACTTCCAGAACCTTCCACCGGATTTACAAGCCCTCTGTGTGGCCCCAAATCACCCTGCTGGTGCCTATCACAGCTTTTGCCACACTGCCCTGCAGCCTCTCATCTCTGTCTGCCCTGTAGACACAGCTTGGTACACAGCAGGTGCTCAATATGTGAATAAATAAATAAATCTGGAAAACAGGAGGTCAAAAACAGCACGTCTTACTGTGTGTGAGACAGTCCGTGATGAGCATTGTGGAATGAAGGATAGAATTTTACAGGAAACCGTCTCGGGGAATCATGTGAAAGCCCCTATACACCCAGGTCCAGCTCCAGGCTCCAGGCCTTGGCTGTGACTCTGCTACCCGAGGGCAGGGCATGTCTCTGGTGCCTCACTTTGGGGTGTGCAGACAGTAGGATCTTGATTCATACTTGTGAGCAAAGCAGAAAGAGGTCTACTGCTCATCTGCTCTGCCTCCTCCCTGTAACTCTGGGAAAATCATCTTGGCCCCGTCAAAGGAAGGAGCTGAGACATATCAGTTCTTCTGTTCTTTCTCAACAAAGATCACAGAGAGGCGTGTAAGGAAATAACCCGTGAGCTCCTCCTCCCTCACCCATCCTCTCCAGGGTAACCGTTTAGTTTTTCATTGCTTATTCTTCCTCACCTCTCTCTGTGTTCATGAAAGATGAACTGAACACACCCCTTTCTACATGCGGAGCCTGGCTCTGTTACCCAGGCTGGAGTGCAATGGTGTGATCTTGGCCTCCGCCTCCCGGGTTCAAGCCATTCTCCTGCTTCAGCTTCCTGAGTAGCTGGGATTACAGGCCCACGCCACCACGCCCAGCTGATTTTTGTATTTTTAGTAGAGACGGGGTTTCACTGTGCTGGTCAGGCTAGTCTCAAACTCCTGACCTCATGATCCACCCGCCTCCCAAAGTGCTGGGATTATAGATGTAAGCCACCTCGCCCGGTGGGTGCTGTTTTTATAAAAATAGGACCCCTTGGAACACACGAGTCAGCACCTTGCTACAAGAAGCACTTACAAAATTAAACTTTCCTGTATGTCTGGGGATTATTACCTTCCAAAATCAGCAGACCTTTGCTATTACCTTTAACAACGCCTGCCTGCAACATGCAAAAATAAATCCAGGGAACGTCAGCTTCCAGAGTGGAAGGAACAGTTTCCTCGCTATGCACTGCAGCCCAGCCCTCCATCACCACTGGGAAACCTCATGAATAAGCATCAAACCATGACTGCAAAGTGCCATTCTGGCAACTCAGTATTTACTTGAAGACATGGTCATGCATTTCCCAGTTGAGCTTTAAGAAAAGCCTTTAAATGCTAAGGTGTGTGCAATAGCTAGGCTTCCTGAGATAGGAATTGGGGAAGGTGGACACCCAGGTCAGTGCCGTCCTGTGCAGTGTCCCTTGTGTCACTGCGTGAAAAATTCAGCTTTTGTTGAACCGCGCTCACTGGAGTCACACATAGTCCACTCAGTTCTGGCCCACCTGGACCTGGACCTCGTGTCTTTATCCATCTTTATCCGGATACCACAGTCTGCTGGAGGCCTTTTCCCACGTGTACCTCCCGAGGCTCTGTGCGTCCTGAGCGTCCCTGGGCTGAGCCCCACCCAGACATGGACAACCCTGCCAGGAAGCCCAAAGAGGTGGGGAGGAGCAGGCCAAAAGCTTCCCAAGAAAGGACATCCCATGCCCACAGCGCGGGCCCCAGTGTCCCGTTCACATAGGCTGCTCCAGAGGCAGCGCCCACGTTGCCATCTTTGCCCCTGCTTGGGTTCGCCCAGGGTTGGGTAAGGTGGGAACAGGAGTCCTCAACATGAGGCACTTTTGCAGATATGGGGTTCTCTCCAGGCTTCGAGCTGCAGCACTAAACTTCTGCTTAGTTCAGAACAGTCCTGAGGGTTCAGGGTGAGGCGTGCCAGGAGCTTCTAGCTGGGAGAAGGAGGGCTGGGTACAAAGGACAGGGAGAGTGAGGATGAGAGCAGCGGCAGTGCTGGGTACGGGTCGCTCCTTGGTGGGGACTCTCCCCTGATTCTAACCCTCACATTTCTTCCCAGAGCTTGCGGCTGCTCATGGAAAATGGCCGGTTGGCAGTGATTGGTAGTCATGGGCAATAGTTTGCAATGGTTGGCAGTGGCTAGCAGTGGTTGGCAATGATTGTCAGTGGTTGGTGGTAGTTGACAGTGGGTGGCAGTGGCCAGCAGTGGGTAGTAATGCTTATCAGTAGTTGACAGTGGTTGGCAGTGGCTAGAAACATTTAGCGGTGGTTGGCAATGATTCGCAGTTATTGGCAGTGGTCAGTAGTGGTTGCCAATGGTCAGCAGTGGTTACTAGTGGTTGACAGTGGTCAGCAATGCTTAACAGTGGTTGTCAGTGGTTGGTAGTAGATGGCAGTGGTAGGCACTGGTTGGCTGTGGTTAGAAATGCTAAGCAGTTGTTGGCAGTGATTTGCAGTTGTTGGCAGTTGTTGGCAGGGGCCAGCAGTGGTCAGCAGTGGTCGGCAGTGGTCGGCAGTGGTCGGCAGTGGCTGGCAGTGGCCGGCAGTGGTTGGCAGTGGTTGGTGGTGGTTAACAGCTATCCCTGGGCTCCTTGCTTCATTTCTCAGAAGCACAGGGCCTATCAGGCAGAGGGGCATGTGCACAGCTCTCCTACGGGATGTAGGTTCCTGTCTGTAGGACTGTCAAGAGCCCTGCTTTGATGGAGACTGACAAAGACCCTGGGAAGTGGTGTGTGGAGCTGGCCACCTGGACTGGCCCAAAGACCAGCTCTGGAGAACAGATGGACCCTACAGGGCTGGGCTGTCATGGCAGGAGCTGGCTCTCCTCCTCAACAGCCTGTCCAAGGGGGCCTGGAAAGAGCCTGAGTCTCCGAGCCTGCAGCTCCTGCCCTGCCCCAGCCAGCCCCAGCCCTCAGCAGGCAGGTCCAGGGAGGGGAACAGCAAAGGCAGGCTCAGGGCAGAGCCCTGCTTCCATGATGCTCCAGCACCAAATAGGCTCCCAGTTGGAAAGGAGCGAGGTAGGGTCACAACAGGGCAGGAATGGTGTGGAAGGGGCACAGACGGAGGCCTGCGAGCTCCACACGCCCCTTGGGGAGGGTGTCAGCAAAGAGAAGCAGGCCCTCCCTGGGCCTCCAAGCCCAGTGCTGTGCAGCTGAACAGCAGGCTGGCCCTGAGCGATCACCTCCAGCCCTGGAGACCTCCAGGGCAGGCTGCTGGGTAGGCATGAGGCCGGCGGAGACCCTCACACCTGCCAGGGCACTGGCGCACGGGCGGGCCTCAGGACAGCTGCAGCATGCTGGGAAGCCACACTGACCGGCTGCTTGGCCAGCTGTGCTGTGGGTCCCTGGCCAGGCACTGAGGTTTCTGACAGCGCGGGGCTGGCGCTGTGAATGTGCCGATGCTGAGAGGCAGCTCCCAGGCTGCAATGAGGTGGGAGAGCACACGACCTCCCTCTTCTCTGACACCTGGCAGGGAGCCGCAGCCACACAGATGCCACAGGACTGGAGCCCCGGGCAGAGCACTGTGGGCAATGAACATAGCAGAGCAGGCCGCATGGGAGGAGCCGCTCGGGCAGGGCTGGGGTGGGCGTGGAAGGAGCCACTCGGTCTCTGCCATCCTCACCCTTCTCTAGGCAGCGGCTGCCCGCCTCTCTGCAGTCCAGCTGAAGAAAGGAGAGGGAACTGGCAAGGAGAAAAATAGTACCGTTCCGAGGGCCCTACGTCTTGAGGCGCTGCCAGGTGCACGAGGGAGATTCTAAGAGCTGCCTTTGCTGGGCAGCAGCTGCAGGCCGGGGGGCCGCCCCCAGCACTGCCCGGGGTCACACCACTGAAACCCGTCCCGCCCTCCCAGGAGGCCTCATCGCAGCTTTCCAGGGGAGGCTCTGGAGGCCCCAAGAGGTTTTCTGATGTGTCCGAAGCCTCACCTCTAAGACGGATGGACGCCTTGAAGACAGAGAGTCTTTCCTGGTGGAACAGATTCAAATGAGAGCCTCTCTCATCGAGGCCGGGCGCAGCTCCTCCAGCCAGAGGTGCTGGTTTGGACCCACTTCCCTGAGCGGTCTTTAGCCTGGGGACTCTCCAGGCTCCCAAGAGGGTGCTGTGAGGTCCTCCACACACTGATTCCCCCGCTGTAGAGTGTGGGGGGGGCTGGGTATCAAGCTGCAGAGTGGGGGACATATCAGAAACAGGTTGTGTGGGCGAGGCTGGCAGAGCTGCTGCTCCCCAAAGCCCATGTGGTGCCTCCAGCCCAGGGCCATGGGGTGCCAGCTGTGGGTGACTCTCAGGGAGGGGCTGACTCCCATAGAAGGGGCATATCATGGATTCTGTGTGGAAAAAGTTTTCCTAACTAATCAGACCCCAGGCCTGTACCTTAAGCATTTGGAGGATCCAGATTTATACCACATGGAATTCTAAGCTAAGAAGTTAACATTTAACTAGTCCCATTGCTGAGCGTGAGCTCAGGTCAACCCAAGGTGTCTGGCATAAAAAAAAAAAAAAAGGCAAAACCACACCACAGGCTCCCAGTGTGGTCCCCACAGCATGTGGATGGGGGCTTTGGGATGAGCTCAGGGGTCAGCACGTACCAGGTACAGAAAGATCTGGGCCTCCCAGCACTTCATCTAAACAACCTGAAAGTAAACAGAAAGGAAAGGGTTAAATACATCTCAAAATGAAGAAATCTGAATTCTGAGAACCAGATTGTGAGTGTGTAAATAAGATTTGTGTGTATGTGTGACAAGGTTTCACTCTGTTACCCAGGCTGGAGTATAATCACAGCTCAAGTGATCCTCCCACCTCAGCCTCCCAAGTAGCTGGGAGTACAGGCATGCACCATCATGCCCAGCTAATTTTATTTTTTTGTAGAGATGGGATCTCACTATGTTGTGTAGTTTAGTCTTGAACTCCTGGGCTCAAGCAGTCCTCCAGCCTCATCCTCACAAACTGTTGGGTTTACAGGTGTGAGCCATCATGCCCGGCAAATAACATTTTATTCAAAATAAAACCAAAAGAAACTTCTATGAACGACTATATAGGTATTCAGAATTGAAGCTTAGTGGAATACTTAAAAAGCAAATTAGATGCAGCTGAAGAGAGAATTAGTGAACTGGAAAATAGACATTCTAGGCTGAAGTGTGTCCCCCCAAAATTCATGCTGAAGTCTTATCCCCAGTACCTCAGAATGTGAATGTATTTGGAGATAAGGTCTTTCAAGGAGTAATTAATTTAAAGTGAGGTCATTAAGGTGGGCCTTAATTCAATATGACTAGTACCCTTATAAGGAGAGGAGATTAGGACACACACAGAGAGGGGTAAAGACAGGGAGAAGACAAGCCAATGAGAGAGGACCCAGAGGAGCCAGAACTATCAACACCTTGATCTCAGACTTCTAGCCTCCAGAACCATGGGAAAACAAATTTCCGATGTTTAAACTGCCCCATCTGTAGTACTTTGTTGGAGGAGCACTAGCAGACGAATGCAATAGATTTAATAAATTACCCAGATTATGCACGGAAAGATAAAGAGATAGAAGGCAGAATAAAGTGAGAGGGATGATGCCAAGAGCTAGAAGGACCAATGTGTAAATCACAGTCCCAAAGGGAGAGGCTGGCCACTGGGGCAGAGGAAATGCATGCACATTTTCCAGAACTGATAAACACGGATCTTCAGATTCAAGAAGCACAAGAGAGCCAGAGCAGAACATATAAAACTCAAACCCCACCTAGATACAGGGCCGTGAAACTGCATGTGTCATGCTCTATAAATCACCTGCTCAGCTCCCACGCTAACCCTCTTTTAGCTTTTCCTCTCTGTCTTTCCATCTCTATCTGAAATGTGTGCTTCCTTAACGCCTTTGCAGTGGGGGTGCAGGCATGCAATATCGGTGCTCTGGAATATTGCACCTGCCCATTTCTTGGATGCCAATATGGGAAGTATGGGTGGCAGCTGCAGGTGGAGAGGGTGGGCCCTGTGACAGCCTGACAGCAGAGGTGTGGCCAGTCACCAGCCCACGTCACACCTAACAGTCAACTCCAGGGAAATGGCCCTTAAAATCAGAAATTAAAAGTCAGCGGTGGTGGCTCACGCCTGTAATTCCAGCACTTTGGGAGGCCAAGGTGAGTGGATCCCCTGAGGTCAGGAGTTTGAGATCAGCCTGGCCAAATGGTGAAACCCTGTCTCCACTAAAATACAAAAATTAGCCATGCATGGTGACGGGCGCCTGTAATCCCAGCTACTCGGGAGGCTGAGGCACGAGGATTGCTTGAACATGGGAGACGGAGGTTGTGGTGAGCTGAGATTGCACCACTGCACTCCAGCCTGGGCAACAGAGCGAGACTCTGTCTTTAAAAAAGAAAAAATCGGAAATTAAAAACAGGTGTTTGCCAACTGCATTAAGATGTAACAGGCTGGAATATGTCGACACAATGAGTCACAAACCCATCCTGCCTCTCACCCTGACAAGGGGACCTCCAAAAGCAGGAGGTAATGGCTTTGGCACTCAGGAGGGCACAAGACAGAGCTGTGTGTGTGGTCCACGGGGGACCTAGCTCCACGTGACCTACTTACAAGTCACCCTCCAAGCCTAATTTAGAGTAGACGTGGCCAGGCTGCTCAAAGCCCCTCCCAGGTATTCTGTCCAGCCAGCAGCAGACCACCGGCCCCGCCCACCTATGCCTATGAGTGGCACAGTGTCACTTGCTCAGATGGAGCAGTCGGTAAGTAGCGAAGGGCATCTGGGTTGCAGACCTCAGTGTGAAGAAAAAAGGAGCCAGGCATTCATCCAACATCAGCCAGTACTGAAGACACCTTCCCCATGCTAGGCGCGGCCCTGGAACTGAGCACATCACTGACCAAAACAGACCAACAGTACCACCCTGGAGGGGCTCACTTGTCTCCCAGAGTCTGCATTGCTGGGGCCAGGAACCAGCAACCTTCAGGGCACTGCACTAGCCAAGCCTGGCACCCTCTCCCAGGTGCCACCGGCCTGGGGACTGTGTAGCTGCGCTGAGTGAAGGTGAAGCATGGGAAGCCTCTCCCACAGGTGAGGCTATGCTGTTCTGCAAATCTACAAAAACAGATGACCAGGAGGGACCGGGCAGGCAGCAATTGCAGGCTGGGCGCAGACCCTTGAGTGTGAGCAGCAAGGAACCGACGGGAACAGACTTTGGGAGACTGGCCCTGCCCGCCCGCAATTCTGCCCTGCACCTTCCATCCGGAGATCACTTCTCATCAGGAGGCTTCCAAGGAAAACAGCTCAGGGTGGTCCACACGGTGACCTCGTCTGTCCTGAAACCAACGCTGTTGTGCTAGGCTGGGCGCCCCACTCTTTCTCCCAGACAGCCCGGTTTCCCGCGTGCACCTGGACCTTGACAGAGCCGTCCCTGGAGAAGCATGCGACCCTCGCAGACCCCGAAGGACCACCCCAACCCCTCGCTTTAGGCAACAGCCCTCCCCCTGCTGGGCTGGACCCAGACCTCGTGGCACAGCGGGAAATTCTGAGTCAAAGCCCAGATGCCAGCTCCCAGCCTCCTAGGAAGGACGGGGTCTGTGCGAACGCTCTGCAGCTGGCTCTGTCCCGGGGCTGCCAGCAGCGGGCTCCCGAGGCCTGGCTTCTCCCAGAGGAGGCTCCAGCTTTTCCGTGTTCTGACACTTCTGGATTTCAGACCCACACAGGCCTTGCTCCAGGTTCAATGTCCTCCCCAGGGTGGGGCTGGTGGCAGCCTCCAGGTCCTGGGGTGTGGGTGGGCTGGAGGAGGGCAGGCCCGAGACCCCCCGCGCGCCTCGGACACCCGCCCCACCGACACCAGGGGGCGCCGGAGCTCAGCAGAGGGCCCGGGGCCGCGCTGAGACTCAGGCCTTGAGCACCGGCCTCTGGAGCCTCCCCCCGGCCAGGCCCGCCCAGCGCGGAGTCAGCATGCGGCGGGGCCTGTGCCCCTGACGGACCTGGCACAAGGGGGCACCCCGGGTTCCGCAGACAGATGGCGCGAGCTCAGGCCTCCCCTGCCTGGGTGAGATGCCCCCATCCCATCAGCGCACCCCTGCAGGAGGACAGCGTGGGGGTGGCTGCGGCCCCGCCTACAGCACGTCTCCCCTCCGGCCCCGCCCGCAGCCCCTCCCTCCTTCGACCCCACTCACAGCACCTCCCTTTTCCAGCCCCGCCCACAACATCGCCCTCCTGCCACCCCACCCAACGAGCCTCCACCCCTCTGGCCTCATCACTTCCGTCCCTCCCCCACCCACAGCCCCCCCAGCCCAGCCCACACCTCCCTCCTCCAACCCCACCCATAGCACCTCCTTCTTCCGGCCCCGCCCACAGCATCCCCCACCTGCTGCCCCACCCACAGCACCTCCCCCTCCCACCCCATCCACAGTGCTCCCCTTAAGCCCCGCCCACAGCACCCCACTTCTCCGACCCCACCCACAGCTCGTCCCCATTCTGGCCACTCCCACAGCACCTCCCTCCTCCAGCCCGCCCATAGCGTCCTCCTCCTCTGTGGCCGCAGCCCCTCCCACATTGCCCTCTCCTCTGGCCCCGCCCACATTGCCCTCTCCTCTGGCCCCGCCCACATTGCCCTCTCCTCTGGCCCCGCCCACAGAGCCCTCTCCTCTGGCCCCGCCCACAGAGCCCTCTCCTCTGGCCCCGCCCACATTGCCCTCTCCTCTGGCCCCGCCCACATTGCCCTCTCCTCTGGCCCCGCCCACAGAGCCCTCCCTCCTCCATGGCTGGGTCCCCACCCACAGGACCTGGGATGTACCTGACTTCTCTGGTGGGGAAGGGGTACCCCTCTGCAGTCTGCATTGGTCACCTTAGTGGTGGGGCACTGCAGTCACAGGCGAGCCCAAAAGAGGAAAGGAAACCTCTGTTCAGTGGCAGGGGAGGAAGCAGACTGTGAGAAATAATGGAACATTCTTCGACAGGAAACCAATTTGGAGCCTTACACCATCCCAGGCTTTTTGACGCCAGTGCTGTCCCCATGGTGCTCTTCCTGGGCCGTGGCACCCACCTGCTGGCTAAGGTTCAGACCCGCCCTGGGGCACCTGCCCAGTGGCGACTCTGTGTCCACAGCACTCTGGGTGGCACCTGCCCAGCCTCTTCGGGCTGTGCCCTGGTCACACAGGCATAGTTGGGGCAGAGTGTGGCAGATGCTGCCTGTACCAGAGGCTCCCTGTGTGCCAGGCTTGGTGCCCACATGTGGCGGGGGTGCTCTCACCTGGCTCTCGGTGCAGTGGGATTCGGGACACACTGTCACAGCCTCAATTTACAGCCGGGGAAGCTGAATCCCAGAGGGGTTTGGTGACCTATCCGAAGTCACACCATCTGGAAGTGGCTGAGCCATCGTCTACCAATGCCTGCCAGCTTGAGCCCACATCTCCAAGGGACTTGCCCAGCCTCCAAGGAAAACCTGCACCTACAGCAAATGGCTCTAGGCTCAGGCTGGCTCCCCACTCTGCGAACCCACACTGACCACCCCTGGGATGTCAAGCTCTGGATCGGAAGAGAGGGCAGGAGAGCAAACTCCTGGAAGCCATGAGCCCCTGGAAACCAGTGAGGTGCTGGCTGTGACATAATCGCGCACAGCATGGCGCAATTATACACAGACATAGGGCTCTGGGGGTGGCACTCCCAGCTGACCCTTGCAGGATCTCTGCAGCCTGAACCACAGCTGGTCTGTGTATCATTGTTCTCGTGTGTCCCTCACTGCACCAGGAAACAGCACCAAATCCCCCAAATCCCCCTGGACGCCAACACTGAACACAGAATGCTTTTGGATTCCCTAATGTACAAAGGAAATCTGCGTGGTCGAAGCCTCCCGAGAGGCTGGCGGCTTAGTGACTTCTTTCCCCAGGTTGCCTTAGAAGCTTTCAGGGTTTCTGTGAGCTGTGAGCCCACCTGTGTGTCCTGGCCAGCTGCAGAGCACGGCAAGACCTGAGAGGAGGGAGGAGAATGGGGCAGTGGGGGCATGGCTGGGCTGCAGCTCTGTGTGTAGCAGTGAGGTCTGCACTGTGGCCTTGGGCTGCAGACCCCGGCCTCCTGGCATCTCTCACGTGCTGTCCTGAGCCCCAGGTCCTGGGTTACACGTCAGTGTGGAGACTACACCCCCTGACCCAGGAACACGCCTTCAAAGGCTGGTTTTTGAGGGCCAGTTTAGGGAGGGCAGGTGAGGGCTCGGGGGTGACAGAGCACCTGCCTGGGGTTTGGCAGGCCACTCCCAGGCCTGGTACCCCCGCCGCTGTCATCCCACCGGCCCAGGCCAGGGACTGCACTTCTGCGTGCAGTGGGCCCCTGTGAGCGCGTCATGACCTCCTGACAAGGTCACCATGCCTGCCTGGCCCCAGCTGCAGCCTGTCTGTGAGCAGGGCTAAAAACAGCCCCTGCTGCTGGGTGACTGGCAACCAGCCCGAGGAGGCCCCATTCGGGCTGGGATGAGGGTGTGGCCGCCCATGTGTGGGCAGGTCTCAGCTCTTCTCTGACTCTCCCTCTGTCCCCGAGGAGCCCTCAGTGCCCCAGCCCAGTCAATA
Organism: Sapajus apella; assembly: GCF_009761245.1. Classification (NCBI taxonomy): domain Eukaryota; kingdom Metazoa; phylum Chordata; class Mammalia; order Primates; family Cebidae; genus Sapajus; species Sapajus apella. The sequence continues at coordinate 353,900 of NW_022436950.1, read as the reverse complement.
TCTGAGCCAGGCTTCTTAACCTCGTGTGCACCAATGCCCCATGGCAGGTGGTGAAAATCAGGGACCCCTCATCAGAATCATGTTTTTAAGTGCATGAAATAAAATGCGTAGGGTCATAAAGGAAACGCGTTGCATTGACATTGTTAGCACAGAGCCGAGTTTTCCATACAGTGAGGGGCAGGTTCTCGTAGCAACACATCACATGGGATGCACTCAGCGGTTTGAGCAGCACTGGGCACCTCGCCGCCCTGGGGTCCCGGCCGCAGCTGCAGCGATGGAAAGACTATGGCTTCTTCTGGGACTGAGTCACTTTCTGCCCACGCCCACAATGGAAAGAGTACCATGTCAGCTAGAGCTGAGCAACGGGACGGTTTCTCCCCATGCATGATCAGGGGAACCCCCACTGGGACCCTTCTCCCTCCAGCTCCCCTCCCTCATCCTTTGGGTGCACGGTGCTGGCTGACTGGGCACAGCCTGAACCAGCTCTGTGGGGTCACTCCCAGCCCAGAACCCTTGGGCCCAGAACACACACCACCATGGCTGGTTCACAGCCAAGCTCCTTGGCACCCCCAAGAGGGTCTGTGGGAATTACGTTTTCCGGGTCTGCCCTCCAGCCTGGCCCTCACTGGCCTGGGACACCCATTGTCCTCCTGTTTTCACCTCTGCTTCTCCTGGGTAGACCCCACCCCTCCTCAGCCAGCATGTCTCTCCTGCCTCCTCCCCCAGGGACCACCTCCCCACCAGCAGCCATTCCCTCACCCCATGTCCCTAGGGACGCCTCTCTCTGGCCATCCGTCCCATTCCAGGCCCCATCCCTGCTCCCGTCAGGGCCTCATCCATCCCAGATCCCTGGGGACAGCAGGAGCCAGGAACATGTGTTGGCCCTAGCACTGGAAGAAGGGGCCTGCCCGGAGGGGGCTGGATTAAGGAACAGGAGCTCCAAGCAGGCCTGACTGTCCTTGAGCCTGAAGGACTACTGAAAGAAAGCAGCTGGTTTCCAGCGACAGGCGGGCTGGGGCACCTGTCATGGTTTCTGCCCTGCCTGCTGAGCTGAGCTCAAGTGTCTGTGCCTGGGAGGGGCTGGGCCGGAATGGGCACAGCTCAGATCAGCAGCAGCAGCAGGGGGCCACGGGGCTGCCCAGTCTCAGCCTGAAACTCCCAGAAAGCACCGAGCATGGAGCACGGAGCACTGAGGGTCCCTCCTGCCTGCCCCCACCCTCCGGCACCCTGGACCTCTGACAGTTCCCTAGCTCACTCCATCCAGAGGCCCCGGCCCCCATGGAAAGACCCCCGGAACCCCCCACGGACACCTGGCGGCAGAGGCTGGTGCCCGCCCAGGCCTGCTCGTCGGTCAGTCTCCGGCCCAGCTGCTGTCGTCTGTGTTCTCTGCGGGGCTGAGATCGCTGAGGGGGGGGAGCGGGGGACTGGGGAAGGCTGGAGGGGAGGAGGACTGGGCTTGACATCCTTCCGTTTCCCATCAGAGAAGACAGTATCTTCTTATTTTTCCCTTCTGCTCTTCCTTGTTTTAAGAGAACTTTTTTTTTAGATTGTTGTTTTATTCTCAGTGAGAATATATCTCACTGCATTTCTGTACTCAAAATATTGTTTATTGTTTGAGTCACATGAAGATTTCTAGGCACTGAGTTGGTAAACAGGTTTACTTGATCCCATCCGTTTCCAGTGTGTAGGGATTCCTTCTTGTTCTTTAGGACGTGTTGCTGTTGTTTAGTAAAACATCTGTAGGTTCCAGAGGAGAGGTGACCCATGTGAAGCGCAAGGTCAGCCCCAGAGTCTGCCTCCCTTCCCCTCCCCCACCACCGTCTCTTCCTGCCCCCACTGGAGGTCATTTTTATTAGGTCAAGGCTTACCTGTTCATTGGTTCTTTTAGAAAACACAAGAAGCCCATGCATACCTGTCTGCAACCCGTTTTAGAAGCCTCTCTGACATGTCCTGTTCTTACTGCGTTCCCACGACACCGTCCACATCACGCACACGGCTCCCACTCACCACTTCCTGTTCCTACAACGCACTCCTTAGGGGCCTGGCCAGGGCTTAATCAAACAATTGTCCTGGATGGGCAACTGGGAGTTTTCCATTTCTGCTGTCACCATGAAAGGGCAGCCTGTGCCAATGTCACCGTTTCCCTCGCGATTTCTTGGCAGAGATTCATGGAACTGACATCGGTGGGTTGAGGGCCACGTGCATCTGTAACTTGGCCAACCCCTTCCCTCCCTGGAACTCCGCATTGTGCATCCCCACTGGTAATGAAGAAGAATGCCAGCTTCTCCACAGCCTCACCAGCACAATCAGCTGTCAAACCTTTGGATTTTTGCCAATCTGATCAGTGAGAAACAGAATCTCAGTGTTGTTTCAATTCTCATTTCTTTTATATGAGCAAGATTGAGTCACCTTTTCCTACGTTTAAGAGGCATTTGCATTTTTCCTTTACAAACTGTTTGTTCATATCTTGTGTCTATTTTCCTACAGATCTTTGGAAGTCGTCTTCGTTTTAGGAACTTTTTGTATATCAGTGATATCAGCCTTGTATCTGTAATATTCGTTGCAAATATTGTCTTATGTGTCCTTTGACCTTGAAGATGGTGCATTTTTATACCAAGGAATTAATTTTGTGGAAGAGAATTTGTTCATCCTGACTGATTGGTTCTGGATTTTGAGTCATGGTTATAAAACCTGTTCTCTGTCTTAGGTTGACATAGCTCCATCGCTGATTCACTTGGTGTGCATTGTGAGATGTGGATCCAATTTTACCTTTTTCCATGCGGCTCTGCATGACCCAAACCCCTTGGTTTGGTTATGGAGTCTGTCTTCTCCTGCTCACTTGAGATGCCCACTGCTTGTGGGTCTGTCTCTGGATCGTCTATGCCACTGGTCTGTTCATCTGTAATGAATGAATGCCATGCTGTGTGCTCACAGAAGCTTTAGAATATGTATTATATGGGGTAGTCTACCCCTCCCCACACTTCACCCTGTCCACCCTTTCCAGGTATTTCCTGGCTATCCCTGCTTTTTAATTCTTCCCTGTGAAAGAGAACATCCAATTGCCTGTTCCTCCTGGACAAGCACCTAGTCCCTTCCTATCTCCAGGGTGCCTTCCCACCCCCTCTGCCTGGCAAACTCACTCTAAGAGACCCTGCACACAGGCTCCTTCCCTCAGAGTCCCAAGCCCTGGCCTCAGCCAAGCTCAATCCTGCCTTTGGATGCTCCCGAGTTGGCTCTTCTGCTCAGAGGCCCTGCTCCCCAGAACTCTGCATGGGGAATGGTTCCTCCCCGTAAACCTCAGCACAAGTGGCCCAGCCCCGGAGAAGGCATCCCTGGCTCCCAGGCCTTCTCCATCCATTACCATGTTTTATTTCCTCATGGCTTTCATCCATATCTGAATAATCTCACATGGTTGTTTGATGTTATGTATGCTGGGAGATATGACAGAAGTGCCTTAACCTGTCTCATTCTGTGATGAATCTTCAGCATCAGGAGCAGCATGGTGAAAACCACTACAGTACTGGCTTCACGCCTTGGTAGCAGTGGCCCCCAGAGCCCAGCTGAATTCTTCTCTTATCTCCGTGTCCTTCTGTCTTTCTTTCCTACAATCTGTTGTCTCTGAACGCAGAAGAACACCCCCTAGACCCTGCAGGGCTGGACCCTGCAGAATTCCAGGTGGGTGGGTGGATGGATGGACAGAGGCACAGATGGAGAGATGGACAGATGGATGGACAAATGGATGGACAGATATGGACGGTTGGATGGATGGTTGAATGGATGGGTGAGTGGATGAATGAATGGATAGTCAGATGGATGGATAGGTAGGTGAGTGGATAAATGGATGAGCAGAGGGAGGGAGGGATGGATGGATGGATGGGGAGAGGGATGGATGGCTGGGTGGGTGGATAGATGGTTGGGTGGGTGGGTGGATGAGTGGATTAACAGAGGGATGGATGGCTGGGTGGGTGGATGAATAATTGCGTGGAGTATGGACAGGTGGTTGAATGGCTGAGTGGATGGATGGATGGAGACTGCCCTGCTTCTCTAGTCAGTTAGTTACCTTTCCTGTGTGCTCTCAGAGTGCTCTGAACACCTGTTACAGATCAGACCCAAGCTAAACGCCTGCAAAAGCTGTTTAGCCCCTGTCCCCACCTACTTGGCTGTGAGCTCTCTGGGGGCAGGTCTGTGTCCGATTGTCGTCCTCACCCAGAGGGTGCAGACAACAGTAAACACCGGGGAAATGGAGCCCACTGACTCCAACGTTAACCTCTTTTGGCAACACCCTCACAGACACATCCAGGATAACGACTTTCAACCCAACCAAGCTGACACTCAGTATTAACTGTCACACTTAGTAAACCCATTTAAAATAAATAACATTTATTAACTTTTAAAAATTATTAAACTAATACGTAATTACAAGAGAAAATTCAGAGGCTGCAAAACAGTAGATGAAGGGCAAGACAGGCACAGGTTCCCCACCTAGAGACGGCTGCTTAAAAATATCAGTATATTTCCTTACATTCTTGAGGTTTTTTTTTTTTTTGGCTTGCTGGTTTTTTGGGGGGTGAGGGAGGGAGTCTCACTCTGTCTCCCAGGCTGGAGTGCAGTGGTGCGATCTTGGCTCACTGCAGCCTCTGCCTCCCAGGTTCAAGCGATTCTCCTGCCTCAGCCTCCTGAGTAGCTGGGATTACAGGCGTGCGCCACCACACCCGGCAATTTTTGTATTTTTTTAGTAGAAACACGGTTTCACCATGTTGACCAGGCTGGTCTTGAACTCCTGAACACAAGTGATCTGCCTGCCTCGGCCTCCCAAAGTGCAGGAATTACAGGTGCAAGCCACCACACCCAGCCGGCTTGCTGGTTTGTCTGATGAACTGGGTTTGTACATTACAGAAAATCTTACGGTGGCTGTGAGGTATTCCAGTCCGCCACCACGCCACGTTCCTCTTAGCGACTCCGTAGTATATCTTCAAGGTAGATATTGTTTGCTTTCCTCAGTATGTTACCGCATAAAGCCTTTTTCTTTATGTATGATTGTTTTTATGAAATAGGGTTGTAAAGGAGGAATAAACAGCAAAAACTATTTGTTTCTTCCCATAATCCTTTCCAAAATAGTTAAATACGCCTCCCTACAATAATGGGTGGGTGATTTTTTGTGTTAGAACTACCTCCATAAGTTAAGTGGGGACAGTTTTTTATATGAACTGTTTTTCAATGTCCATTTATTCATTGAGATTTCACAGTGGTGTTAATTGTCATTGATTAGTTGTTGTGTATGTCTGATATTTATTTATTTATTTATTTTTTTTGAGACGGAGTTTCGCTCTTGTTGCCCAGGCTGGAGTGCAATGGCGCGATCTCGGCTCACTGCAACCTCCCTCTCCTGGGTTCAGGCAATTCTCCTGCCTCAGCCTCCTGAGTAGCTGGGATTACAGGCATGCACCACCATGCCCAGCTAATTTTCTGTAATTTTAGTAGAGACGGGGTTTCACCATGTTGACCAGGATGGTCTCGATCTCTTGACCTCGTGATCCACCCGCCTCGGCCTCCCACAGTGCTGGGATTACAGGCGTGAGCCACCGAGCCCGGCTTATTTTTCTTTCTCTTAAGTCTTTTGCCTTAATAACAACTTTGTTATGTTGTTAATAAGCTTAAATATCTTCCGTTTGTATGTAGCCCTCTCCATTGATTTTCGTTTCTTGTTTTCTTTTTTTTTTTTTTTTGTCTTTCCTTGCTTTTAAAATAAGATTTTCCCCATCAAGGGAGTTAATACTTATATTTGAATACTTATATTTGCTTTCTATAAGCTTTTTATGGTTTGATTTTTATTATGTTTCACTTTTAAGCAATTTAATTTACTTTAGGTGAGATTTTTGTGTGATTTTTTCCTCCTCCAAAATGTCTTAATTGATTATTCATGAAATAACCTTAATCTTGTCCATTTGGCTTCATTATGTTGTAAAGATTTGCGTGTCCTGCGGTCTTCCTCTGAGCCAGCTGCCCTTGCACCAGCAGCACACTGGACTTGGTGTGAAGAGGGAAATCCTGACAGTGCTCATTAAAAAGAAAAGTATGTTTTCAATACGTGAGATGTTTAAACGGTGCAGAGTCAGGCGGGTAAATGGTGTTTGGTGGCAGGCGGTCTCCCCGCCCTGTCTCCCGGCCATTCCGTGTGTTACACGTCAGAGATTCTCCCTCATTTCTGATGGAATTAGTCCTCCTTGTCACCTTGGTAGTGTGTAAAGTTTCAGTGGCTTGTCTTTTTTGTCTTTCATTTTTATACATTTATTTCTCCAGATTAACTTAGAACTGTTTCATCAAGTCCTTCCTTCTCCCAGTTCCACTGAGAACAGGGAAGAAGTGGAGTGATGTGTTAATTGGAAGGAAGCCTGTCTCATCTTCCTGTGTGTCCACGAGGAATGGCTCTCCCTCCGGCTTACCTTCCCGTACGGCTGACCAGGGAGTGCTGGGGACAGTGTCCCACGCCTTCGCCTGTGAAGACCAGATCCCCCGCGTGATGGCATTTGGAGGTCGGGCCTCTGGAAGGTGATCAGTCATGAGAGTGGAGCTCTGTGAGAGGGGTCAGCGCCCTTAGCAGAAGAGATGGGCAAGCGCGGGCTTTGCCTCTCTGCTCTCCGCTGGGGGAGGCTGCTGTCCGTAAACTAGGAAGCTTGTCCTCACCAGACACTGGGGGATCTCAGACTCCCCGCCTCCAGAATCACAAGAAAGAAATACTACTTGGTTAGGCCTTGCAGCCTGGGTATTCTGGCACGACAGACCAAGCTAAGACATAGCACTGTAGATTTCCTCACCAAGTCCAGACACTTTCATGTTAAACCTTTCTTAAGGAGTGTGTTCCTCTGGCAACTTTGAATTTCATTTTCTCTCTCTCTCTCTCTCTCTTTTTATAAGCTATTTCTGGTCTATAGGGAAAATACTGATGAACAGGTATGGCTGTAGATCTTATATATAGCCATATATATATATATAGATGGCTTTATATATGTATTTATATATATATGGATATATATTTATATGTTTTAATATAATATTTATATATTAAAATATATTTATATCTTTTATTTATATATATAAATATATATTAAATATATATATTTTTAAATATATATATGTTAAAAATATATATATATTTACTAAGTTGGCAGGATTTTTAAAATATACTTTTTCTTGAGCCTCAAGTAAATGCATTGTCTAAATATGAGAATATTTTGTGCTTCTTTCTTCCTATTTCCTGTCTCAAGCATTTGGCCGCCGTGAGGTTGGGCCGCCATCTTGTTTGTCCTCCAGGGTCCCCTGTCATGTGCCCGGAAGTGCAATGTTTGGTGCTGGTGAGGCAGCTATTATTTATGACCAATCCAGTGGGTCCAATTTACTTTCCATATGGACTGGAAATGTCAAATATCCCTAGACTCTCTGAGCTGTGGTTTCATGACCCATAAACTGAGCGAGTTGGGCTAGAACAAATGCTCACATTTTTCTTGACCCAGGAGCCAGTTTTAAACACCCCAGGGAATGTCAAGCCTCTAATCTAAATCTCCAAGATCGCTGTCCCTCTGTCATTCCAAGTTGTCCCTGACAACCTTTCCTTCAAATTGTTGTTTTCCCAAGAAAATGAACCCTTTCCAGATCTCACAAACGCATCCCCTGGGCCAGCTCTGCGGCTCGGGCTCCCGAGGGAAGCTGTGTCGGTGCAGCTGTTGGATGGACTCTGGTGAGCAGCTGGACTCCGGGGCTGTGAGTGGGCAGAGCTGCGGGTCTGCAATTACTCGTGACCACAGGGTTGCACAGACGCGGCAGGTCATTTGAGAGCAGGCGGTCAGCTGCTCCGGGTGCTCGGATGGCCTGTACGTGTCCCTTGTGGTTTCTCCAGCTTGGGTCCTCCTCTCCCTACTCCCAGCAGGCTGCAGTCTCCAGGGAGCAAAGCAGGGGAGGCAGTGGCACCAGGCAGCCCCAGAGGGGCTGAGGCTCAGCTGAAGCTGCAGAGGGGCATCCAGATGACTCTGACACCCACCACAATGCAGTGTGTGCACACACACACCAACACACATGAACATATATGAGCACACATTGGCGCACACACCCACATGCATGAGCACACATGCACACACGCACACACGAACACATATGCACACACGAACACATATGCACACATATGCACACACAAACACACATGCACACACGCACACGTACACACATGAACACGTGCACGAACACATGAACACATGCATGCACACGCACACACGCACACATGTACACACATGAACATGTGCACGAACACATGAACACACATCTGTGTGCACACGCACACGTGCACATGAACACACATGCACACATGAACACACACAACTTGTACACACATGGACACGTGCACACATGTGAACACACATGCACACACACCTGCATGCACACATGGACACACAACCTCTGCACACACAAACACATGCACACATGTGAACACACATGCACACACACCTGCGTGCACACACGAACACATGCACACACATGAACACACATGTATACATATGAACACACGTGCATGAACACACATGAACAACTTCCAGCATGATTGTAAGTTTCCTGTGGCTTCCCCAGCCATGCTTCCTGCACAGCCTTCAGAACCAGGAGCCAATCAAACCTCCTTTGTTTGTAAATTACCCAGTCTCAGGCGTTCCTGGATAGCAGTGTGAGAACTGACGCACGCCCCCACCCCAAACCCTCATTGTGGCATCCCCTGATCCTGCTGGACGCCAACAAAGCCCAGCTCTGTGCCGGCCGCACTTCTGGGCTGGAGCTCATCTGTGTTTTCATTCTGGCGTAAAAGCTTGCGGAAGCGTCACACCACCCCATGTGGTTTCAGTTACTGTTTGGCCCTGAGCAGGGCAGGTGTGCGTGTGGGATTCCTGTGGATGCGTGCTGCCCCGGAGTGCGGAGAGAGGGGCCCTGCCAGGGTAGCGCCGGTGTCCTGGGAAGGAGCGGTGGAGATGTGTGTAGAGATTCCTGAGAATCCTGGTGCCCAGAGCATGGGGACAGCGGTCCTACCTGGAAAGCACCGGTGTTTTGGGAAGCGGGCAGGGGAGCCTCTGGAAGCCAAGACGAACTGACAGATGAAGGGAGGGCACGGGAGCTGCTCCGGGGCCTGGGATCGACACCCTGTGGGGGAGGCCAGTCTGCCAGCCCCGCACCCTCCCACTTGTCCGTGGATTCGGCTCTGCCCGGGGAGGTTGAACGGCCCCGCGGCAGTGCCATGGCGAGTCTGTCTGTGCGTGGGGAGACAGGACCTGCTGGGATTGCTCCTCCTGGAGGCTCCAGGGCTGGACCCCAGCCCAGTCTCTCCAGACCCTTCTATCTGTCCTTTCAGAAAGATGGAGATGCTGGTTTTTGGCACGCTGCCCTTGGCATGCCTCTTTGGGCATTTTAGAAGCTGGACGGTCCCCCGAGTGGAGGACTGGGCTCAGTGCCACAGGGTAGGCCCAGCCACCTTATAAATGCTCCTGCATGGCAGTCAGAACCCCCCGGAGTGCTGCCGGGCTGGGGTTCAGTGAGAAGCCCCCCAGGAGTGCTGCCGGGCTGGGGTTCAATGAGAACCCCCCCAGGAGTACTGCTGGGCTGGGGTTCAGTGAGAAGACCCCCTGGAGTGCTGCTGGGCTGGGGTTCAGTGAGAAGCCCCCCAGGAGTGCTGCCGGGGGGGTTGGGCTGGGGATAGTGTGGCCCCAGTCTGGTGCAGGCCTAGGAAAATCGTGAGCCTCTACAGGGCTCCTGCCGCCCTCTCAGCCCTGTCCACCGCCTGCTCCTTCCCTGAAGGTGGGCCCCAGCCAGCTGGCCAGGAGCTCCAGTGGGGAGCTGTGTGTGCCGGGCTCCGGGGCCAGGGCCCTGCCTGTCCTCAGGGGAAGCTGCCTCAGGGTTCACACTGCAGAAGGGACCCTCTGAGGGCAGAGTTCACATTCTGCTATGATCATCCAGCACTAGCCACAAGCAGCAGCTGCTAACCCACAGGGACAGCCCTGGGGAGCAGATGGGCTGGGGACCCCACCCCCGTGGCTTGGTCCAAGTGCGTCAGTTCCTGGGCTCGTCTGGACCCGGGCTGTCTGCAGTTTCTCCCACTTCCAGGCTCATTTTTCCCTTTCCTGCCCCAAGTCAGGGATCCAGGCACGTGGACTATGGGGTGAGCTGGGAGGCGCTGGGTCTGTGCTGGACAAGTGGAGAAAGCTAGGGGCAGTGCCAGCCAGCATCTGTCACTCTAAGTGTTGTCCCAAAGACACCCCAGGTGCTGGGCTCACTTCGTCACACCCCTGCCCTGCCCTCTGCGGGGCCTGCCCAGGCTTGGAAGAGAGGAAGTGGACCCACCTCCCTCAGCTGCACAGCTGTGACGATGACACCTCCCTCTGTCCCTGCAAGCTCTGAGCTGAGCATTTCCGTACATTTCCCAGTTCATCGTCAACACCAGCCCCAGGGAAGGTGCCATTATCCCCAGGTGAGTATGGGGGACAGAGGGGCTGAGGCCGCCCACAGCCACCAGCAGGGGCAGAGCCGGGCTCCAGCTTGAGCCTGTCAGATGCCAAAGCCCTTGTGTGACAGTCTTCCATGCTGTGTGACAAAGAGCCACACACCAGCCTAGGCTCGGAGGCCACGAGGCTGGGTCCTCCCCAGGGTCTCACTGGGCTTCGTAACAGGTGTCGGGACATGGTCTCTTCAGGCTGCTCAACAAGGAGAGACTCCTCTACGTCTGAGTCCCTTCAGGTGGGTGGCAGGGGCCAGTGGGCTTTGCTGGCTGTCTCCCAGAGCCCTTGGGTCCCAGAGGCCGCCCCAGGCTCCCTGCCCGTGGGGTCTCCCATTCAGCTGCCTCCTTCCTGGGTCTCTCCCTCCAGCCCTCAGCGGGGGAGCGCATGCTGCTCCCATCTCCTTTGCACACTCTGCAATGGAAGCAAGTCCCCTGGCCTGCTGCTCCGCACGCGGCCCCCTTGGCACAGACCCCACCACCTCAGGCTGCATTCCCAGCCCAACAGTTAGGTCTGCAGAAGGAGCCATCCAGCAGCGAGGCCAGCCCATGCCGCACCCGCCCCGGGCACCTCACTAGCCTCACCCTGCCTCCGCCTGTGCCTTCTCAAGGCCTCTTCCGCTGCAACCTCTGCCCACTGTCTTCCTGGGCGCCGGAGGGTCCTCCCAGTAGCAGGCTCCCCAACCCTGCACCCTGGCTCAGCTGACCTGGTTGAGATGGTCTCAATGCTCACAGAGCAGCAGGGAGACCCCACGCTGGTCCTCCAGGCTCCCTGACCCTGCACCCTGGCTCAGCTGACCTGGCTGAGATGGTCTCAATGCCCACAGGGTGGCAGGGAGACCTCACGCTGCTCCTCCTGGCTCCCCTGACCTCTGAGCAGGGCGGGTCCACGTCTGTCACACTGAATGCATTCACTGTTTCCCATTTGGTCTGAGCCAGCCAAGCTTTGAGACCAAGCCAAACAGGCGGGCCTGCGGGAGAAGGGGCTCCTGTTTCTGCAGGGTCCTCCGCAGCTGCGCAGTTTCCTCAGCCCAGGGACCCCTCCCTCCCCGGCTGCCAGCCAGGGGTTGAAGGTTTCCTCTGGAAGCATTTCCAGATCTGGCCTCCATGGACTTTTGGAAGTTTCTAGCACAGCCCCAAGTAGCCCGTCGGACCTGCCTGGTGGGCAGGGGCCTCCCTGAGACAGTGGAGGGGAGTAAGCCATGCCCAGGGAGTCCTGGCTGGGAGCTCCTGTGGGACAGCCCTGGGGACCCCGGAACCTGCCCTGGGGACCTGCCCTCCCCACTCCTGGGACACTGCTGGGTCCCTCTGTCCATCACATTTCTGGCCCTCCGACATCTACCAGGCCAGCCAATCAGATGATGCCAACTCTTCACCCCCAGCCCCACTCCACAGCCATCCCTGCGGAGGTGGCATTGACACTCGGGGAAGTCAGCCCAGCTTGGGCAGGGAAGGCATTGATGAGGATCCTAGCAGAAAAGAGGCCACATCTGCCTGGCCATGGAGACTCCTGGGGATGAAGCCTCCCTCCTTGACCCCCATGAAGGAGGGACCTTGGGGAGGGAGAAGGAGGGCTGGGGAGGCTCCCAGGAGAGAACAGCTGGGAGCACCCCCGTGGCTGCGGAAGGCTCCAGCCACTTGGAGGCTCCAGGCTGGACACCCTGGGGTGTAGTTTGCAATGGGATCGGTGGGCACAGGCACCCAGGATGAGAGCCACAGGCTGGCGGAGCCCCAGGTGAAGGGGTGGAGGAGGTCGGGCAGAGGGGACCCTAGGGAAGGGTCAGGACCGAGGAAGACACCATGGGGCCTGCTTCCGGTTCCTGAAGCCTTCGTGGCCACCACGCTTCCTGACCTGCCCAGGGTGGGCACGGGGGCTGGGGCTGGCCACAGGGGACCCTGGGATCAGGCAGCAAGTCCCAGCTGGTGCCACACTGGCCCCCACCAGCTGTGTGCAGAGCCATCACCCCTGCTCGGCTTCCCTGAGAAGGAAGGGGGGGCACAAGCTCTCCACCCCTGCCCATTAAGGCCTTGAGGAGAGGGCCCTGCACCCTTGAGCCCAAGCAGCCAGTGGACAAGTGGCAGCAGAGGTTGGCTGCCGGTCTCTGGAGACAACCTGGGGTGCCCGTGGCCCATAGGGCTCTGACCCCCAGCCCAGCCCGGCTGGTCACAAGGCTGCAAGAGGCCATGTCCCTGGGTGGTGATGAGAAACCCCAGCCACAGAGCAGGTGCGTGTGGCCTAAGACCACAGTTCACACATTTGCCCGGAGTCAGACACGGGCTGGGGGAGACCTCTGTGTGCTGAGCCTAGAGCTCCCCACACTTGGGAGTGGTGCCCCACAGAGCAGCCTTGGAGGCCAGCCTGCCACCCCCTCATCCCACACGGAAGGAGACCGAGGCCTTCACAGGGTGGGGCCGGTCATCCCACGGTCACGGATCCCGGAATAGCCGACCTCCAGCCCCTACGCACGGGTACATTCTCTACGTCCAAGTGGCTGGCATGGGTGGTGGCTGGCCCTGGGGGCTGGGAGCTGTGTTCCTGTGGCCGACTCACTGCCCTTTGCCCTCGGTGAGCAAGTCTGCCCCTGGGCCTGGCTGCTTCTCTGTGAGACAGGGGCCCAGCAGGGCGGGAGGGGACATCGTGACCCTGCAGCAGTGCCCTGTAGAGTACTTCGTGAGATGGGAAGCACCAGGCTCTGCCAGCGCCGTGGTGACATCGGCCCTTCACTACTGGCTGGGACTGGCAGATGTCTGGGGACCCGGCGAGGTGGGAGAAGGGGTCTCCCACACCCTCCCTCCCCAAAGCTCCTCCCTCCTACTGGCTCCCATCTGGGAGCAAGCCCGGCTTAAGACTGGGGTTTGTGCTGAGCAGACAGGACCAGCAGCGGCTCCCTCCGCCCCTCCTCCCCCCGGGGTGCTGGGCTGGCCCTGGGGATGGAGGGTGACCCAGAACTAGCCATTGGCAGCTGGGCGACAGCCCCGTCCATCCAGCTCACCCTGGAGCTGGGTTTGGGCATGTAACAGGTTCCAGGAGACCTGTCAGAGCTCATGCCATCCACTCCATTAGTCACCATTATTTTAATTAAGAGGATGAGAAACACAGCTCATCAAAGGCTTAATTATAATTAACAGCTAATGACACTTGGATGCGTCACTGGCCCGAGCAGGTGCTAGTTCACACTTCCTGGTTCACTGGGAGCTGTCGGAGCCGCTGAGACGTGGGCACACAAGGCACGTCTGCCTGGGACCCAAGAGGGCGACAGGGCCCCCACATGCCCCAGCACAATGCCGAAGGCTGGGCCCACAGCGGCGACCTGTGTGGTCACTCAGCTCTGAGCTCAGAAGCACCAGGGCTCAGAGGACACCCTGCTGTTGCCGCCGGGCGTCCTTCACCGTCTCTGAACAAGGCTGTGGATTTCTCTGTGACTTAGGTCCCAAAGGGGCACAGAGGTCCTGACCCCACATCCATATACAGGGAATACTGACCAGGCCAGCTCCGTGTTCACAGCCCTGGACACACAGAAATGACTCCGATGTGACCCCTGACCTCAGCGGTGTAGAAGGAACCCACTGAAGGAGGCCGAGGGTGGCGGCCGTGCAGCTGGGCGTGACAGTGTGAGGATGCCCGGGGCAGACCTGGTCTCCCGGAGGAAGCCGGGCTGAATGACCGAGGGAGGTGGCGGCAGGCCACACAGGAAGGTGGGGGTGTCAGGAGGTGTGGAGATGGGATTTCAGGACAGCTGGCGCTGTGTGTGGTGCTGGCCGCCTGGTACAGCCTGCTCTGGCACCGTGGTGGCCGCGTGGCCTTGGAGGTGCTCCCTGTCTCTGTACTGTGGGGTCTTCTCACCACAGGGTGGGCTCACGGGTCCTGCCCTCGTGGGATGCGAAGTGGGCTTTGCTCTGAGAAGGCCGGCATGAGCCTCCTGATCCAGGCGCGCACAAAGTAGGCAGAGGAGTGCCAAGCCCCTGGAGGCTGCGGAGTGGGAAAGCCCCACCTGCATGCACTAAGGTGCCTCCTGGGACGGCCCTCAGGACCGTGGCTGTGAGGGGCTGTCACTTCAGCTCTGGTGGGCAGTCCCACCCTCCTGTTCAGAAAGGCTTTCCAGAAGGGACGGCCATGGGTGAACGGGTAGCGTCCTTCTGTCCTGTTTCCACACCTCTGACCGCCCGCCACCTCTTCCCTCGTCCCCTAGGCAGGCATCCCTGTGGGGCAGCTGCACAGCCAGCGGGGGATCTAGAGGAGGGTCCTGGCACCTCTGCCAGCACCTGGCGGCTCCCGGCTTCCCCGGTTTGTGGCTGCCCAGCTCCCCTCTCTGCCTCTGTCTTCACGTGGCATCCCCCTGCTGTGTCTCTGTCTCTGTCTCACTCTCCTTTCTTTTATGAGGACACAGCCATTGGATTTAGGGTCCACCTTAAATCTAGATGATCACGCCTCCAGACCCTTAATGACACCTGCAAAGACCGAATAGGACCACACTGTTAGGTACTGGAGATTAGGGTGTGGCTGCACCATTTGCGGGGGGTGGGGGGAGGCACTCTATGACCCACCGTGCACCCCAGGCTGTGTGACCAGCAGCAAGTCCCTGTCTTTCCTGGAGCCTTTACATGTGAGCGTGAGCCCCTCAGAGGGATGCCTGAAAGTACCAAGCGAGTCCCACGGTCAGCATGTCACCTGTCGTGCAGGGTAGGGGTCTCTGGGCCCTGCGACCAGGGGGCAGAATTAGCGCTAGGTGGATGGCAGCTGACACTGTCCAGTGTGGCCGGGGACACACACCTCTCCAGGACCTCGACCGGACGGCCTGGGCAGAGGTCGGCTTGCACTCGCCAGGCAGGGCTCAGGCCTCCCGAGCTCCCCGGGGGAGGCAGAGTGGGGTCGGTTCCAAGGGCCCTTCCGTATCTCACAGACGGTGCCCTCACTTTATTGCACCTCCATTCAAGCTGAAAGAGACGGCAAACCAAATTAGCCCAGAATTTAACAGGAATTGATTTTAATGTAAAGCCCTTTGCGTGCTTTTTCCTCTCAGATGAAAGAAGAGTCGGCTGAGCTGTGTCCCCTGCTGCCCGTGACTGTGTCTGAGCCGACTTTCCGCCACACGCCGTCTCCTCCTGTGAGGCAGCTCTCCTGATTGTATCAGGGTGGTGACCGGGCTTCGCCCCCAAACTGCAAAGGAACCTCATTCTTCTTTATTCCAGCCTGGTGCCGTCACATGCACTCTGAGACCTCATCCCCTGCACTGAGATGAAGGAGGAACAGTGTCGTAGGGGCTGAAGTCAGCATGGCACCCATGGTTCCCCCGTCCAGGAGGAGTGCCACCTGAGAATCCCTGCTCAGGCGCTTCCCTCGGGGGAGCGTGCCACGCTGCGTGTGACGGAGGACGCAACCCGTGCACTGGCCAGGGGACTCTGGAGTCAGGATCTCAGTCACGCCACCCTGGGAAGTTAAAGCTCCACACCTAGGAGGCTTAGAATCAGCACCGTGTTCGGGCCCCACTGAAAGGTGAGCATGAAACTGCGTGCTTAGGAGAGAGCCCCAGTCATGAGGATCCCAAAGGTGAGCATGAAACTGCGTGCTTAGGAGAGAGCCCCAGTCATGAGGATCCCCATCCCCAGGGGTCCCTCTTTGGCCCTAAGCCCCAAATCCCATTAACCAGGCTGGTGAGGCCAGGACATGTCTGCCTCCTCTGAGAGCCAGGCCGGTGTGGCGGTCCTTCCTCTTGGTGCGGCATGCAGGCAGATTGACCAAGACACTCTTGAGG
Source organism: Sapajus apella (assembly GCF_009761245.1). Classification (NCBI taxonomy): domain Eukaryota; kingdom Metazoa; phylum Chordata; class Mammalia; order Primates; family Cebidae; genus Sapajus; species Sapajus apella. The sequence continues at coordinate 337,628 of NW_022436950.1, read as the reverse complement.
CTGGCGTCCTAGGCCCCTCACCCACGCAGGCTGGCCAAGGACCTGGGACGAGCCTCAGGCCTCACAAAACAGGAAGGCATGGCTGCCCCTCCTTCTTCCCCCAGTCCTTGAAACATCGCCTCCATCCATCCAGCCTGTGACTCCACCCCCAGGCCGAGGAGCACAGCTGCAGAGCAAGGGTCCCTCCTGCAGGGTCAAGCTCTGGACGGTGACCGGAAACCCTACCCCTGCCTCTCTCCGTAGCCATGACCTTGACTCCCACTGCACAGAGAAAATCAAGGCCAGAGTCCGTGCACCGCTTCCCCCATGCAGTAGAAGAGGGGTTTGCCCTTGCCCCCAGCACCCACCAGCACCCCCTTCACCCCGATCATAGCCTTGCACCCCTGGCCGCTGCCTGCACCTCACCCTGCGCCCGCCCAGCTCCCCTGTCCTTGGCATGTGAGCTGCTCCAAGTGCCCCCCTCTCAGAACTGTCCCCAGACCCTGCATCCAGCTAGCTGTCTGCACCCTCTCCCGCTGCTCATGGCCAAGTCCTTAAAGGAGCAGGTGTGTTGGCCACCCCTTCCTCCCACCCCCTCAGGGACCAGGTCTCCAGGAGCGCCCTTCCTGAGCAGGTGCGGGCCACGCCTCGGAGGCCCCTCTGCCTCTCATGCTGTCTTCACCCTTGTGTCAGTTCTTTTCTGCTCCCAGACTGCAGTCTGGAATTTGGAAGTCTGACTTTCAGAAAGGATTATGCTATTTGATCCAAGGGTTTCAACTGATCATCTTCAGCCTGGAGCCTAAAATAGGAAAATTCTAGACTTGAAGGACCTGAAGAAATGGTGTGACCCCAAATGCTGATGATACCGTGCAGTGTCCTGAGGGCATGCAGCTGGCTTTTATTACGAAACCTCAATCCAGAGCCCAGAAAGGGGAGGCAGCTCACGCAAAGACGCCCATGGGCTTAGCTGAGCTGGGCCTGGGCAGCGCCGTCCCGATCTCCAGCTCCACCCTGTCCTGAGCTGCTCTCGAGTCACCAAATTTCTGCCTGTTTCCACGAAAGCGCTCCGCTTTCTCCTCCTTACAGCTTCCGGAGAAGCAAGACAAGAGCAGTTTTCATTGCTGAATTTCAAACGCAATAAAAGGAAAAGTGCTTTCAAGGACACGGAGTCTCTTCAGATGGTGACTCCCACAGCCTGTGATGAAAGCACCTTGCTTTCGGCCAGAGAGGTGCCTGTGCATTCCTGGAATTGTACACATTCCTTTTGATCCTGTGACTGGGCAAGTTTCCTTCTGAGATCAAAGCTAGCGAGGTGGACAGGCCTCTTTGAAGCTTTACGGGGGTTTTCAGAGAGGCAGGTCCTGACAGCCACAGAGTTTTTGCTCCCAAGGAAGAAAAAGCTTGGAAAGCGGAGCCCCAACATCCCTGCGGAGGGCTTTGACCTTTAGAAACACTTTTTCTCCGTGGGAGCACCTGCTGGTCACTCCCGGCGTGGCCGCCCGCAGGGGGGCGCGTGTGGTTTCCGCCTGTCCACTGTTCATTCCCTTCCTTAGAGAACAGTTCGGTGTTTGCTCCAAAAATGACCCTCTCCCCAGTCCAGCCAGTCAGCACTGCCCAGCCCCGGAGACAGTGACTGGATGGGCACATGACCCAGGCTGGCCACATTGATTCCTGAGAGTCTTGGAAGCTTATTGAAAATAGGGAGTTGCTCTCTGCCTGGAGCTTCTTGTGGCCGTCACATCTACCTGGAGAAATAGCATGCCCAAGAATAAAGCTACCCAAGGGGAAGCAGAGCAGAGACGAACAGGCAGACGGAGACAGCAATCCGATGACACAGATGAACCTCCTGGATCCAGCCATGCCTGAAGCCCATCTGCCCCTTAATTTTCCAATTCCATAAACTAGTCAAGTGTCACGTTGCAGGTTTTGAAATAGATGTTAGTCACTCACACAAGCATGAATCCTGACCACGGAACAATGGCTTCGCCGCAGGAGCTGGACTTGGAGCGATGGCGACCTGCAATGTGGAGCAGCTCCCGGAGGGTCTCGCTGCTCACTGTGGCCCTGAGGGTGGAGCAGCACATGGAAGGTCCCTCTGCTTGCTGGCCCCCGAGGCTGGAGCAGCACTCAGACGGTCTTGCTGCTCTGGGTGGCCAGAAGCCCCCTGTGCCAGGAGCCTGTGCTCAGGAGAGCTGCTGCACCAGGCCCCACGATGCCCATGGGTGACGTCCTGGTGCTGCAGGCAGCAGGTCAGGGCTTAGTGATCACAAAGGCTCAGGGTGCCCACAGGAAGGAAAGCCCAGCTGCCAAAATCAGATTCTCCCAGGAGAGCCTCCAGCCTGACGGCCGCCCTCAATAAACTCATGAAGCCATGCAGCTGTAGCTCAGGGTGCGGACCTACTGAGTGCAGTCCATGCGCAAAGGACCACTCGGCCCGCGTTGGCCGGAGCGCCGCAGCCCCCAAAGATGCTGGTCAGCCCCCCATCATCTCCAGCCACAGTCACCCAGGGCAGGTATTTGAGACCCAGCTATGTCCTGTCACTCACGTGTGAGCACACACAGGATCGAGGGTGACATGGGTGGTGCCATCCGCCCAGCTTCACTGTAGGCTTCTTTCCCAGCTCACCCACCTCCACACGCGTGCACACACACACACACACACGCACACACACAAGCACGCACACACAACCACAAATACCGTGAGGCCCTGCAGCCCTGGGTTTGAGAACCCACAAGCCGAGAAACTGTGTGTGGGTTCAGCAGAAGTGGCTCCTGGGGGCTGGAACCGACCGTGCGGCGACACTGTCAGCCCAGCCGACTGTAAACACCAGGCTGACGCTGGCCTATTTTAAAAACAAAGGCAAGACAAACTCATCCCTTCCTTCCCGCTCTCCACCTCCCCTGTGAAATCTATTTTAAAAGATCAAAATTTTCCTTACATCCACCTCCAAAATGTGCTGCGGGAGGTAAGTGGGGCATAAACACACGGGGCGGCTGGGGGCGGCCGAGAGCGCGGCGCGGGAAGGAGCCGCAGGCCTTCGCAACCCCGGTGGAGGCCGATTCTCCAAACCCCCAGGCACACAGCAACCTCGGCCCCGCCCGGCGAAGGGGAAGGAGCAGCTTTGTGGATTCCAGAGCTCCAGGCTCATGTGGCCCCCAGCCCCTGACTGTCCCCCCACAGGCCTCCTCCAGGGCCTTGAGTCAAGAATCTGGAGCAGGGGTTGGGGGGTGACCAGTCCCAGTGTCGACCGGTGGCGCCCAGCACGTGTGTCACCAGCATGCCCTGGGACCCCTGCCGTGCCCCCACACTCTGCAGAGCTCACCTGCCGGGTGACAGAGCACTGTGTCTGCTTTCCATCTGGACAGCGAGTGCCCAGTTCCTGGCAGGAACCCCCACTGTTGGGAACCCAAACCCCAGCTCAGCTGCAGTCCCACTCACCCCCGCTGGGCAGCCCTCATGCCCTGGGTCGGGAAGATGCCCGCTCTGCCCAACACGATACACATGGCCGACATGGTAAAGGGGGCACCGGGGTCCACAGAAGGCTGGAGACACCTGCCCGGGGAGGACGCAGCCCGCAGCAGCTCCAGCTCAGAGATGGGGTCAGCAGAGTGTGCCCACAGAGCAAGTGCTCTCTCTCCTTGTTCCTCCACTTGAGAGGTTCATCGGGGTCCCCACATCTGGTCCAGGGACGGTGGCTCCTGTGCAGTTCCCCCGTCTCATCCAGTGGACGCCTGAACGGAACTTGGGGGTGGACAGTGTGGCTGGTGCCCTCCCTAGCCCAGGCTAGCTAGACTGGGGTTCCACCTAGACCATGGGACAGCCCAGCCAAGGGCCACGGGAGCTCACAGGTAAAAGGGCTGACACCCTCACCTAAGGGCAGCCCTGGGAGCCCCTGGGAACCCTGATACTCTTCCCTGAGGGAGCCCACCCTTCCTCACAGACCTGCCTCCCAGGCTGACTGCGGGTGGCCCTGTGTCCCTGAGACCTCTGCCCGAGGCGGAGAGCACGTCAGCAGCTGCACCTGCAGGGTGGGAGGCGGCGCTGGGGCCTAGAGCTCCTGGCTTCTGTTACCTTCCGGTTGCCTGGAGATGTCCGAGCCCCGTGCTGTCCCCTGTCCTTTCCCATGCATGGCACAGCTTCTCCAACTATTGGCTCAGCTTCCTGATTTGCACCTCTGTTTCCTGCTGGGGACGGATCCCAGCCTGGGCCCCACCTGCTGGGCAGGGCCCTCACCACAGTGCCCCTAAGCCCCAGACCCTGCCTGTGTCCTGAGTATCAAAGGACTTGGCTGAACTGCAGGCCCCTGCGCCATTACTGTCCCGACCACCTCCCATCTTGGCCCCTCCCTGCCTGTGCTACCTCCTCCAGGAAGCCTCCCAGGATAGCTCCACTGTACTCCAATGTCTCCCTTTGAGCGCTGAAACTAGGAACAAGAGGGTCATGTAGAATCTCTTTGTCCCCCACGATATGGCTTGGCTGTGTCCCCACCCAAATCTCATCTTGAATTGTAGTTGCCATAATCCCCATGTGTCGAGGGAGGAGCGCGGTGGGAGGTGACTGGGTCACAGGGGCGGCTTCCCCCATGCTGTTCTCGTGATAGTGGGTGAGTTCTCACAAGAGCTGATGGTTTTATGAGGGCTTTCCCTTCTTCACGCTGCGCTTCCCTCTCCTGCCGCCTCGTGAAGAACACATTTGCTTCCCCTTCCGCCATGACGGTAGTTTCCTGAGGCTTCGCAGCCACGCGGAACTGTGAATCTATGAAACCTCTGTCCTTCAGAAATTACCCAGTCTTGGGCAGCTCTTTATAGCCATGTGAAAAGGGATGAACTCCCCAAACACCAAGCCTCCTCCCCACCCTGTCTGTGTGTCTGAGCTCTTCAGGGGCACCCTGTTGTGGGCTGGCCCAGGGTGGCCTCCAGCCGCTCTCCCAGGCTTGCCCCAGCTCACCTTCCCAGACCGCACACTGCGCTCCAGAGCGCTGCCCTGTGGCCCTGGGAAGCCATGTGTTCTCACTGCTTTTCCTCCCTCCCTGGGCTGGGGGCTCTGGGGTCACCACAGCTGTTCCTGTGTTCCTCCAGGAGCCTCAGCACATAGTAGGGATGCCATCCATGTCGGGGGGTGAGTGCTGTGGGTTAGGGCCATCTGGAGAGTTCCACACTCCAGGCTGTGATATTCTGGGAGTAAACAGGGCTGAAAGCCCCCCCCCAGGGCCAACAGGACAGGAAATGGCCACGGGGGCCCAGTGGGCAGCTGTGTCCCGGGCTGAGTGTTTCTGTGTCACATAGCCAGGCTGGCCCCAGCCCCCCGAAAAGGGACAGTGAGCCCAGCTACCCCCAGCTCCAGGCACTGGAGGCCACCCATCCGCTTCCTCCAAGGCCCCCTTGGGTGCCCCTGCAAGGGCCAGTGGGTAACCGGGGGCCTCAGCAGAGCAGAGTGCACTTGGGACTGGGTGCTCTGGGTGCTGGAGTTGAGCCCTTTGCTGGCCTGCCTGCCCCAACCCTGGCCCCGGGGCTGCAGCTGCACTCAGGAGAAGCCCCCAGCTCTGGTGAGCAGAGGGAGAGCCCTGGGCAGGCTGAGTGGCTGTGGGTGACCCCTCCTTCCCCAGCCCTGCCGCACAGACCACACTTCTCTGGGTCTGGTTCAGGGTCCCAGGGCGCCGCAGCCCAGCACTCCCAGGGAACCTCACCTATGAGGCCCCATGGAGCTGGATGTGGGGTGTCGGGGTCCCCACAGCCCCCACAGCCTGAGGCCCGGAGGGAGACTGAACGGGGCAGGCCTAGCGGGCCCCCCACAGCAGCCTTTGTGTACCCCACGAGCAAGAGGCGGTGGGGAGCGGGGGTGCTCCACGCATGCTCTTAACCAGGCGTCATTCCTGTCAAGGCCAAGGGCAGACAGCAGCCTGGCCGGACCCACGCCAGGGCCCTTCTGGGAAAGGGAGACACGGTCTATTTTTGCTCTCTGACAACACAACAGAGGCAGCCGCTGTGACTTATCTCCGCTGCCGAAGGACTGAGGCCGCCACGCAGCTGGCTCTGTGCCCTGAGCTGCCCAGCCCCTGCCCCAGCCCCTGCCCCAGCCCCAGCTGGAGATAAGAATGGCGTCAGGGAGGGGCTTCCACCGGGCCAAGAATGTACCCCCACCTCTCACCTTCTGTGGTCTACACGCCTGAGTCAGCCCCTCCCAGAAGCCCCCAGGACCCCTCTGCCAGGACTTCCTGCCTGAGCCGGGCATCCCCTGGGAAGTTTTTCACAGCTCAGCGAGGGTCTCGCTTAAGGGGGCTCCGTCAGGGCTGCCCTAGCTCCCCAGGGCCAGGAGGCCTTGGAGGCACCCTCCTGTGTCACAGGCCGGGAACCCAAGTTTCAGGAAACCCCAAGGTGACGAGCCCTCCTGCTGGAGGAGCCGCGCGCCTTTCCTCTGAGGCCTGAGTGGAAGTGAATCTGCCGGGTAATTTTAGCACAGAAACGGGCACTCGGAGGAGGGGCAGGGCTTAGAAAGGCCGGCAGGGCCGCAGAGAATGGCCGAGGGGGTGTTGTGGCCTGCAGTGGCCCGGGCAGCCGCCCCACACTGCTCACTGCACGCTAGGCCTGCTGGAAACCTCAGAGCCCCAGCAGAAGGTGGGTGGCCTGCCACACCCCATGACGTTGTCCACTTTCTCACCCTGCCAGGCTGGGCAGAGCTAGGGAGGCCACACTGCCACCTGGGATGACCCTGGGTGACGTCCCAGAGAGGGAGTGTGCAGACGTCAGCTGTCACATTCCTGCCCGGAGGCTCACCACGCTGGTTCCTGGTTCCAGGGACTGAGCCCACACGGGGCAGCTGAGTCCTCCTGCTGAGGCCCTTGCTGGGGGCCACAGAGCCTTCTGGAGGAGGAACTGTGGCCGTGTCCGGGCAGTGTGGAGCCAGCAGCCCAGAGGTGAGTCCCCACAAGGGGCTTGGCTGCACGGGCGCCTCTGCTGATCAGAGTGAAGCCCGACCTGGGCCTGCCTCTGGCCACCTCCTCCTCTGGTCTTCTTCTGATCAAGGTGTGGCCATTGGTGGCCTGCAGCTTCCACCTCATAAATCAGGTGCTGGGCACAATGGGCTCTTCACGTCAGGTGTCTGTTCAAGACTCCATTAAACAGGAAGACGGCCCAGGGCCCGTGCGGCGTTTTTCACCGCCGTGAACATGAACGTGGAGAGGCAGTGAGGGGCCTTTTGAACGTGGCAGAAGAGGCAGCTCCCGCTCTGTTCTCCAGAGCTTCCTTGGGCTGAGTTACACAAACAGCAGCCAATTCAGACCCTGGGGCGGGCGCTGAGCAGCTGCTGACCTGACCGTGGAGTAACACTGCCGGGCTGTGACCGGCAGGAACGTCCCGGTAAGCCCTGTGTGACTGCATCGAGACAAGGCTGTGGGCATGCAGGTGACTCCTTATTACCACTTGTTCAGAAGGACGTTTTACACAGGGCAGAAGTCACACATGCTCAGAGACACAATCTGATGAGTCTTGGTAACTTTATAACCCGAGGACCCGCAGGAAAATCAAGACAGCATCTCCAGGGCTCCAGAAGGTTCTCTCCTGCCCAATTCCAGTCAGTCTCCGCCCCCCCAGGCAAACCTTTTCCTGATCTCCATCAGCATCCATGAGCTTTGCCATTCTCGGACTTCACACAAACAGAATCACAGAGCATTGTTCTGTTTGGCTGCTTTCGAGGGAGGAACGGAACTTGACGCTGGAAGCAGCGCTCAAGCTGTGTACCAGGGTGAAGACTGGATGACATGGAAGCGGCAAAAGCGCCCTTCTGTAAGACACGCCCAGGGCCGTGTCAGTTCGCCACTGTCATGGCAATGACGTGCAGCCTCATTGCAGTTCTGGTTTGCATTTCTGTAGTGATCACCAGCGATGAGCATTTTTTCCCATATTTCTTGGCCGCATATATGTCTTCTTTTGAGAAGTGTGTGTTCATGTCTTTTGCCTGTTTTTAAATCAGCATATTGGGTTTTTGCTTGTTGAATTGTTCTATTTTTATAGATTCTGCAGTTAGACCTTTGTTGGATACATGGTTGGCAAATATTTTCTCCCATTCTGTAGGTCATCTGCTTACTCTGCTGACGTTGTTTTCTGTGCAGAAGCTCTTTAGTTTGATCAGGTCCCACTTACAGACTTTTGGCTTTGTTGCAATTGCTTTTGGGAATTAGTCATAAATCAGCCGAGACCGATGTTCCTATGCTATTTCCTAGGTTTTCTTCTAGGGTTTTTCCTGTTTGGGATCTTATAGTTCAGTTTTTCATCCATGTTGAGTTAATTTTGTTTATGGTGAAAGGCAGAGTCCAGCGTCAGTCTTCTGCGTATGGCTACTCACTAATCCCGGCGTGGATTATTTAATAGGGAGTTCTTTCCTATAACCAGCAGGTGCTTTGTAGGTGTGTGGTTTCATTTCCGTGTTCTCCAGCCTGTTCCACTGGTCTATGTGTCTGTTTTGTACCAGTACCGTGAGCTTTTGGTTACTGGCGCCTAGTGGGATAGTTTAAAGTTGGGTGGTGCGATGCCTTCAGCTTTGCTCCTTTTTCTTAGGATTGCTTTGGTGATTCGGGATCTGTTTGGGTCCCACACAAATTTTAAGCTTGTTTTTTCTAATTGTGTGGAAAGTTATGTTGGTAGTGTGATAGGAAGAGCATTGAATCTGTAATTGCTTTGGGCAGTGTGGCCATTTTAACAATATTGATTCTCCCTAAACATGAGCATGGAATAACATTTTTATCTGTATTGTCTCTGATTTCTTTCAGCAGTGTTCTATCATTCTCATTGTAGAGATCTTTCACCTTTTTGGGAAGCTGTATTGCTAGGGATTTTATTCTTTTTGTGGCTATCCTAAATGGGATTGCATTCTTGGTTTGGTTCTCAGCTTGGAGATTATTGGTATCCAGGAAAGCTACTGATTTTTGTGCATTAATTTTGCATTATGAAACTTGACCTGAAGTCATTTATGAGGTCTAGGAGCCTCGTGGCAGAGTCCGTCAGGTTTTCTAGGCATAGAATCATATCATCTATAAAGAGAGGTCGTTTGACTTTCTCTCTTCCCATTTGAATGCCTTGTATTTCTTTCTCTTGCCTGGTTGCTCTAGCTAGAGCCTCCGGTCCTATTTCGAATGGGAGTGATGAGAGTGGGCCTCCTTGCTTGTTCCAGTTCTCAGGAGGATGCTCCGGCTTTGCCCGTTCCGTATGATGCTGGCTGTGGGTTCACCATAGGTGGCTCTTATTATCTTGAGCTACGTTTCTTCAATGCCTAGTTTGTTGAGAGTTTTTAACATGAAGAAATGTTGAATTTTATCAAAATCCTTTTCTGCAACTATTGAGACGATCATGTGGGTTTTGTTTTTAATTCTGTTTACGTGGCGAATCACATGTGTTGATTTCCATATGTTGAACCGACCTTGCATCCCAGGAAGAAACCCTACCTGATTATAGTAAGTTAACTGTATGATGTGCTTCTGGGTTACATTTGCCAGTATTTTCTTAAAGATTTTTGTGTCTATGTTCATCATGAATATTGGCCTTAAATTTTCCTGTTTTGTTGTGTTTTTGCCAGGTTTTGCTTTCAGAAAGATGCTGGCTCTGTAGAATGAGTTAGGACGGAATCCTTCTCTACTTTTTGGAATAGTTTCAGTAGGATTTGGTACTAGCTCTGCTTTGTAAGTCTGGTCGAATTCAGCTGTGAATTCGCCTGGTCTGGGGCTTTCTGGGTGGGGGGAGTTGGGATTCCGTTTTAGAACTCATTATTGGTTTGCTCAGGAGTTCCTTTTCCTCCTGATTCCTGTGTTTTTCCAGCAATTCACCCATTGCTTCTAGGTTTTCTTGTTTGTGTATATAGAGATGTTCATAGCAGTCTCCGAATATTTTTTGTATTTCTGTGTTTATTTGGATCTTCTCTCTTTTTTCTTTATTAATCTAGGTAGTAGTCTATCAAATCTATTTAATCTTTCAAAGAACTTTTTTTTGTTTCATTAATCTTTCGGATGGATTTTTTTGTTTCCATTGGTTCAGTTCAGCTCTAAATTTGGTTGTTTCCTTTGCAGCAGAAGCAAGGTGCAGAAGGAGTAGCGAACAGCAGAAGCTTTGGGACTGGCTGCTCCCGTTTCCCTGGTTCCTCTGGGAGCGACGTTCCGTCGTTAGAGATCGTTCTGATTTCCTGATGCAGTCATTTAGCACTGTAAACTATCCTCAACACTGCTTCAGCCGTGCCCCCAAAGATTCTGGCATGTTCTGTCTCTGTTTTCATTCGTTTAAAAGAAATTTTTTTTTATTTCTGCCTTAATTTCATTCTTTACCTAAATGTCAGTCAGGAGCAGGTTGCTTAGATTGCATTTAATTGTATGGTTTTGATCGATGTTTCTGGTATCGATTTACACATTTACTGTACTGTGGTCCAGGAATGTGGTTGGTATGATTTATATTTTGCTAAATTTATTAAGACTTGGTTTGTGGCCAAGCTTGTGGTCAACCTTGGGGTATGTGCCCTGTGCAGGTGGAAAGAATGTGTATTCTGTGGTTTGGTGGAGTGTGCTGCAGATGTCTACCAGGTACCGTTGGTCCAGTGCCTACTTTAAATCCTTCAATCTTTGTTAGTTTTTTGCCTTGATGATCTCTCTCATGCTGTCAGCGGGGTGTTGAAATCTCCCACTGTGATTGTATGGCAACCTAACGCTCTTCATAGATTTCCAAGCACTTGTTTTATGAATCTGATTGCTTCACCATTGGATGTGTATATATTTAGGACAGTCAAGGCTTGTTATTGAATTGAATGCTTCATCATTTTGTACTGCTCTTCTTTGTCATTTTTTATAATTGCTGGTTTAGAATCTGTCTTATCGAACACAGAAAAAACTCAGTATTACAGGTGAGGATTGGGTGCCGTCACCACACTCTCAGCAGTTTGTTGTGTAGACTTGACTGCATAGCTGCCTCACAGTGTGAACGGGCTGCGTACTTGAGCGTGTTTGTGGTGGCAGGTACTGTTCTTTCATTTCCATGTTTAGCTCTGCCTTTGGGACCCCTCGTCATGCAGGTCTAGTGGTAATAATTCCCTCAGCATTCGCTTGTCTGAAAATGATGTCATTTCTCCTTCACTTGGGGAGCTTGGTTTGGTGGGATGTAAAATTCTTGGTTTGAATTTTTTTTCTTTAAGGATGTTAAAAATAGAACCCCAATCCCTCTTGGTTTGCACGGTTTCTGCTGGAAGGTCTGCTGTTAGCCTGATGGGTTTCCCTTCCCCTTCTCCCTAGCTACCTAAGATGATTTTCGTTCATGTTGACCTTAGAGAATCTGATGACTGTGTGTCTGGGAATGGTTGTCTTGTATAGCATCTCACAGAGGTTCTGTGTATTTCTTGAATCTGCATCTAGACCTCTCTAGTGAGATTGGGACGATGTTTATGAACTGTATCCTCAAATGTGTTTTCCGACTTCCTTGCTCACTCTCCTTCCCTTTTAGGAATGCCAATGAGTTGTAGGTTTGTTCAGTTCACAATATGCTATATTTCTCAATCTCAAAGGTTTTGTTTACTTCTTAATGTTTTTAAATTTTGTGCCTATCTGTGTTCCTTTGAAGATGCAGAATTCCAGCCCTGAGATTCTCTTTTTTTAGTTTGATCTGTTCTGTTGTCAATGCTTCTAGTTGCATTTTGAAATTCCTGTAGCGAATTTTTTATTGTTCTGTTTGGTTCTTTCTTAAAATGATTATGTCATCTTTCAACCCTTGGATTGTTTCACTGTTCGCCTTGGATTGGGTTTCAACCTTCCTCTCTATCTCCACACGTTTCCTTGATGTCCAGATCCTGAATTTGATGTCTGACGTTTCAGCCATTTTCACCTGGTTAGGGAGCATTGCTGGGGAGCTAGCACGATCGCTGGAAGGTAAGAAGACACTCTGGCTTTCAAAGCTGGCAGAGTTCTTGCACTGGTTCTTTCTCATCTATGAGGGCCGATGTTGTTTTACCCTTTGAAGTTGCCATTCTTTGGATGGGCTTTTTGTTTTTACGTTCCTTATTGCCCTTCAGGGTTCGACTGTTGCAAGTTGTGTATAATTGAATAGCTCCATTTTCTGATGCTTTCAGAGGGCCAACGTCCAGCTCCTCGCTCCTGGTCAGTGTCCTCTAACCCTGGGTGACTGGAACCAGACTTGTTGGTTTGTCCTCTGGTCCCTTGAGGTTAAGCCCTGGCTGGGCCAGAGTGGCCAAGGTGTTTCCAGACTGCTGGCAACCGCACTCCATCAGAGGCAGCAGGAGTGCCTCAGGCATAAGCTCTCTGGTGGAGGCAGCAGCAGGATCACAGGCAAACATGCTCTTGTGGGAGGCTGGCAGCAAAATTGCTCTGGCAGGGGCAGCGGAGGCACCATGGGAAGTGCTCTGATGGAGATGGCAGGAGCACTGCAGTCATAGTGGTAGTGGGGTCACGGGTGAGTAAGCTCCGGTGGGAGAGTATTAGCAGAATCGCTTCAGTGGGGTGGCAGTGTCTCCCTGGTGGGAAGTGCCCCAGTGGGGACAGCAGAGTCTCCATGGGTGGGAAGTGCTGCAATGGGGGCACTGTGGGCAGGGAGTGCTCAGTAGCAAGCAGCCAGGGTGCCACGGGCAAACCCACTTTGGAGGGGTTGGTGGCAGGCACACGGGCAAACCCACTTTGGAGGGGTTGGTGGCAGGCACACGGGCAAACACACTTTGGAGGGGTCGGTGGCAGGCACACGGGCAAACACACTTTGGTTGAAGGCTGTCAGCGAAAGAGCTCTGGTCGGGTAGAGGTCTCTGGGAAGAGCACTGTGGTGGTAGCCACTGGCAAAATGGTCCTTTAGGGTCACTGGGGCCGTGCTGCATGCCAGCACAGCCAGGCAGGGACTTTGGGAAGGGCAAGCAGGCAAAGCATTGTGCAGAGCAGACTTGTCCTGGTCCGGTGGGAAAGACAGCTCTGATCTCTCCAGGTCAGCGGGCCACACAGGTCAGAGCTGCCTAGAGGAGTATGGAGAGCCTTGGGGGATGGGCACCAATGGCCGCGTTCCACTGCAGCTGCCCCTGCACCAGCCCACCTGATCTCCATGCAGATTCAGCTTCTGTCTCTGCCTGCCTTCCTGGCAGCGCCCCCTGCCCACTCAAATGTCTGTGGGTTATGATGTTTCCTGTAGCTGTCATCCGGGAGGTCTGCGGCAAGAGCGAGCTGTTCCACATTTGAGCCACTCACCCCTGTCTTAGTAGACAATCAAGGCCTGGCATGCAACCCGGAGGCTGGCAACCCTGGGCAGAGTTTTCAGTTCCTCCTCTATTCAGTGCCAGCATCTGGGTCATCTCCCCCTCCACCCTCAATGCATTCTCCCAGATGATCTGTTCAGAGTGTGTCAGTCTGCTCTGTATTCTGTCCTGTCTCCGTCGTTCTTTCTGGCTGTGTCTACTTGGCCATCTTGTCTCCTCAACTCCTGGGATTTTGACTGAGACAGCAATTAATCAATTTGAACATAATTAGCATTGTTAACAATTCTGAGTGACACAGCCCATGACAGGGTGTAATTCTGCACCCTGGTGTACTGCGCCTGGCTAACTTTACTCCTAAGTGTTTTCTATTTTTAACACTATTGTAATCAGAGATTTAAATTTTGTTTTTCCAAGTATTTCCTGCCACTCTATAGATATGCAATGATTTGTGTTGATTTTGTATTCTGTGAACTTCATAAATTTACTTAGCATACCTAGTTAATTTCTTTGTTGTTGTTGAATTTATTTAGGATTTTCCATGTCAATAATTATGACGCCTGTGAATAGAAACTATTTTAATTTTTTCCTTCCAGTCTCTATCACTTTTCTGTTTTTGACTGTCCTGTGACACTGGCTAGGACCTACAGTACAATATTTAGTAGCAGCAGTAATGACAGATTTTTATGTGATTCCTGATATTAGGGGTAAAATTCTCAGTATTTTAGTATTAACTGTGAGGCTAACTCTAAGTTTTTCATAAACGTCCTTTATCATTATGAGAAAGTTTCTCTCTGTTGCCAGTTTCTGAGAGTTTTTATTATAAATGGATGTTGAGTGCAGTCAAATTTTTTTTCTGTATTTCTTAAGATGAACATATATTTTTCTTTCTTCTGGTAGTGTGCTGAATTGCATTAATTGGGATTTTGAATGTTAAACTAACTTTACATTTCTGAGATAAACCTCATCAGGTCCCAATACATTATTATTTTTAAATATTCCTGGATTCAATTTCCCAAATTTATTCAAGGATTTTTACATCTGTGATCAGGAAGAATATTGGTTTGTAATGTCTTTGCCTGGTTTCGTATTAGGATCATCCTAGTCTTGTAAAATAAGTTTAAATGTTTCCCTCTTTCTGTCCTGTTTTTCTGAAAGTGTTTCTGTAAAATTGATAAATTTTTTTCTTTAATGTTTGAGAAAATTTTACAGTGAAACTGGGCCTGAAGTTTACTTTATGGGAAGGTTTTTGATAAATTTAATTTCTGTAATACATAGGCCTATTCAGATTTTCTGTTACTTCTAGTGTCAGCATTGGTAACTTGAGTCTTCCAAGGAATTGTCCATGTCACTTACTTGGATGAAGAGAGAATTTGGGGTTGACAGTTTTTCTCTTAATACTTCAAAGATATAGTTCCATTGTCTTCTGGCCCCCATCATTTCTGCTGAAAAGTCAGCCATCATTTGTATTACTTTCTCCAATGATATCATGAGCCATTTTCCTCAGGCTGTATGCAAGATTTTTTCTTTATCTTTAGCTTTAAACAGTTTGTGATGTGCCTTGTAATGGCTTGCTTTGAATTTATTCTACTTAGGGTCCACTGGCTTTAAATCTGTACATTTATGTTTTTGCCAAATTTAGGAGAATTTCTACCTTTTTTTCTAATATTTTGTCCACTCCATTTGCTATCTCCATTCCTTTTGTGGCTCCAGTTACAAGTGTATTAGACTGCTTGATGTTTCATAGGTCATGAGGCATTGTTCTTTGTCCTTTTTCCTCTCTTGTTCTTCAAATTTAGTCATTTAAAAAATCTGTTTTCAAGTTTACTGATGTTTTCTTCTGTCATCATCAGTATTTCACTAACCCTATCCAGTGACGTTTTCATTTTAGATATCTTACACTCGGTGGCTCATGCATGTAATCCCAGCACTTTGGGAGGCCGAGGCAGGCGGATCACGAGGTCAAGAGATCGAGACCATTCTCGCCATGATGAAACCCCGTCTCTACTAAAAAAAATACAAAAATTAGCCGGGTGTGGTGGCGTGTGCCTGTAGTCCCAGCTACTCAGGAGGCTGAAGTGGAAGAATCGCTTGAACCCAGGAGACGGAGGTTGCAATGAGCCAAGATTGCGCCACTGCACTCCAGCCTGGCGACAGAGCAAGACACCGTCTCAAAAAAAAAAAATAAATCTATTTGGTTCCTGCATAGTTTCTCATTTTATGTTGAGGATTCTTTCATCCATTCACTCCTCATAGTCTGCTTTTCTCGTAATTCTCAGAGTATGTCCATAACAATGTTTTAAATTGTTTGTCTGCTAATTCCAAAATGAAGGTCAAATCACAGTATATTTACATTGATTACTTTTCTTTTGTCTATGGCTCACATTTTTTCAGTTTCTTCACATGTCTACTAATTGGTTATTGTTTATTTGATATTGTTCAGATTTGGATTCTATTATCTTTGTGTGAAAATTGTTGATTTTTTTCCAAATAAGCAATTAATTTACCAGATAATCACCTTGAATTTGTGGAGACTTATTTAAACTTTTTTTTTACCAAGCCCCTGTAACTTGGCAGGACTTAAATTCCAAATCTGGCTATTCTGTTGTGAACAGCAGCTGAAATATTAATTTAGCTTTTCCAGCTTCAATTTCCCATCAACTTCTTTAAAATCTCCCTTACATGCATCACCAAGGATTCGAGGGGAGTTCATACACAGATTTGTGGCTCTCCCTTCTGTGACTCCCTCTTCTACTGGATTTCCTTCCTCAATTTCCAAATACTCTGGCAGCCCAAATGCCACCTTATGATACTTCTAACCAACTAGACTACACTTTATGCTTGAGTTCTGTCTTCCCTACACCATGGACACTGCAGACTGCCCTCCAACACTGAGTCTTCTTCAGCTTCTATTATGGGTGGTACTTCAATACTTTCAAATATACTGCTGTGTCTGTTTGTCTATTTGTTTGTTCAGAGTTTGTAATTGTTTTCTTCAGTAAAATTAGTCCAGTAAAGCTATTTTAGCCATTATCAGATTTCATAGCTTCTTTCTGAAGTCTGTCGACTGGGATGTTCCAACTGGACCAGACAATGTATTGTCGTATCAGGAAAGAGTCCTTTTAAGAGAGCCGTTCCCTGCTGAATTCCCTAGCCTTCTGCCCCTTCTTCCTGATTCCCATTCCAATGAGAGGTCCTCTATGAGCCTGGCTTTTTGTGGACAGCTTCACTGGGCATTCCGGGGCACAGTACAAGCATCTTACCACAATCTTTAATTTATGGGACTTGGAACCACCATGAGAAAGAATATCAACCTTGTCTGCAATTGGGATTCTAAGCCGTGTTTCAAAGGGCTTAGGGGCTATAGAGGAGCCAGATCACGGCAATGGATAAAGAGGGTTTTGACAGCAATATGGGGAGGGAGTGCGATCAATGGAAAACAGCCACAGTTCCGGCCATATGAAGAAGCTGGGCTTGACTAATGAACCGTCACCACCTCCACTCCAGGTCTCAGCTTGTGTCCACGGCTCTGAACGGGAGAGGGCCATTTGGGAAAAAGGACGGAGAACATAGCATGAGAGGGAGGGGCCCAAGTTGCAACACTGCTTCTTCTTCTACTTCCCAGAGAACTTCGAAGGAGAACAGAAATAAGAGTCTCACGGGGCCGAAGGACCCCACCAAGAGTCACAGGCAGGAGGAAGGAAAGTGCCCTGGGTGTGAAAGGGCCCCTCACTCAGGGGCCCAGTGTTCCACGAGACAAGACATCAGTGGCACAGCAAAGTGAGCCAGCAGCCACTGGGCCTTGAGACGAAGGCTGGCCGAGGTGCAGGAAGGATGACCTTGAGGTATTCTTCTCATTTCAAAGATCAAGAAGTCCTACAGGCATTCAAGTTGGGGGAGAAACCTCAGTGGGAGGGAGGGAACGTCAGTATCATAGTCCGTGCTCAGGGGACCAAATGCAGGTGAACAACAGGACAGCAACTCGGACTTTCAAGGAGCAAAAAGTTCATCACCAAGATGTCTCCCTTATCTCAAGCCGGGGTGTACGTGTGAGGACAATAGAGAGATACGTTCATGGACACAGGACTCAAAATGTGAGACGAACAAAAACCAGGGGAAAATAAAGATGACAAAGAAGGCATGGTCCAAACACATGGAAGTGGGAACTCAGCCCAGCGGGGCACATTAACGTCCAGATGACTCATATACTTATAGAGCGCAAGGGCCAGAATAGTTTCTGCAAGAATATGTAACAAATAAAATATGTTCATAAATCAAGTGCAAGACGCCCGTGTTATTCAGACAAAATGTGAGTGTTGGAAGCAAGGCAAGGAGAAAATTAAGCATGCTAAAGTGTCGCATTTTATTTAGGATGAAAGACATCTTTTGGTGAAACAGAGGTATGAATACATGGATTAAGTAAGGCGGACATTGGCAGAATAAAAGTGTTTTCCTCTTAAATTACAAAAAGAAAAAAGAGTAAGCAAGAAAATAACCTCAGCAATATAATGAATAATAATTTTAGAGCATGGAAGGAAGCATAACAGATGACTGAAAATAAGACCAAATAAAACCTGATTACAGTAAGACCGGGAGAGAGAGCACCCAACTATCAAAC
Organism: Sapajus apella; assembly: GCF_009761245.1. Lineage (NCBI taxonomy): Eukaryota > Metazoa > Chordata > Mammalia > Primates > Cebidae > Sapajus > Sapajus apella. The sequence continues at coordinate 319,821 of NW_022436950.1, read as the reverse complement.
AAGCCAGAAGATAAAGTCCAGCTCTCTTTCTCATTCACAAGCTATGGAAAATCAAGCACAGCAGTGCTGTGGAGCCTGAGGGGCAGCCCGTGTGGGTTCCGAGGAGCGCTCTGCTATGCACCACATGGAGCCCAGAACCAGGAAGATTCACAGTAAAGGAAGAACAGAGACGCAATGGGGCCGTCAGAAGAAATACTGTTAGGAAATGTGTAGAAGGACGTCAAAAGGTTTTCTGCACGTTAAAAGTCACGATTCCATACAGAGCCAACATTTGCTATGTGCCTTGCATGGTTCTATACAATTGACAATCACGATTTGTGATTCAGTCCTCCAGATAACCCTCGTAATTGCTCTTTCTGTGTTGGAGGTGAGGAAACTGTGTTTCAGGAGTCCCTGTCTCCTGCCTAAAATAGCTCTGAATCCCTCCTCCACTCTGCTGTCTCCAACCAGGACATCCCCAGGAGCACTTTGAGTCAGACATCACAGAACCTGAGAGCTCAGAAGCAATGAACACACAGGGGACTTGCAAACGCCCAGCCAGCCTTGAGAGATGAAGAGCAGAGAGGTTTGGACATGATGGTATGATTAATACGCGTGGCTCTGTGGCTCCGACTTTGTTCCCCAAAGACACATCAGGTGGATTTTTTTCAAACACCTGTGAGTCATTTAATAATATCTACCTGAGAGAGATGGTTTGGGGAATCAAACCAGATCCTGGACCAAAAAGAACCTCTTGGAAATTTATTATCTTTTAGATGTTGAAATCATACAGGCCACATTCTCTGACCACATTGCAATAAGTTAGATCCCAATTACAAAAGAGGGAAGACAGGAAAATATCAAACCTCTTGGAAGCTTTTCAAAATCTTTCTTAACCCTCTGCTTAACGAAAAACTAAAGAATTATAACTGATACGCTTTGGCTCTATGTCCCCACTCAAATCTCATCTCAGATTTTAATCCCCACGTGATGAGGGAACCTGTAATCCCCATGTGCCAAGCGAGGGAGGTGATAGGAACATGGGGGCAGTTTCCCCCATGCTGTTCTGGTGATAGTGAGTGAGTTCTCCTGAAATCTGATGGTTTTATAAGGGTTTGGAAGTTTCTCCTTCATTCCTCTCTCTCCTGCCGCCTTGAGAAGAAGGTGCTTCCTTCCCCTCTGCCTTCTGTCATGACTGTAAGTTTCCTGAGGCTTCCCAGCCATGTGGAACTGTGAGTCAATTAAACTTCTTTCCTTTACAAATTATCCAATCTTGGGTATTTCCTTATAGGAGTATGAGAAAGGACTAATACAGTAACAAAACCAGTAAAGTCCTAGCAGCCGCAATACCACATACAAAACACATGAGGAAAGCTGACATGGTAATTAGAAGAAAATTTACACCTCTCAGTGCTCTAGTCATTAGACAGAAATGAAATTCACTATTATGCATAAGAGGAGCCCCAAAATAAGTGTTGAGGAAATGGGAGAATGTGTGTCTATCCACCCAGATTTTCCATATCTGCTGTCAACGTCCGCTGTTTCATAACTGGTTACAAAGTCAAAAACAGGTGCCTCAGAAACAAACACAGTAAGATCTGAAAACTAAAAGAAGGTCAAGCATTCAGGACCAGGCTGGGAAACAGAGTGAGACCATCCCTCAAATATAGACATAAAAGAAGGAAGGAAGGAAGGAAGGGAGTGAGGGAGGGAGGGAGGGAGGGAGGAAGGGAAGGTGAAGAAGGAAGGAAGGAAGGAAGGAAGGAAGGAAGGAAGGAAGGAAGGAAGGAAGGAAGGAAGGGACACACCCTGCATCAGGAGGGAACCTGCCAGCTTGAAGGGAAGGACCCAGCCCTGGCAGGATTCATCACCTCCTGACTAAAGAGCCCTTGGACCCTGAATCATCAGCAGTGGTAAGCAGGCAGTACTCACTGTGGGCCTTATTGAGGCCCAGAGCTGTGCTGGTTCAGCTGTGGTAGCTACAGGGCTACAGGGAGAGGCCCCTTTTGCTTGAGAAAAGGAGAAGGAAGAGTAAAGTGGATTTTGTCTTGAGCTCAGGTGCCAACTTGGCTGCAGCTGAGTAGAGCAGCAAGCAGTCTCCTGAGGTCCCTGATTCCAGGCCCTGGCTCCTGGATGGCGTTTCTGGTCCCACCCTGGGCCAGCAGGGAGCCAAATGCCCTGAAGGGTGAGCCCCAGGCCTGGTACCATTCGCCACAAGCTGACTGAAGGGCCCTCGGGCCTTGAGTGGACACTGGCAGTAGCCAGGCCCTACTCCCTGCAGGTCTGAGATTGGGATCGCCCCAGGAAGACTCTTCTGCTTGAGGAAAGTGGAGAAAAGAGTAGAAAACACTGTCTTGTGGCTTAAGAGCCAGCTCAGCCACAACAGAATAGACCACCAAGTAGATTCCTAAGGTTCACAACTCCAGGCCCTGGCTCCCTGATTGACATCTCTGGACCAACCTGGGGCTGGGAGAAACCTGCCACCCTTAAGGGAAGGACACAAGCCTGACTGGATTCATCACCTGCTGTTTGGAGCCCTTGGGCCTTGAGTAGGCACGGTAGCCAGGCAGTGGTCACTTCAGGCCTTGGGTGAGACCCAGTGCTTGCTGGCTTCGGGTCTGACATAGCACAGTCCCAGGGGTAGTGACCTCAGGAGTGTTTATGTCACTGTTCTGCAGCTCCAGGCAGCTCAACAGAGAGAGAGAGAGACTTCATTTGTCTGGAGGTAAGTAAGGGAAAATAACAAGAATCTCTTCCTGGTGATTGAGGGAATTCTCACAGATCTTACCCAAACCATCAAGGTGGTACCTCTGTGAGTCTTCAAGAGCAACAGTGTTGCTGGGCTTAGGATGCCCGGTAAAGCAGATATGACCGCAATGACCAAAGACTTAGATTACAACACTCAAGTCCCTTTGAATACCTGGAAGGCCTTCCCAAGAAGGATGGGTACAAAGAAGCCCAGACTGACTGCAAACACTACAATAAATATCTCACTCTTCCATGCCAGACGTGAACAAACATCTGCAAACATCAAGACCATCCGGGAAAACATGACCTCACCAAAAAACTAAGTAAGGCACCATGAGTAATCCCAGAGAGACAGGGTTATGTGACCTCTCAGGCACATAATTCAAAATCGCTGTTTAAGGAAGCTCAATGACATCTAAGATAACACAGAGGAGGAATTCAGAATCTATCAGACAAATTCAACAGAGATTGAAGTAATTTAAAAGAATCAGGCAGAAATTCTGGAGCTGAAAAACACAACTGACATATTGAATAATGCATCAGAGTATCTTAACGGCTGACATGATCAAGCAGAAGAAAGAATTTGTAAGCTTGAAGACAGGAAATTTGAAAATACTCAAAGGACAAAAGATAAAAGAATAAAACAGAATGAGTCACACCTACAAGATCTAAAGAAAAGCCTCAAAAGAGCACACCTAAAAGTTATTGGCCTTAAATAAAAGACAGAGATCATGGTAGAAAGTTCATCCAAAGGGATCATAATAGAGAACTTCCCAAACCTGGAGAAAGAATTCAGTATTCCCATATAAAAAGGTTATAGAATACCTTTGGTTAAACAGATTTAACCAAATAATACTACTCCAAGACATTGAATAATCAAAGTCCCAAAGGTCAAAGATAAAGAAAGAATCCTAAAGGCAGCAAAAGAAAAGAAACAACTAACATACAGTGATGCTCTAATACATCTGGCCGCAGACGTCTTTGTGGAAACCTTACAGGCCAGGAGAGAGTAAAATGACACATTTAAAGTCATGAAGGGAAAAAGTTCTTTTATTCCAGAATAGTACATCCAGTGAAAATATCCTTCAAACATGAAGAAGAAATAAAAACTTTTCCAGACAAACAAAAGCTGAAGGATTTCATCAATAGCAGACTTGCCTTACAAGAAATATTAAAAGGAGTTCTTCAACCTGAAAGAAAAGGATATTAATGAGTAATAAGAAATCATCTGAAGGTGTAGAGCTCCGTGATAATTGTAAGTACGAAGAAAAACACAGAATAATGTAACACTGTAATTGTTGTGTGTAAACTGCATATGACTTGAGTATAAAGGCTAAAAGATGAACCTTCAAAAATAATAACTACAACAACTTTTCAAGACATAGACCATATAAGATATAAATGGAAGCAACAAAAAGTGAAAAAGCAGGGGGATTAAGTTAAAATGTAGAGTTTCTATCAGTTTTCTCTTTGCTTGCTTGTTTGTTTTTTTAATTGGTGTTAACTTTTCATCAGTTTAAAAATAATCGCTTATACAATAGTATTTGAGAGCCTTATGGTAACCTCAAATTTAAAAAATACAGCAGGTGCATACAAAATAAAAAGCAAGAAATTAAACATACCACCTGAGAAAATTAACTTCAGTATTAAGGAAGGCAGGAAGAAAGGAAAGAAGAAAGAGAAGACCACAAAACAACCAGAAGATGAATAACAAAATGGCAGGAGTAGGTCCTTGCTTATCAATAATAACATTGAATGTAAATGGACAAAATCCTCCAAAGACATAGAGTGGCTGAATGGATCAAAAAAAAAAGACCCAATGATCTGTTGCCTACAAGAAACACACTTCCCCGCAAAGACACACACAGACTGAAAATAAAGGGACAGTGAAAGATGCTCCACGCAAATGGAAACCAAAAAAAATGCAGGAGTAGCTATACTTACATCAGACAAAATATATTTCAAGACAAAAACTATAAAAAGAGACAAAAAAAAAATCATTATATAATGATAAGTGTGTTAATTCGGCAAGAGAAAACAATAACTGTAAATATATATGCACCAAACCCTGGAGCATCCAGGTATATAAAGCAAATATTATTACAGCTTAAAAAGAGAGACGGACCCGATACAACAATAGCCAGCCACCGCAGCACCCCACCGTCAGTATTGAACAGTTCGTCCAGCCACCGC
>NW_022436950.1:293661-314891 GCF_009761245.1 Sapajus apella | reverse complement strand
CCCACTGTCAGTATTGAACAGTTCGTCCGGCAACCGCAACACCCCACCGTCAGTATTGAACAGTTCGTCCAGCAACCGCAACACCCCACTGTCAGTATTGAACAGTTCGTCCAGGCAGAAAATCAGCAAAGAAACATCAGACTTAAACTGCACTCTAAACCAAATGGACCTAATAAACACTTACAGAATGTTTCATCCAATAGCTGCAAAATACACATTCTTCGCCTCAGCACATGAATCGCTCTCAAAGGTAGACCATATGTCAAGCCACAAAGCAAGTCTTAAAAAGCTGGAGTCATATCAAGTATCTGACCATGATGTAATAAAATTAGAAATCAACAATAAGAAGAGTTTGTATGAATGTGTGGGAATTTGCATCAAATTCCCCTTATTATTAATTATTTGAAAATTATACAAAAACATGGAAATTAAACAATATACTCCTGAATGAACAGTGGGTCAATGAAGAAATTAAGAAGGAAATTTAAATTTGTCTTTAAATAAATGAAAATGGAAACACGACACACCCAAACCTATGAGATACAGTGAACGCAGTACCGAGAGGAAGTTTATAGTAATAAGCACTAACATCAAAAAAGTAGAAAAAACTTCAAGCAAGGATGCAAGGATGGTTCAACATGTGCAAATCTAACGAAGCATCTTAAAGAACTAGAAAAGAAAAAGCAAACCAAGTCTAAAATTAGTAGAAAAAAAGGAAAAAATAAGATCAGAGCAGAAATAAGTGAAATTGAAACAAAAAAATACAAAAGATCAATGCAACAAAAGTTGTTTTAAAACAAAATCTGTAAGCAAAATCAACAAGCCTTTAGCCCAGCTAACTAAGAGAAATGGGAAATGTTCCAAATAAATAAAATCAGAAATGGAAAAAAGGAGACATTACAACCAATTCTGCAGAAATTCAATGGATTTTAGAGGCTACTATGAGCAACTATATGCCAATAAATTGAAAAATCTAGAAAAAAATGGAGCAGATAGACCTACGGAACAGAATAGAGGACCAGAAAGAAATTCATACATCTATAGTAAACTCATTTTTAACAAAGGTGCCAAGCACATACACTGGGGGAAGGACAGTGTCTTCAACAAACAGTGCTAGGAAAGCTGGATATCCGTATCCAGAAGAAAAAAATGTAGACCTCTATCTCTTACTACATAAAAATAAATTCCTAGACATGTACAACCTACCAAGATTGAACCATGAAGAAGTCCAGAACCTGAACAGAACAATAACAAGTAACAATAATAAAAAGTCTCACAATAAAAGAAAAATCAAGGACCTGATGGCTTCACTGCTAAATTTTACCAAATATTTAAAGGAGAACCATACCAATCCTACTCAAGCTAGTCACAAAAATAGAGGAGGAAGGAATACTTCCAAACTCATTCTGTGAGGCCAGTATTACCCTGATACCAAAACCAGACCAAGTGAAGTCCAGGGATGCAAGGATGGTTCAACATATGCAAATCAATCAATGTGATATGTCAAATCAACAGAATGAAGGACAAAAACCATATGATCATTTCAATCAGTACAGCTGGTTTCATAATGTGAAAAAATTGATAACCTTTCCTCTTAGATCTGGAAGAAGACAAGGATGCCCACTTCCACCACTGTTATTCAATATAGTACATAAATCCTAGCTACAGCAATCAGAAAAAGAAACAATAAAGGGCATCCAAATTGGAAAGGAAAAGAAAATATGATCTTATGTTTAGAAAGGCCTGAAGAGCTCACCAAAAAAACGTGGGGGGAGGGGTTAGACCGGATAAACAAATTCAGTGAAGTTGCAGGATACAAAAGTTTTAAAAAGTCAGCAGCATTTCTAGGTGCCAGCAGTGAACAATCTGAATAAGAAATCAAGAAAGTAATCCCATTTACAATAGCTACAAATAAAATAAAATACCCAGGGATAAACTTAACCAAAGAGTTGAACGGTAGCTACAATGAAAACTATAAAGCACTGATGCCAGAAACTGAAGAGGACACCAAAAACCGGAAAGATATTCCATGTTAATGGATTGGAAGAATCAATATTAAAGTGTTCATGGTACCCAAAGCAATCTGCAGATTCAATTCAGTCTCTATCAAAATACCAGTGATGTTCTTCACATATATATATAAAATAATCCTAAAATTTACATGGAACAACAAAAGATCCAAAATACCCAAAGCTACCCTGAGCAAAAAGAATAAAACCGCAGGAACCCCATTACCTGACTTCAAATATTGTGACAGAGATACAGTAACCCAAACAGCATGATACTGGCATGAAAACAGACACATAGACCTACAGAACGAAATAGAGAAACAGAAGTAAAGCCGTACATCTGCAGTGAACTCATTTTTTACAAAGGTGCCAAGCACATGCACTGGGGAAGGACAGTCTCTTCAACAAACAGTGCTAGGAAAGCTGGATATCCATACCCAGAAGAAAAAAATGTAGACCTGTATCTCTCACTACATAAAATAGAAACAATCAAAACACAATTGATTAAAGACTTAAATCTAAGACCTAAAATTATGAAACTAATAACAGAAAACATTTGGGAAACTCTCCAGGATCTTGGACTGGACAAAGATTTCTTGAGAAATCCCCACAAGCACGGGGAACAATGCAAAAATGGACAAATGGGATGGCATCCAGTGAAGAGGCTTCTGCACAACAAGGGAAACCAACAGCACAGTGAGGAAACAACCCACAGGGCGGGAGACAACATTTGCGAACTACCCATCCCACAAGGGACTAATAACCAGAATATATAAGGAGCTCAAACAACTCCACAGGAAAAAAAAAGTCTCATAATCCAATTTAAAAATGGGGAAAAGATCTGAATACACTTTTCCCAAAAGAAGACATACTAATGGCAAGCAGGGCTATGCAAAGGCGCTCAATATCATTGATTATCAGAGAAATGCAAACCAAAGCTACAATGCAATAGCTCACCCCAGTTGAAGGGCTTCTGCTCAAAAGATAAGCAATAATGAACGCTGCTGAGGACGTGGAGAAAAGGAAGCCATGTACGCTGTTGGCGGGAACAGAAATCAGTACAACCACGACGGAGAACAGTTTGGAGGTTTCCCAAAAAACTAAAAGTAATACAGCTACATGACCCAGCAATCCCACTGCTAGGTGGATGCCCAAAACAAACGAAATCAGCCTAACAATGAGATCTCTGCACTACCACCCTGACTGCAGCACCGCTCACGGTGGCCGAAATTTGGAAGGAACCTGTGTCTATCAGCAGATGAACAGATAGAGAAAATGGGGTGCACAGACACACCGTGGAGCACTATCCGGCCACAGAAAAGAATGAGATCCAGTGATCTGCTGCAGCGTGGCTGGAACTGAGATCATTCTGTCACGTGAATTAAGCCAGGCACAGAAAGACAGACTCTGCATGTTCACACTCATCTGTGGGAGCCAAGAATGAACACAACTGAACGAATGGAGATAGGGTAGAATGAGGGTTACCACAGGCAGAGAAGCGTAATGGGTGTGGCGGGGAGCAGTGGGGACGGGTCATGGGTACAAAAATACCACGAAATAGAATGAATAAGAGCTAGTGTTTGATGGCATAATGGAGTAACTGAAGAGAACAACAGAGTGAATGAAGTGAAGTCGAACGTTTAAAAATAACTACAAGAATATAATCAGATTGTTTGTAACACAGAGAAAGGGTAAGTGCTGGAGGTAATGGACACCCCATTGAGCCTGAGTGATCATTACACATGCATGCTTGTATCCAAGTCTCTCATGTGCCCTATAACCATATACATTTATTATGTACCCATAAAAGTTTTTTAAACAATATTGCAAGAGACTTTGGTGTATAATTTCTCGGAAAGTAATCTTACCATATCCACGAACTAATTTTCTAGGAAAATACAAATTACCAAAGATGGCTCCTGAGAAATAAGAAACCTGTAAAGTTTGATAACATTACAAAATTGAGAGCTACTTTTAAAATTCCCCTTAAAAGACTCCTGTCAAGTTACGAATAAGCCTGTAGTTTTAAATCACACTGCCTGGTGTTACCAAACCAGGCCAAACACACACACACACAAACTAAAGACAAATTTCCCTTATGAGGAAATACACAAAGGCTACGTTAAATTCAGCAGTTTATTAAAATAACTATGCACTCTGAACAAGCTCTAATAGACCTGGAAATGTGATGACATCTATTCCCGAAAGTCAGCTTATAAAGAGATCATGGCGACCCTGTGAGCTGACAATCCCAACCTCACCCTCCCTTTCCATTTTCCATTCTTCTTCTGAGAAGGGGCGGCCATTTGACAGGTCACGCAGGCGAGACCTAAGCAGAAATCCTTCTGGGGGGGCATCCAGGGAAGTCTTTTATTTTCTTGATAACTAGGAACAGCACACTTCTTTTGTCCTTCACTCTCCTTCCTCTTCTGCCTTTGTGGAATGCAGAGATGATGCCTGGAGTTGCAGCAACCACATTGTAACAAAGAGGACAAATGTCTCACGCTGAATCTAGCATCACAAAATAAGACACAGAGGTCCAAGATTCTTGAAGGCATTGTTGGTCAGCCAGGGAAGGCTTTTCTCCGTTTTATTTCATATCTTATTTCTGTATCTATATTTAAATATTATATTAATAATCTATTGTTATATATTTAAAATATTTATATTTGTCTTATTTTCACAAGAGCAATATACCACTCTTAGTACAAGCCACTGTTCATTTTTCTGTCACTTACATTCTTAACTATTAATCTTTTATTCAACCAATACCTGTTGACTGTTGAATATTTATTGTGAACAGAGGGTTTACAGTTTTGCATCTTGAAAGAACTACGAGAGCATTTAATGAAGTCAGTTCCCAGTTTCTAAACCCTTCATGAAAAACATCAGTCTCCATTGATGAATTGAAAACAGCTTGGCTGTTCTGTAGCCAGAGGAACAAAGTTTTCATTCTGTAACGTTCAGGTTAAGGCAACAGCAGCCTCCATCACCACTGCTGTTGAAGCAGGTGTCAGAGAGGGTGACGTGAGCAACGGACCCACGCGGTGAGGTCAGAGCTGCAGGTGTGGGAAGGGCCCCTGGGCGCAGGGCTGATCCCCGGGCAGCGCCGCCTTCCAGCTACTCCAGAATTGGCCTGTTGGCAATGCAACTGCCCCACAGCGCTGCACCTCTGAATCCCTGGGAGGTTAGTTGCGGCTGGGTCTGGCTGTTCTTGCCCAAGCCAGGATGTACATCCCACCCTCCGTTCCCTCAGCACAACTGAGATTGGGCTGAATCCTACCATGTGTCCAAGAGAAAAAGGGACCCTGTGCACGGAAACCACAGATTCCTAAGGGCCACCTTCCTCCCGGCTCTGCCCTCTGCGCTGGCTCCTTCCAGCCCCTCGCCGTCCACCTCTGGTGGTTTCCAAGGTCCCCGTCCCAGTCCGCAGGCACCTCTAAGGAGCGCTGGGCCCACAGCCCGTGGAATCGCAGCATCTGGCCCAGCGAACGTTCGAGTGAGGTGTGACTGAGGGCGGCCGTCCAATCAGGGAGACGTGGTGGGTGTCGCTGGCACTGAGGAGCAATTGCCGAGTCACAGCTCCGGGTGGGGGGTCCTGGGCTCCACACGGACCCGGAGGACAGGACCAGGGGAGGCCCTGCAGACAGCAGAATGGAAAACTGAGTGACCGCAAAGTTGGCAAAGACTGGGAAACCCTCGGGTGGACCTGAAACTGAAGACGTGCCCTGGCACAGTCCCCACGGGGCCCCAGGAGTGGGCTGCTGCAGACCCCGCGGCAGAGCCAGGCACCAGCACACGGCAGCCCTGGCATGAAGAGGCCCTGCCACAGGTGTCCTAGCTATCCCCCGGTGCACACGCCCACACCTGGAGGCGCCTGAGCAGGTCCCTGCAGTGCCTGGCATGCCTGCCACACCTGGACACACCCTGGACATGCCCACACGGCTGCAAGCTTGGTCCTGTCCCACCTGCAAAGGCCACATCTTCCTCATTGGATGGCCACCCTCAGTCACACCTCACTCGCACGTTCGCTGGGCCAGACGCTATGCTTTATGTCTCTTTCTAAATGTGTGATATATTTCAGAAAAATAACATAAAGGGCTCACCAGCTATTTGAAAACAACTGATTTTCGCTACAACTAGGAAAAGGCTCCCTTGAAGTCCCCTCCCCTTGGAAAAAGGAATCAGCTCCTCTTTTTGAGTTTGAAGCAGCAGAGCAGCAAACCCGACAGTTGAGCTTGCAGAATACATTTGTCTTGTGACCTGAACTCAGACTTTGTCCCCAGCATTTGATTAAAATTCACAGGTAGAGTGTGTGGCTCAGCAGAGGGCTGGTCCCAGAGCATGATCGCCTCGCGTCTCTGGGTGCCTCTGTGCCTGTGTCTAGGGGTGAAGGGAGGAAGGAAATCCTTGAATTAAGTGCCTGAGAGACTGGGAATGCCAGCAAGATCGGGGACACAGTGGTAGCTTTTGGCCTGTTCTCATCAGACTGGAGCACGGGGCTTCCAGCCTGTTTGTGGGCACCATACCCTGCACCACACTGATGAGGGGCCGGACTGTGCCCTGGCAACAGCCCTTGCTTCTGCCCGTCTCTGTGCCTCCTGGCAGCAGGGCAAGCCTCCTCGGCAAGCATCTGCTGGCCCACTGATGGCAGAGGATGGGCAGGCTGGCAATGCCACGGCTGGGAACCACAGTGAAACGGAGAGGGCCTGGCCGAGGCACAATGTTTGGAAGCCTGATTTCTAGTCTTTATTGTTTTTTATTATTTCTAGTCTTTATTATTTTTTATTGTTTCTGTTCTTTAGAAGTAAAGAATCTAATCTGAGCAAAATAGACTTCAGATTGGACATGGGGAATTTTCTGGGCGGCCCCCATGAGTCCCTGTTCCTCCAGCTCTGGGGGATGCCCACCTGTCAGAGAAATGCAACAAACAGAGCGACCACATGGGGCTCCAGGAGGGAGGCCTCGTGAGAGCCAGGAAGCCCAGGTGTTGACAGGGACATGTGACACAGCAGTGACTGTGTGTGCTGGGGAGGGTGAGTGGTGACCCTGTGCACTGGGGGCAGTCAGCAGTGACCCTATGCGCTGGGGACGGTCAGCAGTGACCCTGTGTGCTGTGGGGGTCAGCAGCCACTGTTGGACCCCTCCCTCTTGGGGCTGGTAGGAGCAGCCATTCCCTGAGCAGCCCCATCCTGCACACAGGCAGCCGCTCACAGCAGAGCACCGTGGCACCGGTAGGGATGAATGCTGAGGAATAGCGAAATGCCACATGGGGTCAGACAGACAAGTCTTCCTGGAGCTGACCAATGCCTTGAAAGACAGATGTGGGGTGTAGAAAGGTGTGGAACGTATGAGTTGGGGAGCCCGTGGAAGGGGTGCCACATAGCAGCACCCTCTACCTTCCATCAGAGGCACTGGGTGGGCATCCCCACTGCAGCCAGCCTGGTCTGCCACCAACGGGCACCCAGCACCACCGCCAGCTCAGCAGCCTCAGGACAGGGGTGCTCAGCCCTGGCCGCACACTGGGGTCATCTGGGAAGCTTAGAACAATCTGCTGACCCCAGAGCCCCAGTGGGCCTGGCTCAACCTGTCTGGGTTTGAAGAGCCCCCGGGCAGATTGCAGGCCCAGGCAAGGCCAGAGCCACTGCACCGGAGCAATCTTCGCTTGGAACAGCACAGGGGTGATGTCCGAGGGACCCAGGGGCCGCCAGCTTGGAGGAAAACAGGCCCTGAGGCTGCATCAGCCACTGCCCCAACTTCCCTTCCAACAACATGGCACCTGACCCACCACCTGCTGCTCCAGCCCCAGGCCTGGCCCAGCCCCAGCGCCTCCCTCGGCCCCACCAGCCTGCGTGGCCTCCCAGTGAACAGTTCAACTCCTCGGCAAGCTTCCCACGGTTGGCCACTCACAGCCTGGCCCTGGGGGTGGGGCTTGGTCCTCCCCATGCCAACAGCGTGGCTCAGTGCCACATCCAGGGCCTGCCTTGCTGCCCCCGACCAGCCAAGGTGACGAGGGCTGCAAAAGCCACCTGAGCTGGGTGGGGGTGGTGGTAGGAGGGAAATGCTTTTCCAGCCTTGGGTGTTCCAAGGTTTGGGATGAGCCTGAGCCACAGAGGAGCCACTGAGAGGCCGGCTGGTATCCAGAGGGGTGGGCGAGCTACAGGGAAGCCACTGGGAGGTCGGCTGGTGTCCAGAGGGGCAGGTGAGCCACAGGGAAGCCACTGGGAGGCCGGCTGGTGTCCAGAGGGCAAGCCACCAGGATGCCCACCCTGAGATGGCAAAAACCGAAAGGCGTGGACGGATGGGAACCCCTGACACAGGAAGGAAGTTTTAAAATGTGTTTTCGGCAGGGACAGCAAGGTCCCCTTCAGGCCCATACGCAGCCACAGGCAAGGCTCCGCCTGGTACAACCTGCAGCTCTGTTGGCCTCGCCAGGCAGGGCTTCTTGGTTTTAAGGACAAACGAGCGACTGAATCCAAGAATCCAATGGAATCTAGTCAATCAAATGTTTTAATTAAACTATGGTTGATTTTTATTTTAAGGCAACAAAAAATGGTCAGCAATTACTTCAAAAGACTAGAAACTGGGCACAGTGGCTCACACCTGTAATCCCAGCACTTTGGGAGACTGAGGTGGGTGGATCACCTGAGGTCAGGAGTTCAAGACCAGCCTGGACAACATAATGAAACCCTCTCTCTACTAAAAATAGAAAATTAGCTGGGCGTGGGGGCATGGTGGCGCCTGCCTATAATCCCAGATACTTGGGAGGCTGAGGCAGGAGAATCGCTTGAACCAGAGAGGCAGAGGCTGCAGTGAGCTGAGATCACTCCATTACACTCCAGCCTGGGCGACAGAGCGAGACTCCCTCTCAAAAAGAAAAAAGACTAGAAAGTGATAGACTGCATTCTGGGATCGTTTCTATAGCTGGTACCTAGAGAGGTTCCTCTGGCCACGCGGAGCTCGGCAAACGGCAGGGAGGAGGCGCGGCGTTCCGTCCCGAGCAGGCGCCCTGTCCCTGTGGCGTCACCCCAAGTGCCATTCACCACTGATGACTGTTCTTCTCTTCCTCCGAGAGAGCAAGAGGGGAGGATGAGGGCTTGAGAGGTTTATCTTACTTCTTTAAGCCTAGAAACTGAAAATATCTCCACCCAGCTGCCTTGCAGTCCTGCTTCTGTGAACACACAGGAACATGGTTTGCTCTGGTTAAACTTGGGTGATTTCACTCACTTCTTTCTTGCCAGCGAATAGCACTTTCTTAATGAAGAGATGAATCCCCGAGGCTTGGCTGCCAAGGTTTTTGCTTTTCAGCCAAGTTCATCACCAAGTGCTTTGGTGGCGAGTGCCCTGGAGGCCAGAGGTCCGCTCTGCGCACAGGCAGAGCCCCAGCGTGGATGGGTGGGGTGAGCCGAGGTCCTTCCCTCCTGGGGTCCCAGAGGAAACACGCAGCCCTGCCCCAAGTGATGGGGGGGTCTTTACTGACATGTGGCTGGGTGTGGAGGTCCAGAAGGCGCCCCAGGAACTCAGGTTCTGCGGGGTGGTGGCCTTGGTCCTCTCTGAATTGATGGGCAGGTGGAGGGGCTGCTGCTGGGCTGTGTGAGGAGGGCGGCTGCACAGGAGCCAGGGAATGGCCGAAGCCTGCCCACCGCCCCCACCCCCACCTCCACCGCCCCCACCCCCACCTCCACCGCCCCCACCCCCCACCTCCACCTCCCCCACCCCACACCCCATCCCCCCACCCTCACATCCCCCACACCCCTACCTCCTCACCCCCACCCCCTCTACCGCCCCCACCCCCACCCACCCACCCCCACCCACCTTCTGTCGTCTATCACAGCTGGGGTCTCTGCTGCCATGGCTCTGGCATTTGGACGTGGTCCACAGGCTCTCAGATGTGGTGCAGTGTGGAGCAGCTGGAGTGTCCGCGCCTCATGCCAGGTATCTGAGGGTCTGGAGAGCCGGCCCCCTGCTCTCCATGGGCCTCACACACCCTGCCTGGCTCTGGCCAGCTGGAGCCCACGGGCAGAAGGCCGGGCCCAGATCCTGTCTCTGCCGCTTCAGCCCAGGCTGATGTCTCGGGGTACCCAGTGACTCTGTGTCCGGCAAGTCCCCTGGAGCAGCTGCCCGCAGGTCCCAGTCCCGCCGCCCTCCCGCCAGAGCCACGTGCAGCCAGAGTGGGCTGGGCCGAGAGCCAGTGGCCTGCCCGCCACCCCCACCACGGGCACAGGCAGGAAGGAAGGGCTCCCAGTCCTCTCTTCCGGGAGGGATTCATCTCTTCATGGAGCAAGTGCTATTCTCTAGCAAAAACCAAGTGAGCGAAATTGCTCCAGTTTAACCATAGGGCCCGTGGGCAGGATCCCTGGCCGTCCCAGGCCCCGTGCCCTCCAGCTAAGCCTTGCTTCCAGCAGGAATAGAGCTGGGGGACGAGCCCCTCTCGGCCACCACACCTGGAGGTGACAAGGACCCATCACTGGCCCCTCCAAGGCCACCTTCGGGCCTTTCCCCACCGACGGGAGGGCTCCAGCATAGCTCCTCCCTGGGCTTCCCACAGTCAGCTGCTCAGAGCCTGGCCCTGGGGGTGGGACTCGGACTCCCCATGACAGCAGTGGGAGCGGCCGAGCTGACCTTGTTTCCTGACCCGAAGACCACAGGTGAGGGTGTGACAGCACACACACGGCGGCCACACGGGGAACTTGGACCTCTCTGGTGGCTCTGGGAGTGAAGGCAGGAGGAGGGAATGAATGATGGGAGCTGCAGAGGGTCACCACGCCGCTGTCAAACCCAGAACCTTCCACAGGCACAAAGCCCAGGGAACACAGGCCACGTCTGCCCAGAAAACACCCAGTGTCCTTGGGGGGAGACAGCCGCTGCCGCCAGCCCTGAACCCAGACAGGCTGAGGGAAATAGTGACAGACTTCTACAGCTCTTGAATATCAACAGCTTTCAGAGGCCAAAAGATCTCTTCAAGTGAATTTTTCAGGTAAAAAGGCAAGGGAGGCACTGGGCAAGGCACTATTTGTGACATTAAACACAAAAGATTCGAATCTGGAATGCACAAGCCCCTGACGTCTCTAAGCAAACACCAATGGCTCGAAGGAAAATGAGGCAGGCGGCCAATGGCCAGCGGTCATCCAGAGATGCTGGCCTGGCCAGGAGGCAGAGGAGGCGGGGAGGTGACAGTGGGCAGTAAGGGCAGGAGTGTGGAGGTCGGGGGGAGGCAGGGACAGGAGTGTGGAGGCCAGGGGGAGGGAGGGGCAGGAGTGTGGAGGCCGGGGGTGTCGGAGTGGGACACCTGCTCCTATCAGAAGCACAAGGGTGCACAGCCCACAGAGGCAACCGCACGATTTCTGTCCGAATGATCTGTGTCCTGCCGACACGGCTACGGACCCAGACATTCCATTTTAGGACTATCTGTGGACACACGCATTCCACAGTTTGCTGTGGCTGTGACAGGTCGGACATTGCCTTCGGGACACAGCTATGAGCAAAACAGGCAAAATCTTCAACCTGGTGGGCTGGCCACGGAGAGGGCTTACATCAGAGGGTGCACGGGAGGGAACGCAAAGCCAACCTCATGGGCAGCGCAGCAGCCCGGCTGTGCACACGCGCAGAAATGCGTCACCACCTCTGCGTGGGGCTGAAGTGCTGAGCTGCTTCTATTCTGACACACGTCTCTAAAACCCGTATTACCTTAAAAAGCCAAGACGCACGTGTTAGCCTAAGGTTATGTTTATATGCACACAACCGTCAACACATGCAAATGTGTCAGGAAAAAGCCCGCCTTATGGTTAAGGGTGACGACTCTGGAAAGAGAGCAGAACAGGGGCCCCGTGAGCTCCGCCCGGAATTCAGCACCCAGCCCAGCCCTCAGCCTCTGCCCCGACAGCTAAGCACTGGCTCCCAATCTGAGCAGAGGGTCCCAGCCCTGCTGCGGGTTCCGGCGCTGGGCCCAGGCCTCTCCTTTCCCCCCTCCTTCGCTTTCTCCCAGTTCCTCACCCCTCTCCCTCTCCCCCCTCCCTGTGCCCCAGCCTCCCTGTCTCATTTCCTGGGTGCCTCCCAGAGCCAGGCCGTATGTCTCTTGGCGGAACCCGGAGACGAAAGACCCAGGCCAGGGCGGGAGACACCGCTGGCAATGGGGTCGGCCTGGGGAAGGCGTGGCCTTTGCCTCAGCCTCTAGAACAAGGTGCTTCAAGGACAAAACGGGGCCTAAGTCAGGCAGGGTGGCGAGGCCCCGACGCTCCCCCCGACCCCCCGCTGAGGGCTGGGCGCGGCAGGTGCTGGGCTGCGGGCCTGGGAGCTGCTCTCCAGCGCGTCTTCCAGTCTCCTCGCTTTTTAACTTAACTGTCTTGAGCTGTCATTTAATTATCAGAAGGTAATCGGCTACTCTGGGAACTGTTTTTAGCCCGAATCATCTCACTTTGAGCAGAGAGTGCTTTTTCGTGTTGGTCAGAACGCAATCCCCTTAGACTGTGATTAATGGAAGAGGAGAGGCCGGGTGAACCCCTCTGGGGAACCGGGGAGTGTGAGGAGGTGGCTGCGGCTTCAGGATATTCGAGCTAAGCTCGCCAGTGTTTCGTGGAGTCTCCACACTTTGTTCCAGCATTTTCCATGTCTGTGAATGCCCCTTATGAGGGCGGACTGTGAGTCCTGGATCCGATGATTTCACGCCAGGGAGCAGTCGCAGAAGGAGGTCAGTGGAACTCCAGCTAAAGCCTGGCCTCGCAGGGCCGCGCTGTGAGCTACGCAGCTCTGTGGCCGGGGTGACTGGTCACTCGGTCTGAGCAGCAGCTCCTGCCCAGCTGGTCCTTTGTCCTGCAGAGTTCAGGCTGGCCAGCTCCGCAGGACAGCGGCGTGTGTCAGTAGGACAGTGGAGCACAAGCCCCACTCTGGAAGTCTGTCCTGCCCTCCGGCAGGCTGAGCTGGAGGTCTGCAGTGTCCAGGGC
Source organism: Sapajus apella (assembly GCF_009761245.1). Lineage (NCBI taxonomy): Eukaryota > Metazoa > Chordata > Mammalia > Primates > Cebidae > Sapajus > Sapajus apella. The sequence continues at coordinate 301,942 of NW_022436950.1, read as the reverse complement.
CAGCTGTGGTCAGCAGGAGGAACTGTTCCCGCTGCATCTCAGCAACCTCACTGCCCAGCGAGGCAAGGGCCACTCCCCGGCCTGAGGGTCTGATGCAGACCAGGCTGAGTCATGGGTGGCCCTGAGCTGCGGGGCCGTGTCCAGGGAGGTTCGGTCAGCTCCGTCTTCCAGTGGCCTGAGGTTTGGACCCAATGCCCTGGAGCCAGGCTGTCCTGAGCAGGGCTGGTTTTGGTACCTGGGGTCAGTCCTAAGATCTAAGCACAGTGGGGAGTTCTGGGGAAGCAGACCCCAACCCTGCTGGGAAGACGCCGTCTCCAGGGCTCAGTTTCAGGCTGCCCTCCTGGGAAGACTCCTGCCTGGACTGCCAGCAGGGACTAGGGGCCTGGTCCGTGGTCCACACTCCTCCACGCTGGGTGCCACGGCGCCAGCTGTGGCTCTGGTCCTGGGCTCCGGTCGCCTTTCTGGGTGGCAGCAAGGCCTGCTTCTCTGGGACACACTCTCTCTGAGGCTTTGGCTGGAAACTCGAGATTGCAGCAGGTGCAGCTGACCGGGAAGGGGCTGCAGGCTCCCCACAGACCCACGTGCAGGTCTCCAGGGCGCCGCCACCTGCCCCCAGGGTCCCTGAAAGCTTCTGGGAAGCTCCGGGGAGCTGAGCTGCCTGTCAGGGCTTTGAAGGCGTTGCTGCCATTTGCTGGTTCTCATTTTCAAAGCCAGCAAGGCTCCGACAGCCACGGCAGCTCGGGTTTCATCCTAAGTGGAACTAGCTGGTGCGATAAGAGTGAGGTGCTGGTGGATGCGGAGCTGAGCCGGCTCTGGTTTCGCACCCGCAGATAGACGCCCATTGTTCACTGCTCTCCCACAGCGTTTCCCAGGGAGAGCAGAGGCCCTGGGGGAAGCAACACCCAGCCCAGGCCTGCTGAGCTCAGGGGCTCAGCAAGATGAGCCAAGTGAGGCCGGCTGGATCTGATTCAGGGCTGGGAGTGGGGGTTCAGTGCTACAGTGACCTCTGATGGCTTCTAGAAACAGAGCCAGGAGGCCGTGCTGAGAATCGGGTGCTGCTGTGCGCCAGAGACCAGTCAGGGCTGTGCACGGGGAAGTCGCATGAGGAGGCCAAAGGGGTCCCCATTCCCTCCTCGCGCCTCCACAACGGCACAGCCAGGCACAGGCCTGGACAGGGGTCTCAGCAAATGCTGGATAAGGGGCAGGTCTTTCAAAAACAGCGGCCCCATTTGCAAGTGGACAGTGAGTGTCGCTGGCATTAAATGCACTCACGGTGTTGTGCGGCCGTCACCATCGGTGCCTAAAACCCTTTCCATCTGTCCCAGCAAACGCTCTGCCCTGTTAAACATGAACCCCCAGCCGCCTCCCCCAGCCCCCTCTAGTTTCCTTCTCTCTGAATCTGACGTCACCAGGTGCTCATATGTGTGGAATCTTACAGGGTTTGTTCTTTTATGGCTGGCTTATTTCACTTGGCCTAGTGGCTTCCAGGTTCACCCACAACGTGACCTGTGTCCATCCGGACTTCCTCTTTCTGTGGCTAATATTCTGCTGCACGGACGCAGCAGGCTGTGTTTCTCCCACGGACATGTGGGCTGTTTCTGCCGTTGGATTATTTCAAACAGCACAATGAAAAGGGGGTGCAAGCCTCTCTTGGAGATGCCGTCTTCACTCCTTTGAGGTCTACACCTGAAAGTAGAATTCCTGGCTCATGTGATAATTCCCATCAATTGAACAATGTGTCTCTCAGACGTATTCTGTTGAAGAACTTGTTCCTGGACGTTTATACTAAAACCAAAAGCCAAAACATCATATTAGTTAACAGAAAATTGCTCTGACATATGCAGAAGGACTGGGAATAGAACGCATTCTTTCCAACGTGATCACACCGGGTCACTTCACAGTGAACTCCTCCCAAGCCTTGAATTTGTTTCACGTCTGCTCCAATGCGCTGGATGTTTTGAGCGTGCACACCGAGAGGTGACATGAAACAGCAGATTCTTCCAAAAAAGACTCCTTTTGAAGCGAGATCCGTGATGATTTGGCAATTGGAGAGGACATGCTTCCAGGAATAGCCGTGTCTGCGTGGGCGTTGAACCACCAACCGTAGGGGCTGGTGACGCGAAGAGCATCCAGGAGCCATGGGCAGCCGGTCACACGGCTCTGGACAGAAGTCAGCACTGGGGGTCTGAGGCGCTGACAGTCCCAGGCTGCAGGCCATGTTGACATAAATGCCGATCCCCCTGAGAGATGAAACGGAACGCTTCTAAAACATCGGAAGTTTGAATCTGACCCACAAGGGCTGATCACACTTGAGGAATCTGACCCCAGGAAGCCCAGGGACATACCGTTGGATTGATCTGGTCATTGTGTTTAACCTTTGGAGACAATACCAAACCTGACAGCGGCTGCACCATCTGGCACTCCCACCGGACGGACGGTGCTCCAGGGCCCTCCAGGCGCCTGCGTTCTGCAGTTTTGACTCCAGTCATCCCAGTGCATGCAGCGGAATCTCATTGCGGTCTTTCCATTTCCCTGATGACTGATGATGCTGAGCGCTTTCCCTGTGCTCACCGGCCGTGCCAGTGTCTTCTCTGGAGATTGTCTACTCAAGTCCTTTGAAGTGTCGGGTTATGTGACTCCAGTGTTCTGACTCACCTGGAACCACTGCAGACACGCCCGCCCCAGCCCCGCAGTGGACAAGAGTGTGGCCAGCCCTCAGGGCCACTGTTGGGGACGTGGCTAGGGTCTAGTGGGGTGAAGGGAGGGCGTGCCCCCAGCGCTCTGATCCACCCCCAGCACCTCTCCCGGCAGCCCCCCTAACCCAGGTCCAAAGCTTCTCGGTGGCCCAGCAGCCTCGAGAACTCAAGGGCTGCGGTTTCTCACGGTTTGAGTTACAAACCCGGGCGGGGTTAGTGATGGGATTAACTAAATGGATGGGAAATGGCCCCTCTCTGTTTCTCCTTTCTTACCTTCCTTCCTGGCAAGCCCCTACTTCAGAGCTGTCAAGGACTCCCCTCCTCCTCTCCTGGGACCGGGTGCTCTCAAAACTGCTGAACACCAATTAATTTGTCTCATTTACATGAAAAAGTGCAGAAGATGTCTTTTTACATAATTAACTATATTTTGCAAGTCATTAAAATTCTGCAGCCCTGCCCGCAATGGCACCCTATTCACCGCTGCAGATAAGTGCCTGGGGGGTGGGGGTGAACACAGGGGCAAAGGAGCAGGCCTCACCGATGCATATTCATGAGAAGCGGCTGCCAGCTCTGGGCTGTTCCCACTGCCGTGGCAGGGAGGGCCAGGAGGGCTGGGTGGGCTGCCTGACGATCACGCCCTCCCGAGTGGGAGGGTCTGTCTCTGAGGCCACCCCTCTCTGCCCAGCCCCTGCCTCTAGCACCGTCCCTGTGTGTGCAGAGGACCCAGCAAGGGCTCTGGACTGAGGAGGGGCCCCCTGCCTCCCACCCACCTCTCTCCCATGCCACAGGCCGGCCCAAAAGAGCCACTTGTGGGTGACCCCCTTCCCAAAGGAGGGGCCTTGTCCCAAAGGGAAGGCTCCCTGCCCTGCAGGGTCTCACGTGTGTGCTGTTGGGGACACTCAGGGGCATGAAGATGGGGGCCACGACCCCACCCACGTGGAGCCCACTTACCCTGTGCCTGGCAGTGCCAGCACTGTCTTTGCAGAGCATGTCAGCCGGGCTGGGGGCTTCAAGCAGGACGCGACCCCTGCCACAGGGCTGCCCTGTCTCCGGCTCCGTGGGACGAGGCAGGTCTGCGTGTCCCTGCAGCGTTTCGCACACTTACCCAGCACACTGCGCTCTCCTCCGGGGCTTTCATCTCAGGCCGTGGCTGCTCCAGGGATGCCCGGCTCCCCGGCCTGCTCCCCCAGCTTCAGCCATTCCACAGACACCACCCACCGACAGAGCCCTCCGAGGTGCCAGCAGCTCCTCTCTGCCCAGGGACCCCACAGAGAATGAGATGCAGCCCCTCCTGGCATTCAGGGCCCATTCTGTGGGGACAGCAGTGACCAAGGGACTGGTCGGTGATGTGCCCTCGGGGGCGGGAGGTCCACGCAGGAAGAGAGCAGGTGGGAGGGCACTGCATGGCAGGGGACCCTGAGGCCCAAGCCCTGACCCAAGGGCCTTCGTTCCCGGTAAACCGACCTGACCACCGAGCCCGGGCCAGCCTCCTGCATGTGCATGCCCTCAGCCCTTTATCTCCCAGAGCCGTGTCTTTAGGACACTTTAGTTAACTACATTGTCCGTCTTCTGAGGAAGCTCTCTCGCCAAGGACGGCACATACGAGAGATACTCAGCTTTCTGCAGAATTAAAGAACCCGAGTCTGCGGTGCGACCTTGTACCCCTGGCCCTCGGGCCGAGGTGGACCAGCTGATGATGCCTGAGGGGCAGTGAGCCCAGGAGCAGCCCCACACCTCTGCTCACACCCTGGAGGCCCCGTGAGCAGCCTCGGGAGAACCGCTCCAGCAATCTCGCGGCAACTCAAGTTGCAGGCGTCGCCCTTGCACCCAAAACTCCACAACTCTGCCACCAAACTTTTTCTGCAGAAGAAAACCCAGACCAAGGTAGCCTTGCTTGTCTTTGTAGCATGCTTTTGATAGGCAAATACTGCCCTGAAAACAGCCTAGAGGCTCTCCAGTGGGTTTGGTTTAATAAATGGCTATGCAGCGCTGGGTGCGGTGGCTCACGCCTGTAATCCCAGTACTTGGCTGGGAGGCTGAGGCAGCCGGATCCCTGGAGGTCAGGAGTTCGAGATCAGCCTGGCCAACATGGCAAAATCCCATCTCTACTAAAAATATAAAAATTAGCCAGGTGTGATAGCACATGCCTGTAATCCCAGCTACTTGGGAGGCTGAGGCAGGAGAATCGCTTGAACCCAGGAAGCGGAGGCCACAGTGAACCGAGATTGCACCACTGCACTCCAGCCTGGGTGACAGGGAGACTCCAACACAAAAAATAAAATAAACTATAAATAAGTGACCATGCAGATCTTCAGAGCAGCATGTGCTGAGTGAGGAACCGGAAGCGGATGCCGTTATGAAGGACACGCAGGGAGCCGTCCACAGCGACGGCCTCTGAGGACGGGCTGGTGGCGGAAGAGGCCTGGGAGGAAAGGGCTGCGGGCACCATCTGCGTCTTTCTCCTTCCCTGCTTCCCTTCTGTCTTCCTTCTTTCCTTCCTTCCTTTGCACTTCTTTGCAGTGCACATGTATTATCTGAATTGCATAGGAGCGTGGGCTAACCAGCGAGGAGGCGCTGAGCGGCTCCCAGGACGCAGCAGGTGAGGGCACGAGCTTGGCACTGCCCCTCGGGCCATGCTCTCCAGCCTTGCTGCTCATGCATTCATGGCCCACTCAGAATCAGGCACTCAGCCTCCTTTCAACAGACTGTCAGTAGGCCTGGGCAGGGGTGGCAGGGACCCCAGGGCTCGCTCTGTCCTCAGGGAACCAGAAGGGAGGCCTGGGTCGAAGCCCACCTGCCACACAGTCTCCTTTGAGCTCCCCCACGCTCCCCCATCTCTAGGAAAGGCTGTCTGTCCTTGGGCACAAAGGCATGAGGCCAGAGGCTCATTCGTCCCCAGCCCCCACTGCCAGTCTCCCCTTGGGAGTGACCCACCCTCCCACCCCTGCGGGGCCTTCTCTCTCAGGGCTCCACATGGGGTCCTGGCAGGCTCGCCCTTCTCTATGCCCAGCCTGGGTATGGACCCAGCCTCGGGCCTCTCGGGAAGGGCTGCTCCTGGCTGGGGTCCTAGCCCAGCTTTCAGGAAGGGTCTCTCCAGGGTGGTTCTGAGCCAAAGCCAGACCTGAGTAGATGGACCGAGGGCTTTCATGGGGCGGAAGACACCGACGGCTGCCAACGGAGAGCAGGAGCGCTGCCAGGCCAGGCTCAGGCCAGGGGTCTGCGGGGTGATGCCTGCGGAGGGGCCGGGAGCCGGCAAGGGGTCGAGGCGACACTCCTCCGAAGTGCTCTCTTCTTGGAGGAAACCCTGCAGTGGGATGGGAACAAAGGAAGAAAGGTGGAGCCTCTTAAACAGGAAACCCCGAAAGAGCCAGTCCTTGAAGACAGAACCCACGTGGCTAACTGGGCCTCAGTTCAAAACAGAGGCAAGAGGCCATGTGCCGACTAGAGGCCACACGTGTGCCCCGTGCCCCCAGAAGTCCCTGCACTCACAACACTCTGGGTCTTTCATAGCTGCCTGATCCTGCCCGCACCGCCTGAAGCCACCGCTCCTGGGAAATCCCATCTCATGTCCTGGACCCAACCATGAGCTGTGGGCTGTGCCAACCAATCAGAGCTCAGCAACTTCGCATCCCTCATTTTCATAGCGGACCAGAGTGGGAACCTGGGTGAGAACTTTATAAATGACGACCCCTCTCTTCGTTCTCTCAGGAGACACTTTTGTTTCATCCCAAAGGCTGCGTCTCCCTGGTTTGCAAACTGCTCAGTCTTTCTTTTTCTGAAAGAGAAACCTTTTCGTGGCGGGCGATGTGGATCTGCTCACAACGCCCACCATGAAGGAACGCGGGACACGAGCCGGGCTCACCCCAGAGACCTGGAAGAAAAACAGCTGCTCCGCAGCATTGACTGCAGCGCCCTTGCCAAAACTCGGTCTCCATGCTGGCAGGCCTGTTCTAGAACATTCCAAGTCAAGTCAGGATGGCGCCCATGTGATTCAAAAGGCCGGTTCCTGGCTTAGCTCTGCTGGGGGAGCACATGAACATAAATGATAGAGATAGAAATACAAATGTAAGTTCCAGACACTGGCACTGTCTGATGGGCCTCGAAGGCCCCCAGGCAGGACCATTTGCGAACACACAAACATGTGTGCACGTGGCCTCTGCGTGACTCTGCACGACCCTCTCTGCAGGCTGTGTCAGTGTTAATTTAAGGAACAAGAGGTGCATACGCCAGCGTGCCGGGGAGTCCAGCCCGTCCTGCTCTTCAGTGTCCTCAGCTTGCCGGCCATCGCCCCAGAGCCAGGTCACACACACTTCCTGTTTGGTCTGGAATCCTGTGGACCGGCCCTGCAGGTCTGAGGTCCAGAAACGGTCCCCAGAGCAGCCCTGTCCAGGCCTTCTGGGCGTCACCTGCAGCGGCTGTGCCCAGATTCCTTGTCCCTTCCTTGGCCACCTGTCTCGGCGGCTGTGACTTCCTGGCCACACCTCTACCCTTGGCCTCCTCTGGCCCCTCAGCCTGCCTGGACGCTGATTAGGACCCTGTCTCAGTGTGGGGCTCAAGGGGTGCAGCGTGGAGCTCCCTCGACCTCATCACCTGGGGGCCCAGACATGCCTACCAGACCTGCCCAGGCAGCCTCCTCCTCAGGCCCTTCCTGTCTGCCCTGCCTTCCAATCCAGCGCACCTGCAAACACCCTGGCCAGGGCCCATCTAGGCTGACCCGCGGGGCAGTGCCCTCCCAGAGCACCGTGAGCCTGTGTTCTCCCTGGACCCTCTCTCCAGGGGCCAGCGGAAAGCCCACCCTCTACCTCCAAGGGGACTCTGTGACCCCCAAATGAGGCCATCGCCATCACTGCCAAACCCATGTCATGGTGGCCAGGCCTACCCTGATCTCCTGCTGGATGGGCTCAGCTCTGGGCCACTATCTGGACCAGCGAGAGGATGCACACACCTCCAAAATCAAGAAGGACAGCAGTGAGTTCTGAATGTGGGTTTAGAAAAACACCAAGACACTGTGTCCCTGCGAAGCCCCGCCCAGCGTGTTCAAAGGCTGTCAGAGTCAGAGTATGAGAAAGAGACGGAGACCCTCGGTAAGTGAGACGGTGCATAGCGGAGTGCAGGCGGGCAACCTGAGCCCTAAACCTGCAGAAGAGATCTGCCAACACAAGGGTGTGTCTCCTCCATGCTCCAAGGCCAGCATCAAGTGACCACCATAAGCACGAGCATGACACTTACGGGCCACCTTGCCCATCTGTGGCTGAGAATCCTCAGGCCAGGGTTTTGCTGCCCTCAATTTTGTAGGCTGGCCTGCCATCACATTAGGTATTCAGGTGCACAGCCCGATGCTCTTGGCAATGACCAATTGCTTCCACTACCCTTGTTCCAGGAGACTGCAGCATTGCATGGACCAAGTCCACCATCCAAGTTCCAGGAGACTGCAGCATCTCGTGGACCAGATACACCATCCTAGTTCCAGGAGACAGCAGCATCCCGTGGACCAGGTCCACCATCCTTATTCCAGGAGACTGCAGCATCCCATGGACAAGGTCCACCATCCTTGTTCCAGAAGACTGCAGCATTCTGTGGACCAG
>NW_022436950.1:290707-293651 GCF_009761245.1 Sapajus apella | reverse complement strand
CCCGTGGACCAGGTCCACCATCCTTATTCCAGGAGACTGCAGCATCCTGTGGACCAGGTCCACCATCCTTGTTCCAAAAGACAGCAACATCCCACAGACCAGGTCCACTGTGCTTGTTTCAGGAGACTTGGATGCTACCCAGAGCCATGCTAGGAGTCACTCTCCCTGGTTCGAGGGTGTAGAACAGATGTTGACCCCCCAAAAGTGAGAGAAACACTGAAGCAGCATCCCATGGACCAGATCCACTGCTCTTGTCCCAAGAGAGCACAGCATCCTGGGGACCAGCCCCACTGTCCCTGCTGCAGAAGAGGGCAGCATCCCATGGAGCAGGTCCAGATGAGGCCAACCTTTGTCATCCTATAAGAGGTCAAAATTCTTAAGTAGACATCCTGTTAACATTCTACATGGCAAAATGGGAATGCAGGTAAAGCCCTCTTGCCGCCTACCGACGCCTGCTGAGGAAAAGCTCATGGCATCATTTCCGTTCCCAGCTGCGCTGCCCGCCTTTCTCATGGAACACCATTTTAATTTGGAAAAAAAAAAATGACTAGTGGACAAACTGTGGCTAATTGGACTTGGGTATTTCACAGACATTTTTTCTCAAGAATGAATGAAATAAATCTTTGGCTTCAAAAAAAGCAACTGATAATCTCTGCTGCCAATGATAAAATTCAAGCTTGCAAGCAAAAACTAGAATTTTGGAAAATTTGCATAATGAGCTTGATAACACCCCCACACTTGAAGACTTTTCTGGTGAGACTGACGGTGTTTCCAGCGAATGTGGCTTTTGATATAATGAGATGTGTCAATCACCCAGGAGAGCCGCGGACATCAGTGAACCAGGATTTTCTAAATGACCAGAGTGCTCTTTGTAAAATTGCTCATGGGTGAAGACAAATCCCATGTGCGAGATTTTAACGGAACAAAGAAAAGGTCTTTCTTCAATACGGTTTCAGATCCACGTCACAACCAACCTTCAAGAAACTACAGTTTGTCAAGTGTTGGTGTGGTCGCAAAGAACCATACCCACAGCTGTCCAAAAATGTGATTTCAATAACCCTCTCTTCTCCAGCTATCTGTCTGTATGAGGCCAGATTTTCTTCATAACTTCAGCGGAGACAGGATACAGGAGCAGATTGAATGCAGAAACAGACAGGAAAACCCAGCTGTCCTCTATCAAGCCGAACACTGAGGCGATTTAGCAAAATGTTAAAAAAAAAAAAATGGGCCACTTTTCTCCATTTTCAGGGGGTTCCGAAAATAGAATTATATTTTTCATGAAAAGTTAAGATGCGTTTATAATGGTTAATTTTTGGTGAATTAGTAAGTGAATATTTAAAATTGTTCTCTAATTTCTAATGTGAATTTGATAGCTATAACCCATGTGCACAAACACGGTCCTACGCTAATCTGGAGATCAACTGAGAAGTTTTGGAGAGCTGCTGATCTAAAACATGAGTCACTGGCTTCCAGGCTGGCAGACAGGACTGTGTCAAATGCGCTGGCTTGCTCAGCCGCCAGGCGATCAGACAGTCACCCCCACAGCAGAGCACAGCAGACCACCGTCTCAGCCCGTAACTGTGGAGCCTGCGGCTTGGACATTTCAGGCTTCCTCCCGTTTGGCATCTAGACCCTTCAGAAGCAAAAGGGCATCTTTTTCATTTGCAAAGAAACACTACAGGAAATTTAGAAAATGCAGAAGCTGGTAGAGGAAATCTACCACCCAGAGACAGCCATTTCCACGTCTTCCCTCCACCCTGTATTCAGGTGGTTCCAGTTTTTGGTCAGGCTGTCCGCCCCTGGGGGGTGAACCCAAGGCCTAGCTTGGGGTGCCTGGTGACTCAGGACGGCTCGGCCCGCGCCCCATGCTGTCTCCTCTTCCACCGTTTACCTTTCTCTCTGGAGGTTCCTGAGCTGGGCTAACCTGCAGACGGCCTCTGGAGAGCATGGCGGAGGTGCGCCTGGATCTGCCCCGGCCCGCACAGCCAAGGCCCCGCGCCCTCTCCGCCTCTCCCTTGCTCCTCGGGAGGAGCCCACCCTCCCCGCACTCACCTCAGGGGCTCTCAGTGACCTCCGGGGACACGCAGGGTGTGAGGGACGGTACAGGCTGCAGCTGCTGCTGAGGGCTGCTCTACCAGCCTGCCACCAACCCGGAGGCGAACGGGAACAGATTTATTCTTGCACAGTCTGAGTCTGAGATCAGGGGTTGCCAGGCCTGGGTCCTCCCCGGGCTCTGAGGGGAGCCTGCTCCGTGCCTCCCTCCCATTTCTGGTGGCCATGGCAGCCTGTGGCGATCCGTGGCCGGTACATGCCACTCCAGTCTCAGCCTTCCCCACACAGGGCCTTCTCCTCCGCGTGTCTCCAAGTGTGTCTGTGTGTGTCTCTGCATGTGTGTCTGTGTGTGTGTCTCTGTGTGTGTGTCTGTGTGTGTCTCTGTGTGTCTCTGTGTATGTGTCTGTCTCTGCGTCTTTGTGTGTGTCTGTGTGTGTGTGTGTCTGTGTCTGTGTGTGTGTGTCTCTATGTGTCTGTGTCTCCGCATCTCTCTGTGCTTCTGTGTGTGTCTTTGTGTATGTCTGTGTCTGTTTGTATCTCTGTGTATGTCTATAATGTGTGTCTGTCCGTCTCTGTGTGTGTGTCTGTGTCTGTGTGTGTGTACGATGTGTCTCTGTGTGTGTGTATGATGTGTCTGTGTGTGTGTATGATGTGTGTCTGTGTGTTTCTCTCTGTGTGTGTCTCTGTGTGTGTGTATGATGTGTGTCTGTGTGTGTCTCTGTGTGTCTGTGTGTCTCTGTGTGTGTGTGTCTCTGTGTGTGTCTGTGTGTCTGTGTGTGTGTGTATGATGTGTGTCTGTGTCTCTGTGTGTGTGTATGATGTGTGTCTGTCTGTGTCTCTGTGTGTGTGTATGATGTGGGTCTGTGTGTCTCTCTGTGTGTGTATGATGTGT
>NW_022436950.1:270370-290607 GCF_009761245.1 Sapajus apella | reverse complement strand
GTGTCTCTGTGTGTGTATGATGTGTGTCTGTGTCTCTGTGTGTGTGTATGATGTGTGTCTGTCTGTGTCTCTGTGTGTGTGTATGATGTGGGTCTGTGTGTCTCTCTGTGTGTGTATGATGTGTGTCTGTCTGTGTCTGTGTGTGTATGATGTGGGTCTGTGTGTCTCTGTATGTGTGTATGATGGGTCTCTGTGTGTGTATGATGTGTCTCTGTGTGTATGATGTGTGTCTGTCTGTGTCTCTCTGTGTGTGTATGATGTGTGTCTGTGTGCGTATGATGTGTGTCTGTCTCTCTGTGTGTGTGTATGATGTGTCTCTGTGCGTCTGTGTCTCTCTTTTCTTTCTTATAAGGACACACTCACTGGATTCCTGCCCTCCGTGTCCAATATGACCTCATCTTAACTAATCACGTCTGCCAAGAGGCTGTTTCCAAATCCAGTCCCATTCTGAGGTTCTGAGTAGCCACAAATTTGGGGGAAAGTATTCCACCTGCTACAGGAAGGGGTGTTTTCTTGTCCTCCCAAGCTGCCTGCTTTGTTTCCAAGCCTCAGATTTGCTGGCAGCGTCAAGAGTGAGCCTCTGTCTCCCCACTTTCCCTGCCCCACCCAGGTACCTCCTGTCCCCAGGCGCAGAGCGGGGACCTCCCTGCCGGGTGGCCCTGGGAGTCCTGGACCCCAGGCTGGCATGGGGGACTTCTCACTGCACTTGCTCTCCAGGGTCAGGGCCCAGCGCCTCGGGCCTCAGGAAGGGCGTCTGGGGTCAGGACTCTGGGTCCCAGGTCTCAGACCTCTCTGTGGGTGGCCGTGAAGCAGGCCTGGACCCTCTGAGTCTCTTGCTAGAGGAAGGTCAGCTCTCCAGACCCACTCATGCCCCAGGTTGGCTTCCATTTTGCCCATAGAGATGGGAGGGGAGAGGGAAGGAAGCGGCCTGGCTATGCCATGTTCCTCCAGCAGGCAGTCATAGGTTGGGTACTGTGGTCTCTGTTGGCTTGGGATGCCCAGTTCTCCCTCGGCCACCACCCCTGCGAGGAGGGGTGAGATCTGTGCTTTGGAAACCCCAGCTGTCGGGATCTCATCCACCTCCTTTAGACGATGGGAGAGTCCTAGATTTGACGTTACTCTTTGCCTGAGCACTTTCGGGCAGTGTGGGGCCCTTCAATACACCTGGGGTGGCCCATCTGCCAATCTTCTGGAACCGGAATTGCTCTGATGGCTCTCGCCCTGTCCACACCAAAGCTGCTCTCCTCGGCCCTGCTCAGGCTGCACCTACAGTTTTGGGGTCCACATAGCCATGGACAGCAGAAAAGGCCGTTCCCAAGCCTCCTTTTCAACATGGTGGAGACCCCGGACTTCTGAGTTTCCCCGACACCTGCTCGGGCCGTGGGGTCTCTGTCATTCCCAAAGCCACTTGCAAATGTCTTTCTAACTCAGAGCATTATGGTTGGGTCAACGTCATTTTGTCTTCTTCATCTTAACGTCCGCCCCTGGCTTGTCAAGCCACCCTCCCTCCGGACGCCCGCACAGGGCCAATGCTCCTTTCCCTCTGCTTTCTTTGAGGAGCGGCTCGTCCCTTGTCTCAGACTTTAGGTGGGTGCAGGTGCTGAGTGGTACCTTCTGAGGAGACACATGACTGGCAAGAGTGACAAGGAGACTATAAATTCTCTTGTCACAAAAGCCAGAAAAAAAAAAAACCTTTATTCCAGAGAGAAATGTGTATGGGAATCAACATTTTCAAAACAAAAGAAATTCACAGAAGCCGACAGGAGTGACAGTCAAGGGAGAGTGAGCGCCATCTCCTCTCAGCTCCTCACACGCTGGGGCCACTGCAGGCCCCTCCCCAACACCGTACGAGAAATCCATTTTAGATGAACTACAGACGAGTGTGGAAGGAAAGGCTGTAAATAGCTTAGAAAGCACTGTAGGGGAATATTGTCATGCTTTAGAAATAACAAAGGCTTTCCTGAGAAGCAACCAAGAGAACAGCAAAGTACAAACCATAGAGGAAAAAGATGCACTCATGCGACAGATTAAAAGTGAGGGCCGGGCGCGATGGCCCAAGCCTGTAATCCCAGCACTCTGGGACGCTGAGGTGGGCAGATCACGAGGTCAGGAGATTGATACCATCCTGGCCAATATGGTGAAACCCCGTCTCTACTAAAATTATAAACAATTACCCAGGCATGGTGGCACACACCCGTAGTCCCAGCTACTCAGGAAACTGAGGCAGGAGAATCGCTTGAACCTGGGAGGCAGAGGTTGCAGTGAGCTGAGATCACACCACTGCACTCCAGCCTGGGCAACAGAGCAAGACTCCATCTCAAAAATAAATAAATAAATAATTATAAATAAAGACTGTTTCTCCATTTCCAGCAATGGTCATCTTTCTTTCTTCTTTTCTTTTTTTCAGTAGACTAATGATTCTGGAAATCTGGACTCTACACCGAAAATTAATCGTGTGAAGGTGCTGGGGAGAACCGTCAGACAATGAGGACTTGCCAGACTGAGACCCCAGAGAAAAGGACATTGGAAAGGGGGTCTACGTTCTCCTCAAGACACGGAAGCCAAGTCTGAGAGTCTGAGCAGTGTCCAGCCGTCTTACAGGACGCACGGGACAGAAATAGCTGTTCATCTGCATCAGGTGCACTGTGGCAGCAGATTCAGTGGGCAATCCAGCAGTTCAGGTGGGGCCTCTGGAAGTGTGAACACCCCAGAAGGCACTGGATCAGCCCGTCCAGAGACTAAAGCTCACCCTCAATCAGCGCAATCCCAGACTGGATTAAGATGATCTTTCAGAAGCAAACCCTCATGCCTATCTAAGCAAAAGTCAACCCTAGCCACCCAGTAATTTTTACCTTTACATTTATTTTTAAAATTTTCTGTCTCCATAGGGTTTGGGGAACCGGTGGTATTTGGCTACATAAGTAACTTCTTCAGTGGTAATTTGTGAGATTTTGGTGCACCCATTACCCGAGAAGGATACGCTGACCCCAGTTTGTAGTCTTGTACCCCTCACCCTCTCCCACCCTTTCCCCTGAGTCCCCAAAGTCCATTGTATCATTCTTATTTAGTTATTTATTTTTGACATGGAGTCTTGCTCTGTCACCCAGACTGGGGTGCAGTGGTGCAATCTCAGCTCACTGCAACCTCCGCCTCCAGGGTTCAAGTGATTCTTCTGCCTCAGCCTCCCAAGTAGCTGGGATTACAGGCCCCCAGCACCATGCCCCGCTAATTTTTGTCTTTTTTGTAGAGATAGGGTTTCACCATGTTGGCCAAGCTGATCGCAAACTCCTGACCTCAGGTGATCCGCCCACCTCGACCTCCCAAAGTGCTGGGCTTACATGCGTGAGCCGCCTCACCCGGCCCCTTGTATCATGCTTATGCCTTTGCATCCTCACAGCTTAGCTCCCACATATGAGCAAGAACATACAATGTTTGGTTCTTCATTCTTGAGTTACTTCACTTAGAACAATAGTCTCCAGTTCCATCCAAGTTGCTGCAAATGCCACTAATTCATTCCTTTTCACAGCTCAGTAGTATTCCATCCCATATATATGGCACAGTTTTTCTCCACTCATGAACTGATGGGCATTTGGGCTGGTTCCATCTTTTTGCAGTTGCCAATTGTGCTGTCATAAGCATGTGTGTGCAAGTATCTTTTTCGTATAATGACTTCTTTCCTCTGGGTAGGTGCCCAGTAGGGATGGCTGGAGCAAATGGTAGTTCTGCTTTCTGTTCTCTGAGGACTCTCCACACTGTTTTCTATAGTGCTTATACGAATTTACGTTCCTACCAGCCGTGTGGAAGTGCTCCCTTTTCACCGCATCCACACCAACATCTATTATTTTTTGATTTTTCAAATATGGTCATTCTTGCAGGAGTGAGGTGGTATCACACTGTGGTTTTGATTTGCATTTTCCTGACCATTAGTGATGTTGAGCATTTTTTCATGTGTTTGGTGGCCATCTGTATATCTTCTTTTGAGAACTGTCTATTTATGTCTTTAGTCTACTTTTTGATAGGATTGTTTTTTACTTGCTAATTTGAACTTAACCTAGTAATTTTTAAAACATAGCCATGGACGACTAAAAATTACCGGTCATGTCAGAAGGTAAGATCACTAGACAGTAAACCAAGGGGAAAATATAAACATTCCCACAGTACCAAAGACAGTCTAGATATGAGATTTATCAAATACAAATTTAAAATAACTATGATTAATATAATCGAGAACAGAGTTAACAAGATGGAGAACTTCATCAGAAAACTGGAATATGTTTTTTAAGTCAAAAAGGAATTCTAGAACTGAGATACTCAGTAACTAAAATTAAGAAATCAATGGCTGTATTTAACAGCAGATTAGACGTAGCAGAAGAGAAGATTCCTAAACTGGAAGACAGGGCAAAATTTAAAAAATCTGTTTCAAGTGAGAAAATTTTTTAGAGATGAAAAGTACATTTTAAAAGTATGAGAGAAATATAGGGCATGGGCACAAGGGTCTCATCCATGTGAATGAGTAACACCTGCGGGAGCGGAGGAGAGCAGTGAGCCTGGTGTTTGAGAGGAATAGCCAAGAATTTTCCAGAATGAGGAAACAATTTAAGTGACACAAACACAATGCCCTCCAAAGCCAGAGCATGAATAAGACAAAGGAAATCACAGCTAGGCACACACCGCAGCACAAGTGCTGTAAAGAAAATGCAAAGATGAAGTCCTAAAATCTGCCAGAAAATATACAGCGTGCTCACGGAGGAACAACAGCAGGGCTGATGGGTGGCTCCTCCGGGTAACCAGTGGAAGCCGGAAGGCGACGATACGCCTTCTTCAGTGCATCAGAGACCACACGAAAACGGCTCACCTAGAATGCACAGCAAAAACATGCTTCAGAAATGAAATTGAACAAAGACATTTCACACAAACAAAAACCAATGGGTTTCAACACTTACAGAAAAATCAAAGGAATTTCTAAAGAGTACTTTTCAGGCAGAAAGGAAATGATCACAGAGAAAGCTGAGAATGCACAAAGGAATGATGCAATGGGAAGGGAAAATAACAGGTGAGTTTAAATGAATATCACCTATATGAAACAAAGATAATGTCATGTGATGTGTATAAAGATACGTAAAGAAGGTAAACATCAAAACAATAGCAAATAAGCTAAGATGTGAATAAGTCAAGTCAAACTTTAAAGGCAAAGAAGGAAAAGCACTAACTTATATTACATTTTTATATCAAGAATTAACTTTTTCATTTGAAATATAACCATTGAGGAGAAATGGTAAAAGGAAGAAATATAACTAATAAATTAAAAGGGGAAAAATGAGGATAAGTAGTTAATCAAAGAGATAACAAGAAAGAAAAAGGAATTCAAATCTGTATACCTCTAATAAAATTGTCTTAAATACATACTTAGATGTCTATATAAATTTATACACATATACATATATGCATACACATATAAAAATAAATATGTATACATATGTATACATATATGTATATATACACATTGCATATTGCATTAACGCATTGTTCATACATTTGTGTGTTTATTTACAAATTAACAAAATAAAAGAAAAATCATATGATTATCTTAATAAATGAAAAAAAGCATTTGTCAAAATTCAGTATCTATCCATTTCAGCAGTATAGAAATGAAAATAAATTTATCAAGTTTGCAGAATATACCATTAATATAAAAACTCAATTGGACACAACTAATGAACAATCCAAAATGAATTAAGAAATAGTGTCACTTGTAATAGTATCAAAAATAATGAAATATTTTGGAATAAATTTTTTTTTCCCATTTATTTATTTTATTGCATTTTAGGTTTGGGGGTACATGTGAAGAACATGCAAAATTGTTGCATAGGTACAGACATGGCAGTGTGATTTGCTGCCTTCCTCCCCATCACCTACATCTTGCATTTCTCCCCTTGTTATCTCTCCCCAGCTCACCACCCCCCACCATCCCTCCCCTATTTCCCCCCAACTGACCCCAGTGTGTAGTGCTCCCCTCCCTGTGTCCATGTGTTCTCATTGTTCAACACCCACCTATGAGTGAGAACATGCGGCGTTTGATCTTCTGCTCTTCTGTCAGTTTGCTGAGAATGATGGAACCTGGAAACCATCATTTTGGAATAAAATTAACCAAAGAAGTACAACATGTATACACTGAAAACTACAAAACATTACTGTAGGAAATTAAAGAATATCTAAATAAAAAATGGAAAGACTTCCCATGTTCATGGATTGGAACATTTATATTGTTAAAATGGCAATACTCCTCAAATTGATGTACAGATTCAACTCAATCCCTATAAAAATCCTAGCTAGATTTTTTTTTGCAAAAATTAACAAGCTGATCCTACAATTCATATAGACATACAAGGAACCAATAATAGCTAAAACTATTTTGAAAAAGAACAAAGCTAGAGGACTCATACTTCTCAATTTCAATATATAGCTGTAGTTAGTTATACAGCTACAGTATTTCAAAGCTATACTAGTGAAAGCATAATGATAGACATATAGATCAATGAGATGTAACTGAAAGTTCAGAAATAAACCCTTGAATTTACGGTCAGTTGATTTTCGACAAGGATACCAAGACAATTTAATTGGGAAATAACTGTCTTCTCAACAAATAGGTGTAGAACAACTGGACATCCACATGCAAAAGAATAAAGTTGGACCCCTACCTCACACTATACACAAAAGTTAAGTCAAAATGGAACACAGGCCTAAATGTAAGAGCCAAAACCATAAAAACCCTAAACGAAGGCATAGGGATACATTTTCATGACATTAGATTAGGAAATGGATTCTTAGATATAACTTGAAAAGTATAGACCACAAAGAAAAAAATAGGTACATGGATCTTCATCAAAACAGAAATTCTGTGTGAGGCACAGGATATCATCAAAAAACTGAAGAGACCCAGAGTCTGAGAAAATACTTGCAAATTTTATATATATGTGTATACATATATATATATATATATATATATACACACACATATATGTATATATATAAATATATATATATACACTCTGGATACAAGTGTGTGCGTGTGTGTGTGTGTGTGTATATGATGAAGATATATATATCTGATGAAGGACTTGTATCCAGAGTGTATAAAGAACTCTTACGATTAAACAATCCAAAGACAAAATATCCAATTAAAAACATGAGTAAATAATTTGAATAGACGTCAATCTAAAGACCCACACATGGCCAACAAGCATATATGAAAAGAAACTCAACGTCATTAGTCATCAGGCAAACCCCACTGAGATGCCACCGCACACCTGCCCTGATTCTCCCCACCCAGAACGTGAGCTCAAGAGCAAGGGCTAGATCTGGGTCATCTCCATGTCCCCAGCACAGAGCCACAGACATAAGAGGCACTCAACGAAGATTTGCTGAATCAAGCAAGCCAATATCCGTCATCCCAGATCCTGGCAGTTAGTGTCCAAGGGCTGCCTGTCAAAGGAGTTGACGTGGGTCCTATCCCCTGAGGTCATCTGGAAACCGGCCACTCTCGTCATCTGAATCTCCTTATAACATTTCCGGCAGCACGGCCCAGCCCTGGACTGTGTCCTCCTGGTTAATGGCGGCCCAGCTGTCCATGGGTTTGGGCTGACGTTTTAATGACAAATTGAGGAGTGAGTGGTGGCCCAGGGAGGGGCAGCCAGAAGCTGTGCACCAGGTTTCTGGAACATTCAGCTGGCTCAGAGGGGCCTGGAACAAATTGCAGGATACTGCTAAATCTTCTTGTTCCGGGCAGCCCTGGCACGCGTGCCCCCACCACGGGGAGTTTCCAGGCAGCCCCGGCACGCATGCCCCCGCCACGGGGAGTGCGCTGTCTGGCACCCTCTCGCTCCTCACTGCAGAACTCCTAACGTGGCCTGGAGGGTGTCTCAGAGAACTCTCTAACGTGGCCTGGAGGGTGTCTCTCTACAGGCCTGAGCCTGCCCAGACTCTGTCCTGGAGAGCCTTGCCTCTGCCTCCTCCCAGCGTCCACAGCACCTGGCGTCTCAGCTGTGGGGAGGGGAAGGCCCGACTGGCTTGGTGGCTCCGCTGCAGCAGGGGCCTGTGGGCTGAGGAGACAGACCTGGGACATGGGGGTGGATGTACCACCCAGGCTGCCCTTGCCCTCATCTAGCTGAGTCAGCATCCCAGGGCCCCAGCGCGGGGGGAGCGGGGCAGGAAACGTTCCCATGGGTGGGAGCCGTGGGAAAGTTCTCCATGGGGCGAGTAAGCTGGAGTGTGCTGGGGAGGACGTGGGTGGGAGCAGCAGGAATTGAGGCAAAGCAGGAAAGCAGTGGCTGCAGGCTTCTGCTGGGTCATCCTAGAGCTGAACCCACCTTCCGGGAAGCCTTTCTGACTCAGAGTGAGGGCATTAGTGGGCCCTTTCTCTAGCTCAACAAAGCCCCTGCTGACTTGCAAAGACATGGTTCCTTTTCTCTAAAGAGTTTCCATTGTCTCTGGACTGTCTGGACTCCTGAGGACATACACACCCCCTCCCTCCCTCGCTGCTGTCACATAGTCGGTGCCCGGTCTGAGCCAGCAGCCCGGCCTCAGTGGGGCTGCAGCCCCTGGCAGCCAGCTAGGCTGCTCAGCCTCAGCTCTGCAAAGCACTCTGCCGTCTGGTGCATCATGAAAGTCCTCCGTCCGAGACCCCTGTCCGAGACTAGGCACAGAAGTCCAAGGAGAGCCGGCTGGTGCCTGCCCCCCAACCCAGCACTGCCATCCCCAGGGGGCCTGCAGTCCCGTGACACAGAAGACCTCATGGCGTTCCACACGGCGGGATCCTTTCTGTGGGGACACAGTCTGCCTTGTCCTATGTTGGTCCATGGGGCATGGAAGAGTGACCGCTCTGCACTGTGAGAAGCCACCCGACGTGTGGGCGCTGCCAGGAAGCACTCCGCTAGCTTCCCAATGAGATCTTTCACTTGGCAAATTTAGTGTTTTGAATCAGTGTTCGTGCAGGGAGCGAAGGAGGTTGCCAGTTTATCCCAGAAATCCCATATCTAACAATATTTCCAGCAGACAGGCTCCCATATGGTGAAGGAAGCGTGTCCAAAAATGTTTATTACAGAATTGTCAGTCATGGCGAAAAAATAGAAACAGCCCAAATGCCCATCAAGAAGGAATGGTTACATGGGAAAGCTCCAAACATATTGCTAAGTGAACAAAGCGAGTCGTAAGCCAGTTCTCACCAGGTGATTCTGTTTATTAAAAAATGCCAGCAAGGCCAGGCATGGTGGCTCATGCCTATAATCCCAGCACTTTGGGAGGTGGAGGCGGGTGGATCACAAGGTCAGGAGCTCAAGACCAGCCTGGCCAAGATGGTGAAACCCTGTCGTTACCAAAAATACAAAATTAACCAGGCGTGGTGGCAGGCGCCTGTCATCTCAGCTACTCGGGAGGCCAAGGCAGGTAATTGCTTGAGCCTGGGCGGCCGAGGTTTCAGTGAGCCCATATTATGCCACTGCACTCCAGCCTTGGCGGCTGAGAGAGGATCCATCTCAAAAAAAAAAAAATGTCACCACATATATACATCTACTTGTCTAGCGACACACACGCCTGCGTGGGTCATGGCCGGGGGGACACCCCCGGTGGTGAGAGCAGTTGCCTCTGAGAGTGGGCGGGATGCACCAGAGGAGGTGGAGGAAGCTGTCACTTCAACGGCAGGTGTTTCTGCATTTAAATCTTTGTCAGGAAGAGGATGTACATATGCCGACTTGTATATACATTATATATATATATATATATATATAGAGAGAGAGAGAGAGAGAGAGAGAGAGACAGAGAGACAGAGGGAAAGGAGGTGCAGGCAGATGCAGAGAGGGGTCACCTCTGACGCACACCAGCAGTCACCAACCAGAGACCCAGCTGCTCCATTCCTGTCACCACCATGAAGCGGGGAGGCTTCCTCCTTGCTTCTTTGCAATCGGTTAAGAATCAGTGTCAGGAACGCATTGGACGCAGCAAACGCTGGTCCAGGAGCACCCAGGGCTGTGGATATGCAGGTCTGTGGATATGCAGGTCTGTAATGCTTGGAGCATCAGACGGCAGCAGAGACAGCCCCCTGGGTGAAGAGCCCTCCGTGGAGGCTGCAATAACTCACTGCCCACGAGGCCTGCGTCTGTGTGTTCCAGACACCCAGCGGTTTGAAAGCTCAGTCTTACGGCCTGGGCAGCACCAGTCTCAGTAGAAGGGCAGAGGGACCCCGGCCTGGACTCCTGCCTGTGACAAGTGAGAGGGAGCAGCCAGGACGCCGTGGGCTTTGAAGCATCCTTGAAAACCTCTTAGGCAGTGGGTCCTCTCTTCAGAGTTCCCAGGGCGCTGTCCTCAGCCAGGACCTTGGGAAATCCTGGTGTTCGACCGTTTGTTCATCAAATGGCCACGCAGCGCAAGTCCTTGCCGGAGAGTCAGAGCGAGTGTGTGCTTTGCAGGCTCTCCTGAGCGGCAGTGACGTCCAGCTAACGACGGGGAATGGGTGTTTGCACGTGGCTGCCCTCCATCTTGGCCGCAGCTGAGAGGAGCTTGGAAGGGTTTTTCTTAACACAGACTTACACAGCCACCGGGGAAGCGGTGAGACCTTCACAGACGCGTGATCTCAGCCAGGTGTGGAAGGAGGAGCCCAGCCAGCAATGGCTCAGCAGAAACGTGGCGGCAAAGGTCCGTCCCCTCGGCAGGACGCCGGGGAAGCTCAGACATGGCAAGGTGGCCAGGCAGGCTGGAGGAGGCAGGAGGGAGCGGGGTACCAGGAGCGCGGGGACGGAGGGACAGACAGCCCAGCTCCCCCGCAGCAGCCGCCGACACCCCCGCCAAGATCCTCTTGCTCGGAGTGAAGAAAGAGAACCTACAGTCTCAACTTCCAGACTGAGCCAGCTGCCCATCAGGGACAGGGGAAATAAAGGCGTGCCTCCAAAACGTTACATAAGAACTTGCTGCAGTGACACAGGGGACGCCTCGAGAGGAAATGACAGGGGATCCAAGAAGCGCCAAATGGACCCCGGCCCTCCCCTCAGGGCAGTGGAGACCCCGCTGGGGGTCCAGGCTCCTCCGCAGGCTGGACACCCCGAGGAGGGCCTTGGCCTGGAAGGGGGCGGCTGAGAACGTGTGGCTACTGGGGAGGCTGGAGGAGCTCCGCAGCCGGGAGGGAGACCGCCGTGTGCAGCGCAATGGGGGACACACGGCGTGGACGTTCCAGGCAAAGCAGACAGCTGCGCACTTCCTGCTGCTTCTGAGACTCAGAAGGACTGAATCACCAGAAATAAGCATTTCATTTATTTCCAAATGGAGGAATACAAAAACATACTAATTCAAAGGTCTTCGTTTTGGCCACAGAACAGGACGTAACAGTTTTCTACCTTGAAGAGGTGAGAGTAAACCACAAAAGGAATGAGGAAGTGGAGGGAGAGGGGTCCAGGGGACCACGGTCAGCAAGAGCCCGTGTCACTGTCCAAAGAGGACGCAGCAGCAACAAACGCAGACCGCAGGGGACCCGCATTCGTGGAGATCTTGGCTCATTTTTTAGAGTTTTGGTGAAAGCTGGGATGGAGAAAGGTACCAGGCTGCAAAGGCTGAAAGGGAAATGTTGGTGTGGTCATGCCGCAGGGAGGGAAGGTCCAGGCCGGGACCACGCTGGCTGAACCCTCGCCACAGCCCCGCCCCCTCACACAGCGGTGGGGGCCGGGGGCCAGCAGCTCCTCCACGCCCTGGCAGGTCTCTTTTCCCGGGAAACGCACAGCAGGGAGCTCAGTGGGACCTGCTGCAGATTCTACTCCCTATCCCTCTGCCCGTGGACAGCGCCTCTGTGAGAAAGGTGGCTCTCAGGGGTGGTGGCGGTGGGGATCAGAGGTTGCCCTTGCCATGCTGTTCATGCATGGACGCTCCCACGGTGCCAGCGCGTGCCCCCAGCACATGGCCCCTGCTCTCTCCTTTCAGCCTGCTGCCTCCTCCTGACGGCCAGGCCCTGCCAGTGTGGGGCTCTCTCCCAGGCCTGCTGGCTTCATGGCTCAGAAGCCAGATGTGACCTGGTGGCAGCTGCCCATGAAGTTGAACGAGACTCATGATGTGTCCCCCATGGAAGCATGACCCCTCCAGAGGCAGAACTTTTCAACCTAAAAAGCCCAGAGTTGTGGGGACAAGATGTACCAGCCACCAAACCAGAGCTGTGGACGGGGATAAGAGGGGCTTCTTCCACCTCCACCGCTTGGCTCCGTGAGTCACCGACGGGGGCGCGGCAGTGCTCAAGGCTGCTGCTTCAGTGTGCTCTGTGTCCAGGCGGGCGGCCGGGAAGCTTCAGTGAGCTGCTCTGGACACTCAGGCCTCCATCAGCAAAGAGGGCGGTGGAAACCACGCATGCTGCTACAGTCTGGAGGGAAGGCGTTCACCAGCCGATGGTGTCCGCGTGTCAGCGGGGACGCATGACCCTCCTGCACCATTCTATGGGGGCGGAGTGGAGGAACGGCCTTCCTCAGGGAAAGGCTCCTCCTGGCAGGGGACAGAAGTCCCTTTGGGGCTCTGCTGGCCTCTTTGCAGACATCAGCATGTTGAGTCTTAAGGCGCTCTTGTCCACTGTCTGCCTGGTCCACGTGGCAGGCATGTCTCATTCACGTTCAAAAGGACTGCAGATGCTCTCTTCAGCTCTAGACTAGGCTACTCTTCCAACGGCTCTGGATTCGAAAATCAGTCCCTCCCAGGGCTGCACTAGCTTGTCATCAGGCACGCCTCCCTCCCGCCGAGCCCGACCCCCCATCCTGTCCTCACAAGGGCAGGCTCCCTGACTCTGAGGGGCGGCTGGATCACCTGCTCCCTCTCCAGCACTCTTTGGCAGCACCCCGACCTCTGACAGGGACACTGCCTTTATCACAAGCCTTCAAAGGCAGCCACGCCCTGGGTCTTCTTTGGTGAAAATAAATTGCATCCCTGGTCCAACCTCACTGTGCACCAAGGCAGGTGACCCAGCGGGGCTCTGCGCCCATGTGCTTTGTGAGGAAGCTCACCGAGGATGCAAACCCTGGAATTCTTGAGGCAGGGCTTGCACGATTGAGGATGTGTGGAGTTTGCGGGTCCCGTGCCTGCCTGCCTGTCCCTTTCCACACCCAGACGGGCTCCAGCTGACAGAGCCCAGCGTATTCAGCAAGGCCCTCTCCAGGACCCTCCGAGTGGCCAGACTTCCACAGGTGGGAGGAAACGAGCCTCTGTTCATTTCCAGAAAACCTCTGCTCAACGTGGCCAGCATGCACTGAGGGGGGTGTCCGGGCACAAGCCCACCTTGGCACCTGGCCGATTTGCCAGCCCCAACCACATGGTCCCCGTGAAGTCCGGGGGTGCCCCGTGTGAAGTCGGGGGTGCCCCCCCCACTGTCCTGCCTCTCTGGCTCCAGAGACAGAAGTCTCGGCGCTTTCCAAAGTAGTTCAGGCGTCCACACCTCCAGAGGCAGCTGATTTCCCATGGAAATCTTTACCCGTTTTTAGAATGTTTCGGTAAAACCCAGGGTGAAGAAGGACGCCAACAGGGCCTGCATGAACGGCTATGTGGCCTCCCCAGGGTCCTCTGTCATTCTGAACACAGAGCTCCTGGCCCCAGGTCAGGAAATGAAGCCCCTTCAGGTCCACTGATGGGAGCTATGAGAGGCCATTGCAGCCAAAGTGAGGACGTGCAGAAAGGAATCGGCTTCTCGGGGGACTCAGGCGAGGGGAGCCTGTCGCAGCCTCACATCCGTCCTTTTTGATGTCTCTTTTAAAACTATGACATTTCTCCTTTCAGTGCATAAGATGAAAGCAAAGTTTTGGGCATCAATGAAACACTTTTAAAGCCAGCAACGTGACTGAGACGGGAAGGGGGCAGGGAGCCGTGAGCTAGGAGCCTGGCTCAAGGAGAAGGAAACACTAATTGGCTTCCCGGGAGCCTCACTCAGTCACCCAGGCTGGCGTGCAGTGGTGTGACCTCAGCTCACTGCAACCTCCACCTCCCGGGTTCAAGCAAGTCCCTGCCTCAGTGTCTGCCACCACACCCAGCTAATTTTTGGTATTTTTAGTAGAAATAGGTTTTCACTGTGTTTAGCCAGGATGGTCTCGATCTCCTGACCTTGTGATTTGCCCACCTCCGCCTCCCAAAGTGCTGGGATTACAGGCACAAGCCACGGTGCCCGGCCCAAACCATAAACTTTTTATGGCTTAAAAAACAACATCCAGGGCAGCGAGGATCAATCCCACTCTGGGGTGTGTTTCTGTTTAGCACTGGGGAGGAGGAGGCTGGTTTGGGGATGACCATTTATTAGACCTTGATGTGCTTAGTGAGCCCTCGGTCTCGGGCTGGCCCTTGGGGACATGGAGCTATGGCGTAGTCCCTGCCCCAAGGGGCCGGAGCAGATGCAAAGATGAGGGGCAGCTAGAGAAGTCTGCAGTGGAGGCAGCCAGGCCAGGAGAGGACAAAGGGGCCTTTCTGTGGAGGGAGCGGCCCCCAGGCCACATGGGTGTGGACAGCTTAGGCTGGGGCTTCCCAGGGCAGAGGCCGCAGAGGGTGGAGGAGGGGCTGGCAGCTGGGGCAGCAGCCCCTGGTCCTGGAG
The DNA here is from genome assembly GCF_009761245.1 of Sapajus apella. NCBI lineage: Eukaryota > Metazoa > Chordata > Mammalia > Primates > Cebidae > Sapajus > Sapajus apella. The sequence goes on along the minus strand of NW_022436950.1, from coordinate 276,020 downwards.
CTGACGTGGACAGGTGTCTTCCCAACCCTGTGTTCAGGAGGTTAGAGCAGGGATGGGAGGATAGACCCTGGAGACTGGAGAACACTAAAATCAGGGCTCTTGCTGCTGCTGCTGCTGCTGTTTTAGAGACCTGGTTTACAGCGTGGCACCGGCAACAGGCCCAGCCTTGGGCATGGCGTGGTACCCTGGGTCAGGGACCAATATGGGCTGTAAAGAAGCAGGGATTCTTGAGGAGGACTTAGTGACGGGTCTGCCAGACCAGCGCCAGGGAGGCCAGGTGGGATCAGCATCGTGAGCCCGGCAAAGTCATGGGAGGGTGAACCCAGGCAGGGCAACTCCAACAGCGGGCAAGGCCAGGTGGCACCTGCCAAGCAGCCCCCAACACGGCCCCGTATCCACCTTCACAGCAACCCGGAAGGAGCGTGTCATGCTCGCCTGCATCTGACAGGTAAGGAGCTGGGATGCAGGTCAGCAGCCTGTCCAGGGAAGCACACTCGCGTATGGCGCAGGTGGTCACAAGCCATCGGGGAAAGCTTTTGAAGCTCTCGGAAAGGACACATAGGCCGCTCAACAAGAACAAAAACCGGAGTGGCGTCAAACTGCTCCGCAGCAACCCTGGACCCAAGAATACACTGGAATAACACCTGTCAGGCGTGGGTGATTTTCCTGCAGAAAATCGTTTTGAACCTGGAATTCTAACCCAGCCAAACTACAGACATCTCACATGTAGCATCAATAACCTGTTCCCCCCAATCAGCCAGTCTGCATGAAAACACTACCTGGGAACCTGCTTTCTGTTACTTTAAAAGGGCTAATTACAATGTGCTACCTATCAGCTGCACCCCACCTCTGGCTTGCTTGCTTTCTTTCTCTTTTTTCAGTTTTGTTCTTGTTGCCCAGGCTGGAGCGCAGCAGCGCAACCTCAGCTCACCGCAACCTCCACCTCCTGGGTTAAAGTGATTCTCCTGCCTCAGCCTCCCCAGTAGCTGGGATTACAGGCATGCGCCACCACACCCGGCTAATTTTGTATTTTTAGTAGAGATGGGATTTCTCCATGTTGGTCAGGCTGGTCTCAAACTCCCAGCCTCAGGTGATCCACCTGCCTTGGCCTCCCAACGTGCTGGGATTACAGGCGAGAGCCACCTCGCCCGGCCCCGCCTCTAATTTTCTAAAATTTCTAACATGATGGACCCTCTGTATATTGGTAGCAAATCATGTGTATAAAATGTTCAACAGCACGCCCTGCTCATGAACACCCAGCCTGGCTGTGCCCTCGCGGCTGCCGTGTGGACCAGCCATCTCCGAGTCCCACACCCTTTGCTAATGTTCTGGCATCCTAGCCATTGTACCTGGAATGGAATTCAATTGATTTACTTAAAACTGCAAGTTGCATATTGAAATAGTAATGTAACTTTTTCCTACACACACAAACATCCACTGAAAAACTGATGTGCTTCAGGACATAAGTTCTACCACTTTGTAATTAAAGTCTAAGAGACATTCACAAGGAAAGCATTAGCCAGGGATAGTCTAGGGGACATGCTCTACATCGATCAATCAATCAGTCAATGAGTAAAGGAAAGTAAATGAAGAATGAAGACATGTTCAGGCACACAAAGCCTCCGAGTGCGTTCTTCCCAGGTACTGGATGAATGAGAAATCATGCGATGGTGTGTTCTTCCTCTATTGATATAATTTATATCAAGGCTATTTTTTATATAGCATATAAATTTTACATATTTATATTTTGATGTAAATTATAATCATTATCGATGTAATTTATGTTATAAATTATAAATTATAATCATTATCAATATAATTTATGTATCAAAATATAAATATGTAAATGTCATATGCTATATATGAAATAGCATTGACATAAATTCTATCAATAGAGGAAGGACACATCATTGCATGATTTCTTATTCGTCTTATTTTTCATTTGTTGATATAATTTACAGAATGCCGTAAGATTCTCTATTTTAAAGTGCACAATTCAGTAGCTATTCACAAGATTGTGCAGTCATCACCAGTAACTCCAGAACATTTTCATCATCCTAAAACAAAATTCCACATGGACAGGCACTCCCGGTTCCCTGACAAACACTAACCTACTTTCTGTCTGTGTAGATTTGCCCATGCTGCACATTTCAAGTCAATGCAACCATAAACTATGTGGCCCTTTTGTCTGGCTTCTTTCACTTAGCATCATTTTCCGAGGCTCATCCATGTTGCAGCACAAGTCAGTGCTTCATCCCTTTTCCCTGTCCATCCACTCATGGACATTTGGATTTTTCCCCTCTGGGACTCGTAAGAGTAATGCTCCTGAAACACTGTGTACAAGCTTTTACGTAGGCATGTGTTTTCCATCCTCTCTGGTACATTCCTAAGAAGGAAACTGCTGGGTTATATGGTAATCCCACGTTTGAAGTTTTTAGGAACTGCCAGACAGTTTTCCAAAGTGGCTGCACCCTGTCAGGATCCCCCCAGCGGTGGATGAGGGGTCCGGTTTCTCGGCGTCTTTGCCAACGCTTGTTTTCCTTGTTTGATTACAGCCTTCCTGAGGGCGTGAAGTGGCATCTCGTTGTGGGTTTAATTCGCATTTCCCTAATGAGAGATTGAGCATCTTTCCATGTGCTTATTGGCCACTCCCCTATCTTCCCTGGAGAAATGTTCATTCAAACCCTTTGTCCGGTCTTTAATCAGCTTCTGTGTCTTTTTCTTAGAGAATTCGGAGAGTTCTCTTAATGTTCTGGAGAGTTCTTTTAATATTGTGAAGACTAGGTCCTTAGGAGACATATGATTGCAAATATTTTCTCCTACAACAGGTTGTTTTTCACTTTTGTGATAATGCCCTTTAGTTACAGAAGCTTTTCATCTTAATGAAGCCTAGTTTACTTATTTTTCCTTGATCACTCATGCTAAGGACGTGTTCTTGAAAAATGAAGGAAAGTCCAACAGAGCAAGAAAAGCTGTGGGACACAACCCGGGAGAGAAAAGACGAAGACACCAAGAGCACAGCTGTGCAGCCCTCTGGCGAGCAGCTCCCCAGACGGAAGCGAGAAGACACAGGTTCCAGAAGCATCTCGGAGAAGGAGGCTTAGACATCAGGCACTGCCCCTGAGATGCTCACGGAACTCACTGAGCGATAAAGACAATGTGCGGCGTACAAGGCAATTAAAAGTCCTAGGAAAACAAACAGCTAGACCATAGAGGAAATGGTATCATGACTCTGAAATAGATACTGTAATGTCATAAAGTTTCAGTTAAAGGATATAAATGACTTTTTTTGGTCTCACAGTAAATATTTACAGAGTCACAATATGATAAACACTCTTGGTTTTAACATTTTAGGTTGTAAACTTTTGGGTAGAGAAGACTTAGTTATAATTTCAGAGCAGAATGCAAATGTCATCCACCTTGATGAGTGAAAGTAAGATATCATGAGGCAGGGGAGGAGGAAGGAGAGGTGGAAGCAGTGAAGGGCGGGGCAGGGGAGGAGGAGGAAGGAGAGGTGGAAGCAGTGAAGGGCGGGGCAGGGGAGGAGGAAGGAGAGGTGGAAGCAGTGAAGGGCGGGGCAGGGGAGGAGGAAGGAAGGAGAGGTGGAAGCAGTGAAGGGCGGGGCAGGGGAGCAACGACCTTGATCTTTGCTCACGGCTGTAGGTCACATTCTCAGGAGCGTGGCGAGCTCTTTCAATCAGCAGTTTCACAAACGCCTTCCGCTGCAGGAGGCTTTTCCCGAAGTGGTTTTCAGTATCCTTGCCCGTCTTTACTTGGGTTGTTGCCGGTTTGACTCCGGCTACCCGTTATCCATCTGTTGGGTAATCTTTACCGATCCGCCGTGCTGGTTTCTCACAAAACGTGTTCATAATTGTTTTCTACTTTTTCCATTTTTAAAGCTTTGTTCTGTTAATTTCTTTTCCTGAGGCCTTCTTTGTTGCTTGTTTGCTCTTGCTCTAGTTTAGTCTTCATTCCTGAAATGATTTTTTCTTTAATTCTCATTTTCTCTTGAATTCTGTCACTTCATTTCTGTGTGTTTTTATTATGATTTCGGTTGTTCTTTTAGGTTTTGTATTATTCTCTTAATGTCTTTTAACTCATTTTTTAAGCAGCAGGCTACAGTTCTCAGCTGTCTTATGAGAATGTCTGTCTGTTGTGTCTTTATTGTCTGTAGGGACGTGATCCATCTCTGCAGCACAATTCCTTCCCACTGCGGCTTTCTTGCTGTGTTCAGGGCACGATGCTTGCTCAATGAGAGCCCCAGGCTCTGCCCCCTCTTTCAGCGCTGATGCCTGCGGGCTACTCGAGTTAATTCCACTCGTGGCAGTCTCTCCTCAGGATGGGACGTGCCCTGGCCCGTTGTTTCTGAGAGTTTCCACAGGAAGACTTCGGCAGCTTCTTCAGCCCTCACCTCGGACTCTGCGCTGACCCAATGTCTCACCCAGTTTCAGCTGCTGCTCTCAAACTCTCCCATGCTCTGTAATGAATGGTTGTTTGCTGGCGACTTGGGGATTCTCCTATTCTTGAGTTTTTCAGATGTGGTCCTCCTTCCTGCTGTCTCTTCCCCCACAAACTCCAGCATGAGCCACATCTTGGGGCTGTTGCTGGTGTGGCCGCACTGTTCCATACTTTGGGGTCTAAAGAGATGCCTTGTCAGCCGGGGATCTGTATGGAATATCCATTGAGTTTGCTTTTGCAATCCAGCTGCTGCGTGTTTTATGTCACGAGTATGTTTCTGTTACTATTGTTTTCATGCATGTGTAGTGTAGACAGTATCCTAGAATTTGGCTTTGGAATCCTGTTGGGTAACTGAGATCATCGTTTCTGATGGTCAAACTGCCCGTGCACAATGGCATGGTTCCCATGTGGAACATGCATCCCACCATGCAAGGTGGAATCCAAGAAAAATTCTTGGACCTCATGTATCCACAATTCAGGAAAAGCTTTGAAAAAGATGCTTGAGGGTTTCCGGTTAAGTACAAAGAAAGAGCACGTGTGGCTATTTCTGGTCGCTCTTAAAAATCACATGAAAATGACAGTAAGGGGGTCATTAGCCAAGGAGCAAAGCCAGAAGGGTAAAGGGAATGAGCGCAGAGGCTCAGCACGCAGGAGACCAAAGGATGGAAGCCAAAGAGCAGAGGAAAGGCCTTCCCTCCAGAGGCCAGGGAAACCTGAGAACAAGGTTTGCAAGTTTGCAAGCCGGGCTGGGAAAAAGAGAGGCAGAGTCAGGAAGAAACGGACCACTTTACGCCTCAGTGCCTCAGTAAGGTCCAGGAATCACAGGTCTCTGGGACCTCTGCAGGGGGTCGGATGGAGCTGAACCCAGCAGGGCCGGTACGAGTGGGGGTGGGTATGGCCGAGAAGCAGTCCCGTGTCCCCTCACACGCCACACCCCATGTCCCCTCACACCACACCCCGTGTACCCCCACACCACACCCCATGTCCCCTCAGACACCACACCCCGTGTCCCCCCACACCACAGCCCGTGTCCCCACACACCACAACCTGTGTTCCCCCCACACCACACCCGTGTCCCCCCCACACCACACCCCGTGTCCCCCCACACCACACCCCGTGTCCCCCCACACCACACCCCGTGTCCCCACACACCACAACCTGTGTTCCCCACACACCACACCCATGTCCCCCC
>NW_022436950.1:260395-270270 GCF_009761245.1 Sapajus apella | reverse complement strand
CTGCTGATAAAGACATACCCAAGGCTGGGTCGTTTATAAAGAAAAAGAGGTTTAATGGACTCAGCTGCACGTGGCTGGGGGCCCTCCTAGTCATGACGAAAGGCAAAGGCACTTCTTACGTGGTGGCAGACAAGCCAGAAGGAGAGCCAAGTGAAGGGGAAACCGCGTGTGAAATCTTCAGAGCTGGTGAGCCTTCCTCACTACCACAGAACAGTGCGGGGGAAGTCGCCCCGTGAGGTAACCCTCTCCCCTCGTCCCTCCCACGACACGTGGGAATTATGGGAGCTACAGTTCCAGATGAGATTTGGGTGGGACACAGTCAAACCATGTCACCAGGGTTAAGGGGTCATGCTGTAACAGGGTAAAAGACCAAGTAGGTATAGGCTTACAGGCAGAGATAGACTGCATATAAACTTAAAATTAATTTAATATCTCTGTAAATATTAAATCATTTGTATAGAGGTTATATATTAATTAGGGTGTGTGTGTGTGTGCACGCGTGTGTGTGTTGGGGGGTGTATTAAATGGCAAGGTGGCTGGTTTCCACCCACTACCTGAACCTCATTTTTTCATCTGTAAAATGGGGCTCCTGAGAGAAACCAACTCACAGGCTCACCACAGGACTGAGGGGGTCAGTGTGGGAAAAGGGCTGGGCGCTCACTCAGTAAGGGGGGCTCTCAGGTCAGGTCCACGCAGAGGTGCCATTGGGGCCCCGGGAAGAGCCGGGCACCTGCTCACCTGCTCGGGGCCACCCATAGCTCACTGGGTGAGGTTGCTGCTGGGAACCACATTAGCTGACTGGGATCATCAAAAGAACAATTTTCTTGCAGAATCTGGTTTGGAGCTGAGGCAGTAAAGAGGCCTGCCCCGCTGCTGTGCAGGGCCCACCTGAGGAAGGTGTGGGAGCAGCTGCTGTCCTCAGACGGGGGGCGGGGCGGTCAGGACCGGGGCTTAGAGGAGAGGGCTCAGACGATGGTGCTGTTTGGATGTTTGTTCCCTCCAGAACTCATGTCGAAACATAATCCCCAATGATTGGGGATCACACTGGTTTGAATCTTGGCGGTGGGTTCCTCCTGAATGGCTTGGACCACCCCCGTGGTGGTGAGCAGACTCTCGCCGAGTTCTCCTGAGATCCAGTCATTTAAAAGAGTGGCATCACCTCCTCCCACCCGCAAACTTTCTCACACCTGTATTTGCCATGTGACATGTCTGTTCTACCTTCGCCCTCTGCCATGACTGGAAGCTTCCTGAGGCCTCCCGAGAAGCCACGCAGATGCCAGCACCTTGCTTCCTGTGAAGCCTGCGGAACCATAAGCCAATTATATCTCTTTTCTTTATAAATGACACAGTCTCGGGTATTTTTTATCTCAGCACAAGAATGGCCAAATACAGCAGAGACACAGGAGACCCGGGAGACGCTGATCCTGAGTTGGGGCAAGTAGGTGCCTGGCCCCGCGTGTGGTGGGGTCAGGCACCCACTTGTATTTAAATTTATATACCGTCTATATAGGCCTATAAGCCTATACGTACATAGTCTTTTAGCCTGCAGCTGGTGAACAGTGGCCCCCAAAACATATGGCCAGGTCTTAACCCCTTAAACCTGTGAGTGTGATCATATTTGGAATAAGGGTCTTTGCGGATATAATTATGGTCAGGATCTCAAGATGAGTTCACCCTGGATTTAGGATGGGACCCAAATCCAATGACTTGCAAAGGAGAGAATTGGCCGTCCGACACACACGGGGAAGGCTGCATGAAGATGGAGGCTGAGGTTGAAGTGATGTGGCCACAAGCCCAGGAAACCAAGGCCACCAGCCACTGGAGGAGGCAGGAAGGACACTCCTTTGGAAGGTACAAGATTTCCCTGCCTTTGAGGCTGAAATATTTGTGGGGCTTCCTTGGATTAGGGCCCATTTTAGCCCAAGGAAGGAGGGGTAAACCTCCAAGGTGGATTCCACAGATGGGTAACGGGGTCGCTAGCTGAGAAAAAAATATTAAGCACTGAGAGCGGAGGGAAGCCAGAGAAAAAAGCCCAGGGTCCCCAGGTGAAGCTTGGTGCTGCAGGGGTGCTGGGTAGGGGTAGTGGGGTGCATCCAGGGCCCACTCAGGCTCCAAGCTCACTGGCTACTCAGCTCAGACCCCAACTCAAAGTACTGGGCAGGGGGCGTCTGTGTGTGCTTTGCAGGTGTGTGCGAGCCAGTGTGTGCATGGCCACAGTCCCTGGAGGAGGTCCAGATCACCCACGGAAGAGCCTCCACTTTCCAGGCGTTTGCAAGGACTGAAAGGCGAGGGCACGAAGTCATGGGTCCAGCTGAGGAAGGAGCTGAAGACGGCTGTGGCCACCTGTCACCACTGCATCCTGGGTGATGGGCACCGCCCCAGCCCCGGGCACATGGGCAGGCATGGGGCAGGAACCTCCTTTCCAACAGCAGATGAGCTCCACACACCCCACCCCCACCACCAGCGCTGCCAGGACCAAGCCTGGGAAGATCAGATGTGCTGGGATGAATGACGGAGCCTCTGGGCCAGACGCGAGTCCTCAGCTGAGCAGGGCCCGACAGCCCTTCCTGCTGGTGGAGACGAGGCCCGCCGTGCAGAGCTGTGTGTGCACCTGCACCAGCTCAGGCTGGCCTGTCCTTCTCCTAGAGGGCAGAGCGGGTTCAGGAAGCCAGATCAGACCCTGCCGCCTGGGTGACGGGGGTGGGGCAGAGAGCAGCCCCCAAGGGGACGAATCAAGCCTGCCTGTGCCTTCGGCCTCTCTGCGTCCCTTCACAGGTGACTGCAGCCCAGGCAGGCGCAGCCTTCTTGGTCAGAGTGTGTCTGTGCACCATGCACACCCGCCCGGTCTCCCTATGTGCACAGGAGGGGCCTCCATCCATTCAGCAGTGACCAGCTGTCTCAGAGCCTCGTCTGGCAGTGAACAGGGAAGGGCCTGATTACTGGCACCCACGCTCTTGGCCTGGGGTCTTCAGGTTGGGAGGGGCTGCCTTCTGACACAGCTGGGCCCTTCCACACCGGCTCCTGACACCCTCCGTGTTGCCTCTCCCCTCTGGCCACACAGCTTCCTACTACAGGAGCAGGGACACAGCAGGTCCCCAGTCACCCAGAGCCAGGAGACTGGGGAGTACCCGTGCACCCGCCAGCCAGCGTCCTGAAGACTGGTTACAGGGGCCCCTTGGTCAGCACTCCCTGCTTAGAAACCAGGGATGGTGCCATGAGATGCCCCTTCCTGGGCGGGTGCCAGCCCTATGTGTGGGGGAGGGGTGCTGCACAGCCGGGCCTTGGATGAATGGGGCTCTATGTGCAGGGTGGGGACCTGGGACAGCCCTGTGGCTGCAGCAGAGCCTGGTCCCCTCCCCCTCCGTGCCTTTAAGGCCAGCGTGGTCTCCCAGTGTCTGCCCCGGGATGGAGGGGGCTTTCCCCCTGGCCACAGCCAGCGCCGGGATCAGAGGGCATGACATCTGTTGCTTCCGGCCCCAGGCCTGCAGTGACAGGTGCAGTGGGGCTGAGACATGAGTGCTCTGGAGGCCCAGAGGCGCCGCTCGTGCCCATGGCTGGGTCCGGCTGTCAGGACGGGCCTGTCTTGATCACACAGCCTGGATCCAGGAGGGAGGGGCTGTCTGCCCCTAGAGCAGCAGCCAAACCCACAGGACGAGGTCCCCACTGCGTGCATACCCAGCGACCTCCACAAGCCTGGGGTGCAGCAGAGCAGGACGCCCCAGGAAGCAAGGCCGGGGTCCTCAGGGGCCCTTGTCTACCACTAGGCAGGAGGCAAGGGGACGCTGGGTGCTGTGGGTGAGGCCAGACTGCGGCTGGAGAGGGCCAGGCAGGCCAGAGAGGCCAATCCACAGGTCGGGTTGCCCAAATCCCTTGAAGCTGGCACTGCTTCTCCAGGGGGACAGGCAGCCTCCCCAAGGCCTGATGCTTCCAAGTCCGCCTGTCCTCGCAGCATGGAACCCTCATGGAATCCCGGGAGGCTCTTGCTGTCCCAGGTGACAGAAGCAGAGGCCTGGGCGGGGCAGGAGTCACCAGAGCCAGGGCCCCACCCTGCGGAGTCACCCTTGGGCCTACCCGCATCCCCAGGACACACTGCCACCCTTCTCGAGAAGCTGCTATTATTTCTGATTATCAAAGCAACTCTGAACACGGTTTAAAAATCCCTGCTGTTCTCACGGAGCTTCCCCAGTCCCCTCATCAAAGCGCAGGCCTCCAGGAGCCTCGATTCCCGCTGCCCTAGGCCCCATCTGGTTCTCGGGGAGAAGCCCCTGAGGCAGGAGGGAGGTCCTGCCCCTGCCCCTGTCACCCCTCCTCGGGGTGTGGACCACGCAGACACAGGGCTTCGGACCCCAGAGGCAGCACTGCCAAGCGGCCTCTAGCCACACCCCCGTCAGGTGGCCTTCCAGGAGTGACTTGGGGTTTGCCGGCCAGCTCTGGATGTCCACCCTGGCAGGGTTCCGACCCTGGGCCCTGCTCAGGCCCTCAGACCCTCTGTCTGCTTCCACGTCTGTGTGAGGCTGGACTCTGGCTAAGCCTCTGGCTCCTCTGGGACCCTAAAGCATCCACTTCCCCGAGGGACTCGCAGGGCACTGGGAGAATGCGGAAGCCGGAGCAGAGTGCTGCACCCAGAAGCCTGCTCCTGTCCGGGGACTGTGCTGGCCTCCACGAAGCTTGGGGAGAGGGACGGGGCGTGTTTGCCCCCCTTTGGCGAAGGTGCTTGGGAGGAAGCGCCCAGGGAGTAACGCTGCCTTACAAAGCCCTTTACCTACGTCGTGTTTGTGATTTTATTTTTTTCCTTCTGAGGGTTCTCAAATTTAGCTTGAGGCCTGGCAAAAGCCAGATCCCAGGAAGATCATTTGAGCCCAGGCGTTCAAAACCAACCTGGGCAACAGAACAAGACTTCATCTCTACAAATTAACTAATTAATTGAGCAGTTTTCAAGGCCAGATCCACCCTGCCCTTCACACCCTTCAAGGGGTTGCTCCCTTGAGACCTCCCGGACCACCAGGACAAAAGGCGACTATTACCCAGGGCTCTGAGTGTGGCAAGAAGCTGAGACACACCCGCAACTTACGGAAGCACGCAAGAAATATCGGCCCGGCAGCTGAAAATTCCAAAAGGACAGTCAGCTTCAGGCATGGCGCGTGCAGGCTCTTCCCGACTTCTGCTGCTTTCTGCTCCGTTCCTTACTTTGTGACAGCCTCATCTTTGGGTTGGTTTCCTGGGGGCTTGAGGCCAGCCCCCAAGTCTTGATCCCCTGCCATCCAAGGCTACACTGTCCAACAGGGTGTCACTGGCTTCATGTGACTCTTGAGCACTTGAAATGCGTGTCATCTAAATTGGGAAGAGGTGACACTTCATGCGCAAGTGATTGAGAAGACAGTGTGAAAAAAACAGCGTCGGCCGGGAGCATGGCTCACTCCTGCACTCCCAGCACTTAGGGAGGCTGAGGCAGGTGGATCACCTGAGGTCAGGAGTTTGAGACCAGCCTGGCCAACATGGAGAAAGTCCATCTCTACTAAAAATACAAAATTAGGCGGGCGTGGTGGCGCACGCCTATAATTCCAGCTACCCCGAGGCAGGAGAATCTCTTGAACCCGGGAGACGGAGGTTGCAGTGAGTCGAGCTTGCCCCTGCACTCCAGCCTGGACAACAAGAGTGAAACTGTATCTTAAATAAAAGAAAAAAGTATAAAGTTTTCCCATAGTAATTTTTTAATTGATGGCACATTGAAACCATAATAGTTTGGGTATATTCGGTTAAATAAAATATTCAAATTAATTTCATTTTTACTTGTTTCAATATGACTGCTAGAACATTGAAAGTTATACGTATGGCTTGCATTGTTTTCATTGAGCAGCCCTGGCCTAACTCAAGAGAAAGAGGGCTGCTCCCCTCCGGACATAAACGCGTGCCAAGCACCGGAAGTCCAACCTCCGCCGCTTACCGTGGCTGAGGGAATTATGTGATGCCCATCCCTGACCCAATCACTGCGTCAAGGGCCAGAAGGGTATGTGGAGTGGCCTTCGCCAATCAGAGCACACCTGGAGCCAGAAGTGGGCTGTCCCTGCCCGCCTCCATGATGTGTAAGACGAGGCAAATGTGGAGCCTGAGGTGGGCTGGAGGCATGGTGGAGGCAAGGCCCCTGCATTCTGTTCTAATTGTCTGACACCCTTCCTCCTGAGAGTTGGGTCTCAGTGCGCTGCCACTGAGTCTGAGCTGGCCTTAGTGACCCATCTGATCATAGAGCGAAGCAGAAGTGTTGACCTGGGACTCCCAAGCCTACGCCATGAGAAGTCTTGCAGCCTCCACCCAGGACACCAAGAACACCCGTGCCTGGAGCCCACCCACCCTGAGACCACCATGCTTGGGAGGCCACACGTAGGTACCTGGCCAAGAAACGCAGGGGAGTCGAGCCATCCAGGCAATCCCACCGAGGCGCCACACGTGGAATGGGAGCCACGTCGCACACACAGCCCACCTGGGCTTTCACACGGCTCCTGGCCCAGCTGTTGCCAGATGGCAACCAAATGAGAACATCCCCAAGAGAGAACTTCTCAGCTGAGTCTGATTAACTCACCGAACCCCTACAGATAATAAATTGTTGCTTTGAGCAACTACATATTATAGAATTTGGGACTGGAGTGGGCTTTGAACCAGGTGGCAGATGGAAGTTGAGAGAGCCGGGGAAGGCTTCCGGAGGAAGCCGGGAGGACGGGAGGAAATTGTGATCAGAGGCTGGAAAAACCAAGGATCTCGTTATGCAGAAAACTTTAGCAACACTGACCCCTGTAGCAACGTAGAAAATAGAAAATAAACTTAATGAATTACTTGATTTGGTTGAGGACATTTCCAGGAAGAGTGTTGAATATTCCAACTAGCTTCTCTTAGCTACATAGTTTAAGATAGAGAAGAGCTAAAATCAAAATATTCCATTTTCAGTAAATTCAGAAAAAAATGTTTTAAAAACCAGAATTTGCTGGCTTTACGATTAAGTTTCTTCTTCGTTCCCAGGCCCTTCAGATGGCAAATGCTCTCAAAATAAAAAATAATCTTCAGAGTGAAGAATCTCTAATGGGTGTGTCTGTGAGAACCTATAGGAGACTTCAGAAGACTTAAGGGTGGGACTCATAGCCCCTCTCAGCGGGAAAAAGGGCTTCTAAAAATCTTGGGGCATGGGAAACAGCAACCCGACGCCCAGCCCAGCAGAGAGAGGCCTGTTTTGGGGAGGATTGTGAGGACAGTTTTTGCCTGATGATGTGAATCCCAGAAAGATTCCTAGGAAGGCCTCCTAGGAAGTACGAAGACATTGACTGCAGACACTGTCCATTTGAGGATACAGGAGGCCGCGTGGTCCGCGGAGGAGCGCGTCCCAGGACCGCCGCTGGGTGCCTGAAACTGCGGGTGGCGGCCAGCCCAGCTCCTGTGGATCAGAACGTGTCTCTGCTCATGTGTTTCACCCACAAGTGTGACCTTTTCCACCTTGACTACACTCATCACACACCGAGCCTATACTTGCATTATGAGGTTTGAGGTATGAAGGCAAAACTAGAATAGATTTCTTTTTCCTGCTTCACAATCTCCCAGAGAAGAGATTTGCTCTTACTGTAGATCTTAGCAAGCTTAACATACAGTATTTTTTCTTTTCTTATTAAGTTGAGAACTTCCATCTTCTCACCTAAAGGAAGCACTGCCTCACTTCTCTTTGCCATGTCAGAATTGCCAGCATCACCACCATGGTGCTTTGGGGCCATTACTAAGTCAAATAAGGGTTACTGGGACCCAAGTACTGGGAAGCCACGAGAGTCCGTCTGAGAACCTACAAGCTGCTAAGTGACGAACGGGCAGGGAGGGTCTACAGCATGAACCCTCTAACAAGGGAGTGATTCACGTCCCAGGCAGGATGGGGTGGGATGGCCAGAGACCATCACACTGCTCAGAATGACCTGTGTTAAAACCAGAAGCATTTATTTCCAGAGGTTTTCATTTACTGTTTTCAGACCATGAGGGGCTGTGGGTAAGAGAAAGCAGGCTGTCCCCGTGAAGGTGGGATGACTTAGAGGGCAGGACCCGGAGCCCGGCAGGCGGAGCTGAGCACCACAGAGTCATTCCTGAGGGGCAGCGGGACATGGCCCTGATCAGACTCCGGATTTCAGAGCTGCTATGGGCCAGTCAGAGCTATGGGCCTCCCACTTCTCCCTCGTTAGACAGGGCCATTGATCACAGCGTTCCCTGCCTGTGTCACTGGTGCATGTCAGGCGCGTGAGTCTTCAGATTGAGGGGGATCATACTCAAAACCCTGCCCTGAAGGTGGTACCACACGGGAAGAGCCTCATTTGCACCTGAGAGTCTTTCTGAGCCTACTCTGTCTTTGGAGGCTGCCTGATTAAAAAAAAAAAAAAAAGACGACGACTCTGGACCTCAAGGCTAAGCCTGATGCCATCATGATATGAGATCTGGACATCTTGGGCAGGAAGGGTGAGGGGCACAGCATGTGGTGAGAATTTAAATAATTTGTGCCAGGGGTGGACTGTGGCAGTTTGAGGATGACCGGGAACACTTTGGGACTCCTCCCATCAAGAGGCAGGGGCTTAGTCCCCTCCCCTTGAATCCAGACTGGCCTGCAGGGATTATTTCCCCACCCACCATTCTACTTCCTGCCTTCTGATTCTAGGGACCTCAGATAAGTGGAATCACGCCGTGTGTGTCCTTGGGGACTGGCTGTGTCAGAACCAGGGTGTGGGCAGGCTGGGTCCTTCGGGGGGCCGGGGGACGATCTGTCTCTGCCTCTGATAGCCTTGCGGCACCTGCTGGTGCTTCTCACCTTGTGACGCCTCCTCAGGTGTCACTCCTCATCACATGGCCACTTCCCACGTGCCCCTGGATCCCCTCTTCTCACACACGCATGGGTCATTGGATCTAGGGCCCACCCTGCACCCAGGGTGATCTCATCCTGAAATCCTGCCTAATTATATCTGCAAACACCCTGTTTCCAGGTAAGGTCCCATTCTGAGGTGCCACGTGGATGTGAATTTGGAGATACCTCACCTTGCTGTGAGCACCCACCATGCCCCACCCTTCCTTCTTCCATCAGTCCTCCCACATGGAGAGATTGGCACCATCCACATCACTTTACAGCTGGAGAAGTCGAGGGCAGGGAGGTAGGGGGACCTACCTGATCACCCCACAAGCAAGTGACTGAGCCAAGCACAGAGCTCCGGCAGCCAGGAGCGTCCCGGCCTCCACGGCCGTTGGCTGGGCTCCGCTAATTGCCCTGAGTGCCACTTCATGCCGGACATGGCTGCCTGTGCCACAGCTGGGTGCCCCACGGAACGTCCAGGCTCACTCTTGGCCACCCGCCCGAGTCCAGAGCAGGGCTAGGCGGCCCCTGGGTGTGGACACATGAAAACGGACTTGGATTCAGACAGCTCCGGGCCATCCCTGCCCCTCTTCCTCACCAGCACCTCCTCCCTCCTGTCCTCCTCCTCTCTGGGTGCTCACGAGCCCAAGGAGTATGTGCAGTATACACATGAGATGTGCATACACACGTCACACTGTGCAGACCCCACAGGCCCCACACACATGCACACACGCCATGCCATGCAACCCACAGCCCTGAACATGCCCCACACACAGCTCACAGGCAAACCCCACACAGCCCCCACAGCACTGCACACACAGGATCCTACACACACCCTGCACACACAGGCCTTGTACACACAGGCTCCCCACACACCGACCCCACACACACCCTGCACACACAGGCCCTGACACACGTGCCCCACATACTACCTGCACACAGAGGCACCACACACAGACCACACACACAATCTGCACACACAGGCCCCGACACACAGACCCCATATACAACCTGCACA
>NW_022436950.1:242345-260385 GCF_009761245.1 Sapajus apella | reverse complement strand
CACACACCCTGCACACACACACCCTGCACACACAGGCCCTGACACACAGGCACCACACACCTTGCACACACACAGGCCCCACACACGGCCCTGCTTGCACACCCCTGATGTGCACATGCCCTGTACACCCTCTGTGCAGCCCCCAGAGAACCCCCATCCACAGTTTCCCACCCTGGCCTTGATGGGGAGGCTCCCAGCAGAGGGTGTCCAGAGTGGCTGTGGGTAATGGACCCACCGTCTCTCCCATACCTGAGGCTGCCCAATCTGAGCTCACTTTTCCGCATCCAGACAAGAGCCCCCGCCACTGCCGGCCCTACTGGGGATTCAGGTGAGTGGCCAGGAGCCTGGGCTCCAGGGGACATGCAGCTGCAGCACAGGCCGTGAACCCACCGTGAAGTGACACTTGGGCCGACCCGCAGGGCCCAGCCACAGAAAGCACCTGCCGCGCTGAGAATGGATGCGCTGGTTCTGCCGGGAAGGAAGCCTCCCCGGCGCGCACAGCGGATGAGCCCACTGAGCAGTTCGGGGGTGATTTCAGTGCTAAAACGCCCGCCTGTCTCCCAGCCTCAGGGCCCTTCACCAGTCGGGAAAACAGGGCAGACGCCCAAGGGGCTGGAAAGGGGGAGACCTCGCCTCTCGGAGAAAGACTTTGCACACCCAGGAGCCAAGGGGGCCAGCCCGGCCCAGGCAGTGGCTCTCAGACCATGCTCTGTGGACAAGGACCCCCAGGGGAATGGAATGCTCGGGAGGCCAGGAGCAGGGGCCACACAGGAAACGAGGTCCTGCCCTGGGCCCCCCAGTGGGTTCAGGGAAGGAAGCTTCCTCCTGGTCTCCAGCAGCAAGTTTAGGGGCAGCGGAGAAGGGGGTGAGTGCTTGGAGACCTCAGCATCCCGGAGTTGCCTGCTGGGAGCAGCCCCAGGAAGGGAAGCTGCCCAGCCTCAGCCTCCCAGACCCCTCAGTTTTGCATCCCAGCCTCTCCCTCCAGACTCCAGCCAAGCTCACAGCTGTTCAGGGACATGAAGAAAAGGAGTGAACTTGCCTGAACCCCGAGAGCCCACAGAGTCCTCAGAAGGCCCCAACAGGCAGGGGCTGCCATGGCCCACAGGGCCTGCTGCACTGGACATGACTGTGGCTCCTGCAGAGAGGACCTTTGTGTCCTCCTGTGTCTTCCTTCCCAGGGGCCAGATGGTTGATGAGATGACTGAGGTGTCCAGGGGGACCTCAGAGAGGCCCCTCCTACTTCGGGGCAGACAGTGCCAGGCACCCACCTGGCTGGGGTCACACCCCTCAGCAGCCATGGACCACGTTTCCCACCCCCTCTGAGCCGACTCGGTGGTCAGTGTGTGCTGAGGGCTAATGCAGGATCTACAGTCTCACCCTTCCATGCAGAGGGGACTCCTCCCACAGGGTTTCTAGAACCTTCTTCTGTGGATGCCACTTATGCCTGCCATGTGCCCTGGATGGAAGAGACATCCAAGGACACAGACAGCCTCCTCCTGGGCCTCCCACAGCTCAGGACCCTCCAAGAAGGGTCAAGGGCCCTGAGGGCAGTGGAGGAGAGGGCTGGACGGACGACCCCAGAGCCCCACCACACGGAGGCATTGGTCCAGCCACCACCGGACCCAGAGAGGCCACCAGGCATATCCTCATGTGTGGGGGATGCACAAACAGCAAGAGAAAACATTTTCTCTCATAAAAGGGCCCCCCCACATCACTCTGGAAAGGATGGCTCCCGGCCAGGAGGGTAAGACCCCGGCTTCTGGCCACGTGGCCTCAGCTGTCCAGCTGCACAGCCTTCAGAGGGTCACCTGGCCGCCACAGCCTGGCTTTGCTCCCCTGTGAAACAGAAACCACAATGCCAGCATCACGAGTGCAGCCAAGGCTACGAAGCAGAGTGTGACGCCGTGTTCACTCACAGCCCACTCCACAGCCACAGGTGGACACGACCCAAGGGTCCCCAGTGGACGAACGGACCAGGTAGCTGTGGCATGTGCATACGGCAGCATACCACTCAGCCCGAGAAAAGGAAGGAAACGCGGACGCACGTACAACACGGATGAACCCTGAGGACGCTGTGCTCCGGACGCAAGCCAGTCCCCAAAGGGCAGACGCTGCGTGATTCACTTACCTGGGGTCCCCAGAATCAGAAGGCGGAGAGAACGGCGGGTGCCGGGCTGTGGGGAGGGAGTGAACGTTTAATGGGGACTCGGTCTCAGGTTTGCAGGATGAAAAGGGTCCTGAGCTGGGCTGGGCAGTGGTGAAGGCAGGAACGCCACGGAACTGCACTCACAAGAAGGGCGGAGGCACCTTTGATGCTATGGATGTTTCACCGTCATTAAAAAGCATGTGTGGGTGCGGATTTTGCTGTGGGCATGCCGCTGGTGCCTTGAAAAGCCGGGACCCACGGAGAGGGCCGTCGGGAAGCAGCCTACCTCCCAGGCCTCTGGCCCACACACATGCCCTCCAGCCTCTCCTCCTGTTTCTGGGCGACAGATCCGGCAAAGCCAGGGCCGTTCTGACAGCAGCGGTTTTCACAGAGTCTCTTTCCGGATGCCACAAGGTCCAGCCAGTGAGAATCAGGCCCACCTGGCGCCCAGGGTGCTTCTCTTCCCCCTGCTACATCCCCGTGTCCTTCCCTGGGACCCCGGCTCCCCGGTGATGGGGTGGCCCTGGGGTCCTCCAGCTGTGGCAGGCAGATCTCTTGGGTGGGTTTTTAAGGTGGCCCCAGTCTGGTCACCTCTGGAATGTGTTCTTGCCCCAGGGAAACGTGAACATCCGTGTCCTGCCACTCAGACGTGCCTTTGGCTCCTAGGAATAGATTCATGCCTCACCTGGGAGCTCGGGCAGGCAGACTGAGGGGTCCACAGGCGTGACACAGGGTGAAGCTCCCTTGAGGGATTCCCAGTGAGCCCACCTGACCCAGGGGCAGCGATTCCCCAACACACGCCTCTGCCCGCCTCTCCTCTAGCCTGCGGGCTGGAGGTAGGTGATGGTGAAGGCAGAGAAGCCGCCTCTGCCCCTGCATGTCCTGCAGGTTTGGGCCCCTTTCCTGCGGGTGGCTCAGCATCCGCCACGTCTCCAGATTCTGGGCTTTGGCAGATTTCAAACATCCAGGGTGGCCAGGATGGGCAGGGGCCTGGAGTCGCACAGGCAGCGGTCTGGGGCGTGGGGCAGCGCCTGCACACAGCAGCCCTGACTCAGCACGGCTTCCAGGGGCAGTCTCAGGACCGGGAGTCCACACAGGACTCAGGTACCTTCAGCAACCCCACAGCTGCAGCCAGGCCATGGCTGGCAGAGTCACAACCCCCGTAGCCCACAAAGTCGTGCCCGTCCCCCTCCCCAGACCTGCGAATGAGTGACCTCATGCGGCAAAAGGCACTTTCCAGACAGGTTAAGTTGAGGATCTCAGGATGGGAGGTGATCCTGGCGTATCTCACTGGGCCCATTGTCATCAAGGAGTCCTCACGAGGGGAAGAGGGAGGCAGGCTACGAAGACAGTGGGGTCAGAGAGAGGGCGGCTGGGAGAGGCGGCTCAGCCAGCCTTGGCGGAGGAGCGGCCCTGAGCCAAGGAGTGCAGGTGGTTCTAGAAGCTGGAAAAGGCCAGAACACGATCCTTCCGTGGGAGGAGCCGGCCCTGCAGACACCCTGCTGCCAACAGTCCCGCCCCTGGAGCTGGAAGAGAGGACATGTGCGTGTTTCAAGCCCCTCAGGCTGTGACTAACCCAGGCAGTGGCGTGGATTCGTGCAGGTCCCCTAAAGGCGCGGTGGTCCCGGGCAGAAACCTTGCAGGTGACTCTGTGGACACTGCCGCAGGGGAGCCCGGGGGCTGGACCACAGCTCCGCACAGGGGCCAGCCAGCACGTCCACATCCCAGTGCCAGCGTCCTCACGTGTCGCCGGGGCCAACACATTTGTTTTGAATCACTCTGCTAAGAAGGTGGGGGCTGTGGCATATTAACAGCACTCCTAATTGAGCCCATTTTAGCTGGTACAACCGCACTGGAGAAAATGAGCTGCGGCCGCACAGGCCAGGCTCGCGGCCGCGGTCCCACAGGAGTGAACCCCGTTCGCCCGCCTGCAGACAGGCCTGTCATCACAAGACACCATTTGCAAGACGTTATGCCAAGCGCCTCTCATTGACGATCCTGTGCAAACGGTTTGCGTCTTGTTAAATCCAGTCTCGGTTTGGATTTCTTTCTGCAAAGCCCTTGATGGAGACAAGCGACGTCTGTTTTGTGTCGGCTGCTGTCTCTCTCCCGAAAGCCGCTCCTTCTGTGCCTCTGAGCGGCATTTCCCCCAGACATGGGCGCGCGCATTTGTGGGCTGGGCACATGAGGATCCCTGACTGCGCAGGGAAGCGGAGGTGGGAGCCCGCCAGGACGGGAACCGGGGCCACCCGCAAGCCGGAGGCCTCGATCAAAGGGACACATGGTTTCCCTGCGGTCTCAGGGGGTGAATCTGCTCTCGGAAGCCTCTGCCGCAGAGGAGCCTCTACTCCTTTGAAGTATCAAGATGAGACGGCGCCCAGAGGATTTGTGTTGAAATGTGATGTAAGGAGATGTCACTCCTCGTGTCTCCAGTCAGCGCGTGGCTTTGTGATGGTTAAATTCGGAAGGCCCTTATCATAGACGGCCGGACTGGTTTGGGGGATTAGTAGTCAGGCACACTCGGCCCTTTAGAAAAGGCTGCTTTCTTCACTGGGAGTTTCTTCCCCTTCACTTGTATAAGCCTTTTAGAGGGTATGCAACAGCCAGAAGGCGGGCTCCCAGACAACTGGGGTGCACCGAGAGAGACTGGGTGGGGCCTCCCGAGGGCCCGCGGCAGAAGCACCGCCCTTGCGATGAATGCTGGACACATCGCTTTGGGAAGCAGTGGGTCTCCTGGCAAGGGAGGCATGCAAGGAAGCCTGGGTACCCACGTGGCTCCTGCAGAGAGAGGGCTGCAGGGGGGTGTGGACAGTGGCTGGAGGTCCTCAGCCCATCTGCTTTGGATGACGTGTGCTGCCCTGTCCCTGGCCGTGAGCCAGAGGCTGCCTTCCCGACTCTCAGGACCGAAAGGCGTCATTGCATTGGAAACAAGCGGCCTATGGGGGAGACCGGTCCATGCGCGTCTTCCCTGTGGGTCTGCGTCGTCATCCTGCTTCATGCTGCAAGAAGGGGGCACAGATATTTAGCAAGTGGCTGCAGTTCCTGGGTCCTCATTCCCTGGGCTTCTAGCTCACACGCCCGCCTTGCTTTCAGAAATAAAGCTGAGAGCTGCAAATGTCTGTCCTTTAAGCCAAATGCACGCCCTTGCTTTGTGGAAGCCTGAGGACTTTGTGACCACTTTCTTCTGTGACCTCCAACCCAGGGTTTGGTCTTGTTCCTGTTTTGTTTTCATCACTTATTGTCCGCTTTCACGCTGCTGATAAAGACACGCCTGACACTAGGAGGAAGAAGAGGTTTCACTGGCCTGACAGTTCCGCATGGCTGGGGAGGCCTCAGCATCATGGCGGGAGGCAGAAGGCACCTCTTCCACGGTGGCGGCAAGAGAATTTGAGGAAGGAGCAAAAACGGGAGCCCCTGAGAAACCAACAGATCTCATGAGACTTGGTCACTATCACGAGAATAGCACCGGAAAGACCGGCCCCCATGCCTCAGTTACCTCCCCCTGGGTCCCTCCCACAGCACGTGGGAATTCTGGGAGTACAATTCGAGGTGAGATTTGGATGGGGACAGAGCCAAACCTTATCAGTTAGTCGAAGGACTGGGACAGAGGCTTTCAAGCAGTCACCGCTCTAACCCCATGGGTCTCCATGACAGCCAAAGGGGCCCATAATATGGATGCCACAAGCCCCCACGGGGTCTCCAGGTCTGGAGCCCTGGACTCACACACACATTCAGGAGCTCCTGCACACGCCCCACCTTGATTTGCCCAGTGTGAGGCTGTACCAGGACTGGCCAGCTCTGGGTGCACTGGCCTCATGAGTGGTGCCCTGGAGGCCCCAGCAAAGAAAGCAGTGCCTCCCCAAGCAGCCACAGACAGGACAGGAAATGAGAATCCCAGCATCCACTTCTGGGTGGCAGCCCACAGTCTGCCCAGGGCCCACCTGGCACCCGGCAGGCCTGATAAACTCCTGTGTCTGCCCTCTCAGGTGGCCCCAGAACAGGATGCCTCGGAGCGTGGGCCTTGGCCTCGGGCACACCCACGCCAAGGCCACAGCTGGCAGATCACAAGCCGGGTGTCTTGGGGAGCCACTTGGTGGTCACCAGCCCGAGGCTCCCCAAGTGTAGACAGGGCCCGTGGATTCCCCACTCTCGGGATGTTCAGAGGACATGACGGCGCCCAGTCTGGATGGACACCTGTCTCTGGCAGATGTGAGCTGTCAGCAGTGACCCCAGCACCCCTTCCTCCCTCCCTCGTGCTGCCCAAGCAGGCTCTCCACCTGCACCCTCCCTTGAGGGTGGGCTGGACCCAGCCCAGAGGCAGAGGGGCTCCTGGGCAAGAAACTCCATGTAGAGCAGAAGGGGCTGCTCTGGGGTGAAGCCGGCCTCCAGCGCTGGTCCTTCCAGCTCCGTCCTGAAGATGTGCTGACGGAGACATAAACCCAGAGGCCAGCTGCAGGGAGGCCGTGCCTGCCCACGTCCCCAAGGCTGGGGCCACCTCTCCAGCCAAAAACCCGCTCACTCTTCCCCCAAGAGAGAGCAGGCACCACAGCAGGAGGCCGTCCCAGCCCAGAGGGCCGTGCACACCCCACAGGTCCCCAGAGCAGCTGCAACCCCGAGGCCTCGTGCTCCCCAGCCCTCCCTCCCAGGGCCTCAGCTCACCCTTCAGCGGAATGGCAGTGGCATCTGAACGGTGTCAAAGGCCCCAGTGCTTCTTTCCAACACACCTGCCATGCGCCTGTCAGATCCCCGTGAGCTCTGCAGAGCAGAACCGGGGCATTCACAGCTCACCGCCATCAGGGCAGGCATTGCTGCTCTACAGCCGAGCCCCAGGGACACCACAGAAGCCAGGAGGCTGACGCGAGAGCCAGTGTAACCCTGAACACCCAGGGACAGCGAGGCCAGCAACACGCGGCAGGGCAGGGCTGGGGGTGGAGGAGGCCTGAGAAAAAGTCGCCGCCTCGCAGGAACAGGGAGAGCAAGAGGCCCTAGGACAGGACTGCCCAGGCCCGGGGGCAGCTCCCCGCCAGCACGTTTCTCTCAATAGCTTCTCAGCGGGACCCCCGGCTGCACCCCATCCCAGTGCCCACTTCCAGCCATGGCAGCTGACGCCCTCCTACCACAGGGGAGAGAGCATGGCCCAGCCCCGCCAGCCCACAGTGCAGAGCTGACCAGGAGGCAGGACGGGCGTCGAATCAGGTGTGACCCTGGAAATGCGGAATGAGGGCAAGAACCCACCAGAAATGCCTGGTGGGGAAAAGCAGTCGTGGAGCCCGTGGGCTTGGCGGGCAGGTTTATTAGGGGGCCACACCCTGGGTGCGGTGGGGCAGGTCGGGGAGCCCGTGAAGGCGTGCCGTGGGCGGAGGTGCGAGACGGAGGAGTGGGGGTGTGATGTGGGAATCAGAAGCAGAGGCACCTGCCCGCAGGGCGGGAGTCACGGGAACAGAGAGAAAAGCCACAAGGAGGAAATATTTTCAAAGCGAGTTAATGAGAAAATCTTCCTGCTAAGAGCAGGGATGAGGCCTCCGATGGCCAACGATGGGGAGAGCCAGCCAGGCGGCAAACACGTCCTGGAGAAACTCGGGGACCTCCCAGGGTAAGACAGGAGTCTGGAGGGTCAGGACACAGTGATGGCCTCCAAGTACCAGCGTGAGATCGTCACCTCGCCCCACCGAATTCTGAGAGCCAGCAAAACACCAAGGCGCTATTTCAGAGCATTGAGGGACATGCACCTCAGACCTAGAGTTTCAAGTCCTCCAAGCTGGGCTGTAACTGTGGGAATGGAGGGGTGGCTTCCTGGACTCAGACGCCTCAGGGGGACATCCCCCCGCCCCGGTGTCTGAAAGGCTCTGGAGATGAACAGGGAGGGAGACAGGAGCTGCTACCACCCCAGGAAGGGAGCGCATCGGAAAAGGCTTTGGCTGCCTAAAGTCACAGGGACAGCAGGGCGTGTGCGGGATGCCCTGGGCTCCAAGCCGCGGACGCCCAGCACAGGGCTGCTGAGGAAAGAGGGGCGCTGCCTCTTCACTTCATCAGGTGCCCAGGGCAAGCCCTGCACTTTAAGAGGATGCTGAGCCTCTCTGGTCACTTTTCAAATTAAACTGAAGCAACACAGGAAGTCTCTGTCCCCAACTCCGGGAACAGCATGACTGAAGCCTTGGCCAGCAGCATGGGTGGGGAGGGCCCGGGAGAGCCTCGCCCGAGGGCTCAGGGTTCCTCAGTGTGCCTCCCTGGGAGGGCAAGGGAGTGACAGATATGGAAGGCGTCCATGGGGTGCAGACCCTAGCCGTGAAATCTCATAGTTAGGAATCCATTGCAAATAAATAATCCAAGCGGAGAAGGGCAGGGTTCCCCGAGCGCCCCTCAGCCCTCTGTCTGCACAGGGAGCTGGAAGGACATGCCAAGGGCCGCAGTGACGGGGAGGACACCCCAACACAGTGCTGGGTGGGAGGCCTGGCCCGAGGCCACCTGGACACCCGTCCTGCTCTCTGTGTGACATCAGAGGGCACCGGGTGGGGAAGGGCTGAACCAGCACACAGAGGTGGAGGGGCCAGGCCCAGGTGATGGCCACTGCCTTCCTTGGATGTTTCTGTATTTTCTGGGTTTAAAGTCAGCAAGTATCACTTTTATAAATGAAAAAAATGCCCTTCCAGAAAGAAAGAGATGGGGGAGAGAAAGAGAGAGAGAGAGGAAGAAAGGAAGGAAGGGGGGGAGGGAGGGAGGGAGGGAGGGAGGGAGGAAGGAAGGAAGGAAGGAAGGAAGGAAGGAAGGAAGGAAGGAGGGAAGGACATAAAACTTTAGAAATGGCCCTGAGGGTGTTCCTGGTCAGTCTGGCAATGGCGTTATCAGGAGCGAGGACAGGGCGACGGGGAAGGCCCAGGAGATGCGGAATGAGGGCCGGAACCCACCAGAAATGCCTGGCGGGAAATGCAGCCGTTAAGCCCGTGGGGCTTACCTGGGATAACTTGGGATTAAAGCCGTATTCCAATGCCATGCCAGCCTGGTGGCCACGGCCCCTGCCCTCTGACCCCGTCTCCTGGGTGTTGCGGGTTCTGCTCCCCCTCCCCACTCTGAGTGGTCCCTCTCTGCCAGCTGTGTGCGGCTTCTCCACAACCCAAGGGGCCAAGCCCAGGCAGGGCACACACCTGCAGCTCCATGGAGGGTGGAGGACGTGGGGACCCAGTGTGGGGCTGCAGGTGCTTCAAGGTCCTGAACTGCCAACCAGCTCCCACAGGCTCTAGGGGAGAGGTGGGCTAGGCTCTTAGCAAGGCTGGCGCCACCCGACAAGGCTCCCGCCAGGATCCATCGCCCGGCCAAGATGGAGCCTCCCTGTCCCTCCCTGGTCCTGAACGCCCTCGCCCACTTCTTCAGCTCCGGACAGCTCGGCAGCCAATATCTCTAGGAAGCCCTCCTGAGGCTCCCAAGGTGGGCCGGGGTCAGCTGGGGCTGACCCAGGAGAAGGGAGACAAAATTGGATGGGGTGTGGGCAGGGTGAGGAGGAGCTGAGTCCAAGGCCGCAGCGGGTCCTGGGGCCCTGTGGGGCAGGGGGGTTGGTTGGATGGAAGTATGCTGTGGGGACCTCACGGGAGGGACAGGACAAGAGGCAGGGAAAGAGAAATGCGTGTGATCTGGACGATGTCCCCCGACCCCCAGGAAGCTCCCAGGCAGCTGCTGCTCTCCTGAGACTCTGCTGACGCAGCCCGGCCCCTTCACTCCCTACTCAGCTCACCCCCAGCAGCCTCGGCTGCCCACTGGGCACCCAGACCCCTCCTCAGCCCCTCCGGGACCCTCCCCACACCACGCCCTGAGCAGGATGGGTTGTGAGCGGCCCCAGCACCAGGAGACACCACAGCCTGGCAGTTTCCAGCAACCCCACGGCCGCTTAGCCACCTCTTCCTGGTTCTCTTCCTGGTGCACCCAGTAGGAGGGTGAGAGGGTGGGTGCTTGGCTGAGGGGTTCATGAGCAACAAGGGGGTCACTGAAGTTCACCCACCCACTGCATGCCACCCTCATGCCACCAGGCCCAGACAACCCCAGGGACACTCCTGACCCTCACCCTCAAGGGACAGGATCCCATCCCCCTGGCCATGGGCAGGGGTGGCACCCAGACCCTGACACCCAAGAGTTGGCTGGTTCCCCCAGAGGAGGGATGCTTCCTAAGGCAAGGCTGACCCCCTTGGATGGGGCTGACCCCTTGGGGCAGGACTGACCCTCCCCAGGGCAGGGCTGAGTTGCTCAGGCAAGGCTGACTTCCTTGACAGGCCTGACTCCATGTTGGGCAAGACTGAACCCCTAGGGCAGGGCTGATCCCCTTGGACAGGGCTGACTGCCTCTGCTTGGACAGGACTGACCCCCTCCTTGGGCAGGACTCACCCCCTTAGATGGGCTGATGGGCCCAGTGCCTGCTCTCCCCTCAAACCAATCCCCCATCCCACCCATCTTTCTCTGACTACCAAATCCAAGGGTGGGATGCGGCAGGGAGTGTCTCAGGCTCGGGGCAGTGGGTCTCAGGGGACTGAGGATCAGAAACAGAGAACTTCACACCCACCAGCCACCTGCCCTCTCCTCCAGCCCTGGCACAAGGAGGACAGGGACATGGGTCCCTGATGGGACAAGGAGGTGTCCTGGAATGATCAGGGCCGCACTCCCTGCTCAGGGGTCCTACAGAGGAGTGGGTGCCAGGACTGTGTTGCCCCTGCCTTTGTCACGCTCCAGGCTATGCTGGGAGCCTGGGGTGCCCTTGAGACCTGGCACCTCCTAGGGTCCCATGGAGAGCCCTGGACCTGTCACACAGGACAAGAGGGAGACCTGTCGGAGGCTGGGAGCGCCTCTCTGGGAGAAGGTCGGGGCAGGGATCTTCAGCATCTACCCAGGACCTCGAGTGTTCACAGGGTTTTCAACCACATAAGAAGCAGAGGAATGGGGCTGCACATTTTTTTTTTTTACAGAGTCTCAGTTTGTTGCCCAGGCTGGAGTGCAGTGGCATTATCTCGGCTCACTGCAACCTCTGCCTCCCACGTTCAAGTGATTCTTCTGCCTCAGCCTCCCGAGTACCTGGGACTACAGGTGCCCATTACCACACCCAGCTATTTTTTCTTTATTTTTATTTTTAGTAGAGACTGGGTTTCACCGTGTTGGCCAGGCTGGTCTCAAACTCCTGACCTCAAATGATCCGCCCACCTCAGCCTCCCAGTGTGCTGGGATTACAGGCGTGAGCCACTGGGGGCTGTGCATTCTTTTACGTGCTGATTAGAAATACATAATGAGTCCGCAGAGGGGCTGACGGGATGCAGCTCCCCCCTAAGCATGTATTGACTTCTGAGACTGTATGTCTGGGACCTAGGCCAAGGGTCTCTAAAAGGTGCAGTGAACCACCTCATGCTACTTAGAGATGAGTCTTCTGTAGACAGCGTGAGGAAGCCTCAGATCACAGCTGGCACCGTCCACCACCCCACTTTGGACAGATTTTTCTAAGCCACCAGGACTGGAAGCTAAAGACCCAGGCTCAAATCCTCAAAAGAAAGTCCTCAGTCTCTACAGCATTTCACGGATGAGGAGAAGACCCACCAGGCTCTCCTTATCCTTAGATGCCATCCTTAGATGTCAAACCTTAGAGCGCCATGCTTCAGAAACAGGAAGGGACAGAGGAGGACTGAGTCTCGCCAAAGACGCCACTTGACTAGGACTCAGCTCCATTCCTCATTGGGTTGATATGATAATCCACTCACCTCTTCCCCTCACAGGAAAACACAAAAGATGATGCCATCTGAAGTCTCTATAATTCCTTTATACAGAGCATTTGGCATAAAGGAGGCAAAGAAACAGGAAAATGGAAACGGTGATCTAGAAGAAAAAGGTCAATAGAAGTAGACCCACAGATGATTCCAAGTTGGCATTGGCAGAGGCAAGCACTTCAAAATAAATGTGATTCATACGTCAGGGAAATGAGAGGAAAAGACAGGCAAAGCTGAAAATAGAAAATTACAGCAGATCATTGGAATCTGTGAGAAGTCATCAAATAACACTGAAAAACATTAGTTTTGGAATTAAGAACCTATTGGATGTATTTAATAGATGTTTCAACACAGCAGATCACAGAACTATTGCACTTGAATCAGATTATTGAAAATATCCAAGATAAAGCACAGAAAAAAAACAAATCATTTTTAAAGAAAAGGAAAGTAGAATGCAGCAGCAGAGATACAGTAGCCTGTGTCTCTTCAGGTTACCTGTCTGAAGAGACCTGGTAACAGTGGGACCTGGTGACAGAGGGACCTGGTGACAGAGGGACCTGGTGACAGAGAGACCTGGTGACAGAGGGACCTGGTGACAGTGGGACCTGGTGACAGAGGGACCTGGTGACAGAGAGACCTGGTAAGAGAGGGACCTGGTAAGAGAGGGACCTGGTGACAGAGGGACCTGGTGACAGAGGGACCTGGTGACAGTGGGACCTGGTGACAGAGGGACCTGGTGACAGTGGGACCTGGTGACAGAGGGACCTGGTAAGAGAGGGACCTGGTGACAGAGGGACCTGGTGACAGAGGGACCTGGTAAGAGAGGGACATGGTGACAGAGGGACCTGGTAAGAGAGGGACCTGGTGACAGAGGGACCTGGTGACAGAGGGACCTGGTAAGAGAGGGACCTGGTGACAGAGGGACCTGGTGACAGAGGGACCTGGTAACAGTGCTTCCAAAGGCGCCCTCACAGTGGACCAGGCTGTTCTGCCACCAGGCTGTGGTTCGACAAACACAGAGCCCTTGTGTGAACACACAGGAACCTTTGCAGCAGTTTGACAGAGTACTCTCACGTCTGTTCAGCCTGGGAATGGGACCTCATACGTGTGTAATTGGACCCTGGGAAGGAGAAGCGAGAGAGTGAGACAGCGGCAGCACTGGAAGGGGTGAGGGCTGAGAATTTCTCAGAACCGAAGAGGACCTCAGCAGGGATTTAGAAGCTCAGAAAATCCCGGGAGAATGGAGAAGTGTGGGAGCGGGAAGCCAATGGGAAGGGGAGCCGCTCGGCCTCAGGGCCCCACGGGCAGCTGTTTAGCAAGCAGCCATGCTCAGGGCGTCTTCCTCCTTCCTGAGCCTCTGCCCGCTTCTGAGAGGGGCATTCCAGGGGCCGGTGGGATCTGCTGATCTGTGATGAAGATCCCAGTGATGAGGATCCCAGCCCTAGCACCTAAAGGGAGATACCAGAAGGAAGAGGAAACAAACTTCCCACAGGTGAGGAGAGCCCGTTCCAGCATGCACCCACTGCGGTCACCCGGCTGGACACACTCCGCAGCTTCAGGGAACATCACTGGCCCCGGAGGCAGCGGGGGCGGGAGGAGAATGGGCTTTGTTAGACAACCCAGGCATCCCTGCGCAGGCACGGTGCGCACAGCCCCACGGCAGCCGAGAAATGTCTGCAGGACCCAGAGACGTGGCAGGCCCAGGCAGCAGGTGCCGGGAGGCCGACGGCGGAGAGAAGGACAGAGGAAGTTGATGTCACCGTGCATCCACATGTGGGCCTCACGCTGCAAGAGCAGGCCAGGGAGGCCCTCAGGCTGAGACAGTGCTCCCTGTGGGAATTAGCACCCAAGAGACGGATGTGTGTGTGGGTGGGTGTTCACCTGTATGTGTGTCTGCGTGACTGTGCATGTGCGTGTTCATCTGTGTGTGTGACTGTGTGTGTGTGCACGTGCGCATTTCGGTGTTTGTCTCTATGTATGCTGTTATCTCCTTGGGACAATCAGGAAAAGCAATCCGGCACAGCTTCCCTTTCTGAAATATTGCTATTCACATACTCATTTCTGCGTTTGTTGTCTTGACTTCCCCATGAGGAGGTGAGCCCCAAGAGAACAGGGATTGGGCACCCTATTCACGGGGTGGCCCCCACCTGGAGGAGCACCAGGTCCTCTCTGCAATGTGCACACATGTCTGTACACTCAGAGGGTCACACCTGTGTCCCGACATCCATCCACGTGGTCTGGGACCTGCCGCTCACCTTCCCGGGACCTCGTTGCACAGAGTAACTCACCTCAGGGAAGTGCCCTGCTGAGGGCAGGACTTGCTGGAGAGGCCAGCGCCTGCGGAGGGCCAGGGGTGTCTGAGAGGGGCGCCTTGGTGTCTGGATGATGGCAGACAGTTCCGGGGGCCTCAGACCAGACGGGAAGGAGATTAGGAACTGAGGGAGTCCATGAAGGAGCTCCACGTCCGGGT
Source organism: Sapajus apella (assembly GCF_009761245.1). NCBI lineage: Eukaryota > Metazoa > Chordata > Mammalia > Primates > Cebidae > Sapajus > Sapajus apella. The sequence continues at coordinate 246,038 of NW_022436950.1, read as the reverse complement.
GCTCCTCCTGGAATACAGGAGTCACACAATGCAGGCAGCTTTCACTCTGCCGCCTCCTGCCCTACAGTCCCCCTGGGTTCTCACCCCCACCATACTGGGGGTGTCCGACCACCTGCCCAGTCCTGGGAAGCCATGTTGTGCACAGAGAGGCCGGTTAGGACCTAAGGCTGTGTGTGCCCACATCCCTGGGGCGAGGGAGTGTCGTGGGGCAGTGCCAGCTCTCTACCGAGGGTGGCGGCACCTGTGATACCCAGAGCCAGCTGCCATGTGATGGCCCAGGTGGGTGAGAGCTGAGCCTGGTGGCTGGAGGCTGGAGTGAGAGCTGAGGGTCTCAGGAATGCACAGGCTGCTGGTCCCCTGGGCCAGGGGCTGCAGCAGGAGACATGTCTGGGCTCCTCTGGCTCTGGTGGCAAAGTTACAGGAAAGCCTGGATGGCCCAGCAGTGGGTGAGCAAGAGGGCATTTGCTCCCTCACAGAGTCCAGACAAAATGTTTTCCCAAAAGCCAGTCAGGAGCGGGGGCTTGGGGCCTCAATTGCGTCTGGGAGTGGAACTGCTGCTACCAGCAATGGGGTCCCGCTAAGCCAGGTGTACTCCCACGGGTGTGGGGGTCTCGCTAAGCCAGGTGTACTCCCGCGGGGTGTGGGGGTCCCGCTAAGCCAGGCGCACTCCTGCCACCGGGTGTGGGAGCAGCAGAGGCAAAGAGCCTTCAGCAGCCCCTCTCCCTCCCCACCTTCTCTCAGGCCAGGGCATGCGTCACAGGTCAATGACACATCAGGACGAGGAATTAGAAGCAATTCAGGTGCTAAGGGACCCTGGTGTGTCCGGCCCCATCTTCAGCAGATGAGAGGGTCATGGTACAGAGGGAGCACCTTGACCACGGCCACAGCACACAGGCCACAGAGCCTGGGAGCACAAGCTCCCGGCCCACACCGTGGCGCTGCCCCCTGAGTTTCTCTTTCCATGTAACCTTGGGGCTTAGAAGTAATTGGAAATTGATTTTCTTTTACGTTGTGGTCCTTGGATTTAAAAGGGTATAGTTTCAGGTTATAGCTGGATCTCCCCAGCCAGCCACACCTCCCCAAGGACAGCAGCGGCACCTCGGACCCATCCCCCACCTGCCTGTCCCCAGCAGAAGGCTGGACCCTCAGCAGGTCCTCGCCAGCTCAGTCATTTGCGTCCGCAAACCCCACGTCCCTCATGGATGCTTACCATGGAGCATCTTCCTGGCTGGTTCCCACTGCTTTGATCTCCCATAGCTATTATCTGGGAATTTGAGGTCCAGCCCCACCTCCTCCCCACCGACACAGCAAGTGGAATCATTCAGGCAAATGTCCGGCACCTGGTGGGCAGATGAGAGGCTTCAGCTCACAGGGGCTCCCGCACCTCGGATGCTGCTCCAGCGGTCTCGAGCTGCTGGACCGTCCGCCCCAATGTCAAGGCAAAGCCTGCCTCCCCAGTGCTCCTGCACGCTCCACCTGGAAGCTTCCTAACCCAGATCCTTCCACTTGGAATGCCCCTGCTCTCCATCCTCCACTGGCCTGGCCAAGATTCCACCACGGAACAGGGGCATCACGCCAACCACTGCAGGCTGGGCAGCCACTCCCTGCTAGGCTCATGGAGCCCTCACAGTACCCCCGAGGTGAGAATGCCCGTGTGCAAAGGGGACGTGGGCTCAGAAGGGTTCAGCGACTCTCCGTCTCTTGCACAGCTGTCAGGAACATCCTGCTCTGCTCCGCCAGCTTTCACAGACCTTGCTGATGACCTTGGCTGGACTCGGGTTACCACCCACAGCCAGCCCAGCCCCGGCTCAGAACCCCCAAGCCCCTGGGCCCCCGAGAGTGCCAGTCCCCTCTGCTGTGTGCAGCATGCCCACAGGGGCCTGGCCACTGCAGGGGCTGGGGGTGCTGGGGGGTCACGGTTCATGGTCCAGAAGATGGAGTTGGCATGAAGCTCCTGAGCCAGACTGTGCCAGCCTGTGCCAGCCTCACACACAGCCCAGCCACCCCTCTGGGCCTCTGCCAGCCCTACACACACACCCCTGCCACCCCTCTGGGCCCCTCCCACTTGGCTTGCAAAGCAAAGCCAGGAGCCCCACAGCAAGCTGGCCTGTGGTCGAAGCAGAACCGCCTCGCCCTCTCTGGAGGCTCCCGGGCTCGCCAGCCTGGGGTTGGGTAATTGGATAGGAGTCCGGGGAGCTGGAGGAGATGCAGCAGGACTCTCCAGCCCCCACACCCACCCCTGCACTCCTGCGCCGCTGCCTTGGGGCGAGGGCCAATGTCACTAGCAGCACACCACAGGCATCCCCTCTGCAAGGATCAGAGAACCCCAATTTATCCTCTGCCCCTTCAGCACTGAAAGTCAGCCAGAGGCGTCTTGCCCGCACCAGGCCCCGGGCAGGTCCTCCCCAGCACTCACACATTCTCCCAGGGAACTGGGCACACCGTAACTGGGAAAACAGGAAAACAGGGGTCCAGCCCCCGAAGATGGGCCCAAGCCACTTCCTAAGACTCCTGTCCCCCACGGCCCTGCATTTGTCTATACGCAGGCCTGAGCCCCAGCACCTCTGCTTCCCCACAGGGAGGTGGTAAGGCTCTGCCCCGCTCCCCCTCACCTCTGCGCCCCGCCTCTGCCCCCTCGCCTGGTTGGGAGTCCCACCCTGAAGGGAAACTGTCCTTCCCTGCCAGCTCCTGCTCTGTGTATGCTGCACAGCGTCCTGGGGTGGGCCTGGCAGACCCCTCCTCAGCTCCCAGACACTACACACAGATGTCTGGGCTGGGTGGGAGCTCTAGGGTGACCCTGAAGAAGGCCCCGGGGCAACGGCATCTCTGAGCTCCACCAGCAGGAGCCAGGCACCATCTGCAGCACGACGCTGTGGCTGTAAGCCCGTGCCAGGCTGGCCTGAACATAAAGGGGTGCTCTGGGCTGTGCTGTGGCTTCTGGCTGCTCTGGCTGCCCCACCCTGTGGCTTGGATGCCTGGAGACACAGCCTTGGGGCCGCCAGCTCCCTCCTCAGCACTGAGCCTGCAGGGTGGGCGTGGGGGCTAAAGGAGCCCTCCCCAGCTGTGGCCAAGCATGGGCAAGGTGGCCCTTTCCCATGGGCACCCACCCCTGTCCTCGAGCCACGGCCGGGGGGCCCATGCTGAGCCAGGGTCTCTTGAGTGTTATTTGGAAACGGAGCCTGCTTTGGTCTCCTACAGGCTGCTGAGCCCTAGACACACACAGGCACTGGGGAGCCTCTCCTGTCATCTAAGACATCACCTCCTTGAGGCCCAGCGGCTCTGGCCACAGACCCGAGGACACCTGGTCAACACTGACCACGACTGTCTTAGAGCCCAGGCACTCCCACCAGGAGGTGACCCCCAGCCAGAGAGCCACCCTCGCATGGCCTCCTTCATGCTCCCTGTCCCCCAGGACCTAGAGACCCTCCCCACCTCAGCCCACCACCCTCACCAGACCCTGGGCCCTCCACCACAGGCTGACCAGGAGGTACCAAAGAGCAGGCAGGACCGAGGATGACCAGCCTGCCCCCATCAGCCTACCCCCCCCAGCCTGCCCTCCCCAGCCTGCCCTCCCCAGCACTGCCCTCCCCAGCCTGCCCCCGCCAGCCTGCCCCCCACAGCCTGCCCCCCACAGCCTGCCCACCCCAGCCTGCCCCCCCAGCCTGCCCCCCCAGCCTGCCCCCCCAGCCTGCC
>NW_022436950.1:239615-242245 GCF_009761245.1 Sapajus apella | reverse complement strand
CCTCCCCCCCCTCCCCCCCCCCCCCCCCCCCCCCCAGCCCCGCCCTCCCCCGCCTCCCCCCCCCCCCCCGCCCCCCCCAGCCCGCCCCCCCCCGCCCTGCCCTCCCCAGCACTGCCCTCCCCAGCCTGCCTTCCCCAGCCTGCCCCCCACAGCCTGCCCTCCCCAGCCTGCCTTCCCCAGCACTGCCCTCCCCAGCATTGCCCTCCCCAGCACTGCCCTCCCCAGCCTGCCCTCCCCAGTCTGCCCTCCCCAGCACTGCCCTCCCCGGGCAGGCAGCACGTCGTGCCCAGTGAGCTGAGCTGTGTGGTCCTGGCAGCATGACCAGGGGGCCTGTCTTCTTCCTGAACTCAGAGGCAGGCCCGCAGTAGGAAGCAGAGGCTCCAGAAACCTGACCTTCCAGTGACAGCCAGGATCACCAGGGTGGGATGGCTCCCCCGCCCAGGCTCGTCCTGGGGGAGGTCGAGAAGTTCCAGCCAGCAGCCTTGGCCCTGTGGGGACAGGCCATCTGTGGTAAGAGATTTTCCTCATCTCTCTGTAGGGGGCTTCTTCCTCTTCCCCAAGGTCAAGGTGGGTGCTGGGGCTCCCTGAGCTTGGCCAACAGACTCCAAAGCTGAACATCCTGTGCTCGGGGCTTGGGACACTGAGGATTAAGTGCTGGCCTTAATGTCAGACAGGGAAGGGCCCTGGAGAGCCTGGGCTGGCCTTGAGGGAACCCCCAGCCCAAGGCTGCAGGGAGCATCTGGAAGGTGAGCTGACACTCCATGGAGAAGGACCAGATGGTGACGGGAGCCCCAGAAGGCCTGAAGGAGGCCTTGACAGCAGAGGGGCCTGGGGAGAGTGAAGACCACCACCCGTTTCCCACACACAGCTGCCCAGAGGGGCCAAGCCTTGAAGAGGGAGGAGCCAGGTGTTCTGAGGCCAGAAACCACCCCAGCATGCATGCACATGCACACACACACATGCGCATGCACATGCACATGTGAATGCATGCACAAATACACTCACACATGCACACGCAAATGCACACACATGTGGGTGCACACACGAATGCACACATGAATGCATGCACAGATCCACATGCACACACAAATGCATACATAGGCATGCACACATGCACACACAAATATGCACACACATGCATATGCATATGCACACACAAATGTGTACACATGTGACTGTACATGTGAATGCACACACAAATGCATGCAATTATGCACACACATGCACACTCACATGCACTCACAAATGTGCACACACAAATGCACACACACAAGCACACACCCCAGCAGTGGGGATGCTGTTCTCCCTGTGCCTGGAGAAGGGACTCGATGGGCGTCGGCAGGACTGAAAGTGAAGCGTTAACGTTGGCTAGATGTCCACGCAGGGGCGAAGGGAGGGCTTGGGGGCACATTTAGCCCCAGCCCTGAGTTAGGGCTTCTCCATGAACCCAGAGAGTCCGCATGGGAGGATGAAGACACTGTGCGTGTCTGACAGAGCCTTCTCCAGTTTTCTCTACCTGGTCTGGCCATCCGTTTGGTCACAGCCCCTGACATCTGCTTTGGGGCACCATCAACCCCCATAGGGGGCTCAGGGCTTCCCCTCCTGAGGGTGTTGGGGTGATACAGCCCAGCAGAGAACCCGTGGAAGGCTCCCACTGCTTTCCACAGCGGCTCGTCCCCTCCCTCTACACCGGCGTCAGGCCTGGCTCCCGTGGATGCCTCTTCCTTTCCAGGGAGTGGAGTCCTTGCTATTCGTGTAGCCGGAGGATGTGCCAGGCACAGAGGCTGCACCACGCTCTTACCGTAGCAGAGAGCCGCCGCTGTCCCTCATGCCTTCCTAGAAACACGGGTGCAGCTGCGCCTCCAGGCCCCACAGGAAGGGGTCCAGCTGGGCACAGCCCTGCAAGCTGCTTGGGGGTCTGGGTGGGACTGAGACTCTGTGGACCTCTGGCCACCAACTCCAAGGCCAGCCCTGGGCTGGACCTCCGGCTGTCCCGGAGGTGTGATGGTCTCAGTCAGGAGGGGCCAATCTTTTGGCTTCCCTGGGCCACGTTGGAAGAATTGTCTTGGGCCACACGTAAAATTGTAGGATGCACTAACACTAATGATAGCTGATGAGCTTTAAAAAAAAATCACAAAAAAGCTCATAATGTTTTAAGAAAGTTTACAAACTTGTGTTAGGTCAACTTCAAGCACCCTGGGCCACATGCGGTCCACAGGCCTCGGGCTGAACAAGCTCGGTCCAAATGTGTGTGTCCCCCAAAATGCACATGTTGACACACCCTCCAGTGCAAGTGTTCAGAGGTGAGACTTTCGGAGGTGATTCAGTCCCGAGAGTGGAGCCCGGGGAAGGGACGGGTGCCCTCATAAAAGAGGCTGCCCCTTCCACAGAGGAAGCCCCAGTCAGGAGTCCCCACCTATGGAAGGGGCCCTCACGAGACACAACCTTCCAGCACTTCGTCCTGGACTTCACAACTTCCAAACTTGAAAAGTACGTTTCTGTTGTTTCTACAACACCAGGTCTATGATAATTGTGTTACACCAGAGCAAACAACCAAGGCAGGCAGAGCCTGGGGGTGTGAGTTCAGGGGCGCCCGGGGCAGAGCCTGGGGGGGTGGTGAGCTCAGGGGC
>NW_022436950.1:190047-239605 GCF_009761245.1 Sapajus apella | reverse complement strand
TGGGGGGGGGTGGTGAGCTCAGGGGCGCCCGGGGCAGAGCCTGGGGGTGTGAGAGGACAGGCCTGTGTCCCCTGCAGCCAACATTCTCTGTCCCCACCACACTGCACGAGAGACTGGGCCCAGCCAACCCTGGCTGCTCTGGGCTCCCTGCCTGGCAAGCCCATCGCCTTGTGCCAGGGTCAGCCCACTCCACTGCAGAGCCTGAGCATTGTCTTGGGGCCAACTCCTGCAGCCAGGTGTCACCTGGACCTGGGCTGGAATGGGGGTCCGCCCAGGCGTCTCTGACAGGTAGGCTCTGGGCACGTGGCCCGTGGCTGATTGACCATGTGGGGGTTACATGTGTCCCTAACAAGTCCGCCCACACCTTTCCAGCAGCTGCTCAACGCCCTCGGGCTGCCTCATCTGCACGAATTAAACTCCCCTGACCTTTGTCTGAACAACCAAACTTCCTGAGGGCAGCTCCAGTCTCACGTCTGCTGGGAACACCGAAGCAGGTCCCACTGCCATGATGCTAAGAGCCATCGGATCTGTCCCCACCTGCCCCTCCTAGCTCACCTGCCCCACCTACGCTTGCATCCCCCATTCACCTGGTCCTGAAGATGAGAGCCCATCTCCCCACACTCAGCCTAGCAAAAAACAGCCATCTCCAAGCCCTGAGTGACAATGGCTTGACCCTGCCTACATCTGGTTCTGCAGAGAGCTGCAGGCCTCCAGGTCCAGGCCAACTGCCCCAAGGTCAGGGGCACCCAGTCCAAGGTCGGGGGTTACATGCTTCAAGTTCAGGGCCACATGCCTCCAGGTCAGGGCCACTCAGTCCACAGTCAGGGCACATGCTGCAAGTCAGAGCCACCTGCTCTGAGGTCAGGGCTGCTGTTCTAAGTTGGGACCTGATTTACCAACACTGTGCCTGGTCAGGGCCTGGACACAGCGGGTGTAAAGATGTGTCCGAGGAATGAGGTAGGAGCAGATGAAGGCTTCCCCCACCTTTCAGCAGCCTTGCACGTGCACCCAGCAGGGCGAGGGACACAGGCCACGCTTCTCTGAGCAGCCAGGCCTGGAGTCCCCGACCAGTTCCCTCAGGGACCGGCCTCAGGGGATGGGAGGACTTGAGGGAAGAGGGCCCTAGGAAAACCTTCCAGAGAGGGGTGCACCTTGCCCAAGGTCACATGTCCCAAAGGGACACCAGCTGACCCAGACAGCAGACACGGCCCAGGACAACCCCGGCAGCCTCGCCTCCGGGACTCCCTGAGTCTCCAACTTTGCCTGATCCCAGGGTCCCCATCCAAGGCCAGCCTCCTCTAGGCCAGGCAGCCCACCCCAGCCCAGCCAGGACCAGCTGTGTCTGGGGAGGAGGGCGGCCCTGGGGGGGCTCTGGGGAAGGGGTAGATGTATGACAAGAAGGGCATTGTCCACAGTCCTCACCAGACTTCCAGGAGCTCCGGGGGCGGGAGCAGCAAGGCCGGGCTCTGAGCTGCAGGATCCAAAAATAGCCTGGGGTGTGGCCGGTGGCCAGGGATGGGCAGCTGACTTCACGCCACAAGCATCCCGGGAAGGCCCAGCGGTCTGTGGCCGCACCTGCTGGGCCTCTACCCGGAGTGCTGCCCTCAGCAGGATGGGCCCATAATGGGCCTCTAGGCCACCCACATGCAGAAAGCCCAGCTCTTCCTGAGGCCCCAGAAGGGCCCTCGGATGCTTGGAGGCCACTGTGCTTCTCACTCTGGCTTGTCCATGAATCCTGGGCCAGCCACGCCCCTCACCAGGCCTGGGCCACTTTGCAAGCTGCGGGGGTGCTGTCGCCCCATTGAGAGTCCCCGGAGATTTGTCCCACGGGTGGGGGGAGGGCAGTGTGACCCTATCTCCCCATGGGAGAGAACCTTGCTCTTCTGGGCTGTTGTCCCTGTGGCTCTGACACTGGGCCCGGGAGAGATTCACTACACCCAACTTTAAAATGAAGTGGGTAGGCTGGGCACAATGGCTCAGCATGTGATCTCAGCACTGTGGGAGGCCAAGGCAGGCACATCACTTGAGGTCAGGAGTTCGAGACCAGCCTGGCCAACATGGTGAAACCCCGTCTCTACTAAAAATACAAAAATTAGCCGGGTGTGGGGGTGTGTGCCTGTAATCTCAGCTACTCAGGAGGCTGAGACAGGAGAATATCAGTGGAACCCAGGAGAGGTTTCAGTGAGCCGAGATTGCACCACTGCACTCCAGCCTAGGCGACAGAGTGAGAGCCTGTCCCAAAAAAAGAAAAGTGGAGTGGGTGACAATGTTTCATTTCATTCCTGATGCAATTCACATTTCCTCCACAAAGGCTTCAGACCAGCCACAGAACCCCGGATATCCCCTGCAGCCCCCAAGCCCCGCCACAGTTGACAGAGGGTGAGGGGCTTGTCCTGGAAGGGTTGGGGCTGAGCGAGGGTGATGATCAGGGCTGTGCTAAATTCCAGTAAATCCCTGCAGCTCAGCTGAATGTGGTTGTGGGGGCGTGACCAGAGAAAGGTGGTTCCAGACCAGGGAGGATCTCTGGGAGGCCACGGCCTTTGCAGGGACCAGAAGCAGGCAAGGAAGCCATGTGTGCCAGGGAGACCTCCCGACACACGAGCAGCACGGCGAAAGCCCAGGGCAGCAGCGGTCGGCTCGGGGTTTGAGGACAGCCAGGAGATTGGTGTGGCCGCTGCTGAGGGAAACAGACAGAGAGGGCCACACATGGGGACTCTGAATCTTGTTCCGAAGTTAAGTCTGTGGGGGTGTGAGCAGAGACAGGCGCTCCCACCCTTGCCTGGGATCCAGCCTTCCCGGAAGGGGCCTTGTGGGCTGCCGAGGGGCAGGGAGGAGGCAGAGGCGGGCACAGAGGCATGGCAATGCTGGCCTTGAGTGGCGGGTGCCCTGGGGCTCTGGGAGCCGTCCTGTTGGGAACACAATGAGGCCAGGGCAGGCCAATGAGTTGAAGGACAGGAGGCAGGAAAGCAGGGACGGTGAGGTGGGCTCCGGCGTGGCAGGCCCTGGCCGGCCGGCCACTGTTTCTGAGATTTTGGAACATGGCGGGGAGCCTGGCATTTGATCCTAATGATGCCCTCTGTGAATGGGGCTGGCTGAGGTCTTCCCCACTGGCCTGGGCCCCCAGGCTAGGGCTGACCTCTCTGTCAGTCTGAGCTGGGTTTCCAGGCTGAGTTGGTGGCTGCCTCTCTGGGTCTCCTGAGACTTCACCAGGTAGTCTCTGCAGAAGCTTCTGGAACTTGCTACAGCCATGACCGCCCCAGGAATAAGAGGGGTGTCCCTTCTCTGCCCTTCACCCAGCCTTGAACACTGGCCTAGTGCCAGCCCGAGAGTGTCCTGGGCAGGGCCAGGCTTGCTGTGCCCCAGGGGAGCCTGGAACTGTCCCGGCGGGGGGCAGTGCTGGGGCGTGGGGGGTCCCCTGGACTGCCACCAGAGGGTTTCTTCCAGACCGCTGTGTGCCTGGGCTGAGAACAAGGCGGCCTTGTGCTCCGGGCCTGGGCAGGAGGCAGTTTGGAGGCCTGCTTGGGCCTTTGAAGTCCCAGGCGCACCCACCCTGAGGCCTGGGTAGGGCAGATGCCTGGTGAAGCCCACAGATGTTTCTCAAGGAGGAAATTTCATGTCTCTGAGAGGGGCAGGTAGGAGTGGGATGTGGGGGGGGTGTGGAAAGAGGGGGCAATGCGAGCAGGCTGTGGTGGGGGAGGGGCATGGCAGGGGGAAGGGGCATGGGGGTGCAGGGCAGGGGCAGGGCTGTGGTAGGGGCAGTGGACGGGGCAGGGACGTGGAGGGGACAGGGCTGTAGTTGGGGGCAGGGCGTGGAGGAGGGCGGGTCATGGCGGGTGAGATGTGGAAGGGCCAGGCCGTGGAGGGAGCCCCGTGTGGAGGGCGGGCCTGTGGTAGGGGGAAGGGTCATGTAGGAAGGCAGGGCTATGGTTAGGGCGGGTGTGGAGGGGGAGCACAGCACGGAGGGGCAGGGCTGTGGTGAGGGAAGGGGAAGGACCGGGCAGGGAGGGCCGGCCGTGGAGGGCCGGGCTGTGGAGGGTGGGCCGTGGAGGGTGGGCCGTGAGGGTGGGCCGTGGAGGGTGGGCCGTGGAGGGCGGGCCGTGGAGGGCCGGGCCGTGGAGGGCCGGGCCGTGGAGGGCGGGCCGTGGAGGGCGGGCCGTGGAGGGTGGGCCGTGGAGGGCGGGCCGTGGAGGCCCCAGGGCCACTCCTGCTGGGGCTGCTGTACGGAAACCCTGCGAGCTGCCAGGCTTGCAAACATCAGGAATTCATTTCTCACAGCCCAGAGGCTGGAGGCCGGAGATCAAGGTGCCAGCCTGGTCCAGGACTGGGGAGGGCTGGCCTGAGGGTGGTGGATTCCCGGCCCCTCAGTCTGTCCTTAAGCAGCAGAACAAGCCCTCTGGCCTCTTCTTACAAGGGCACGGGTCCCATTTATGACAGCTGCACCCTCATGACCACATCGCCGCCCACAGGCCCCACCTCCCCATGCCATCATATTGGGGTCAGATTTCAGCATAAGAATTTGGGAGCTGGGCATGGTGGCTCAGTCCTGTGATCCCAGAGCTTTGGGAGGCTGAGATGGGAGGACCGCTGGAGCCCAGGAGGTCGAGGCTGCAGTAAGCCACGATCACACCATTGTACCCAAGTCCGGGCGGCAGAGGGAGACCCTGTCTAAAGAATTTTGGGGTGACACAAGCACTCAGTCCATAATGCTCTCCACAGACTGGCCTCTCTTCTCCCCGAAGCTTGGGTCTTCTAGGCCAATGCAGATCCCAGCCCATCAGCCTCAGTGGACCGAGACCCGGGACCCGCAACGGTCTGCAACTGCTTCCCAGCCCCGTTACCGCCAGCTCCTCTGCCCAGGCCTCTAGATCTGTGGGCTTTCCAGGATCCTCAGACCAAAGCCCCCCAGCCCCAGCCCAGCTTCTGCCCAGGCACTGTGGCGACCAGGACATGGATGCTGGGGTGTGTGACCTCTGTGGTAACCCGGGACACAGCAGTGGAATGGAGCCTGTAATGTTTCTTAAACACACATGAGGTGGCCTGACATGGGTGCTGGGTGTGCAGCCTCTGTGGTAACCCGGGACAGAGGACACGGGTCCTGGGTGTGTGGCCTCTGTGGTAACCTGGGACTCGGGACATGGGTGCTGGGTGTGTGGCCTCTGTGGTAACCCAGGACACGGGACACGGGTGCTGGGTGTGTGGCCTCTGTGGTAACCCGGGACACGACACTCGGTCAGAGCCCACACCGTTTCTTGCAGGAATGGGAGGCGGCTCCTTGGACGGACAGTGCTCACTCAAAGACTCTGGCTGGGCCCTGCGGTGCTGGGACCAACACCGAGAGTGGAAAATGGGGGTCTTGGAAGCAGCCCAGGTTGGGGCTCCTAGGAGGGAGGGTGGGAAGTACCCAGTACTAGGGCATGCTGGATGTACTGGCCCCGCCTGGCCTCCCCCACAACCCCTGGACCCCTATGGACCCAGTCACCGGATGAGCTGGATGTGCTGACCCCTCCTGCCCTCCCCCCAACCCTGGCCCCTGGTGGACTGGGCTGCTGGGGCGAGCTGGGCGTGCTGACCCTGCCTGGCCTTTCTGGTCTCAATTGTGACTCAGGCCTGGGGGTTCCCGAGGCTCCAGGCTTGGAGGCAGACATGGCTGTGAGGCCTTGGCTCTTACCCACTCAGCAGGATGAGTTCAGGGACAGCCAGGCCCCACTGATGTCACCAAGCTGAGCTTCTGAGCTTCTGGCACCTGTGTGGGAGCTGCAGCCCTCAGGAAGAAGCATCCTCCCCTCCTCAAGGGAGCAGAGAAGGCGGACAGGGAGGAGGCCTGGCCTGAGGTCCTCTGATGCCAGCCTGGGGCCAGCACGCCCTCTAAGGGGAATTCCTGGGCAATGATGCAGCCGCCTCGCTGTCACAGGCTGTCATTCGAGGGAGAGCCGCCCTCGGAACGCCTCCCAGCCCCAAACGCAGGGATCCATCTGGGAAGTCTTCCCACAGACACTCACAGGACGCTGTTCCAGGATCCCTGGGCCTCAGGGTGGGGCCCAGGTCTCAGGAGAGGAAGTGTCCAGACTCCTAGACACCAGCCCGGGAGAGGGTCTGGCGGCAGCCACCTCGGTCAGGACCAGGAAAGAGCATCCACCGTGCGGGCCCAGTGGCCTCAGGACACCCCAGCTGCGTCCCCCCGTCCAAGGCCCAGCCATCCCAGGGACACCCCAAGAGCCATCCACTGCCAGGGTTTGGGCTTCCCCTCCCCAGTGACCCCAGCTCTGCCCCGGAGAGCAAACCCGGAAGCAGCTCCTCTGGGGGCCTTTCCGGGGAAAATATCAGGGTGGACTGCAGTCATGCCCATCACGCTAAAACATACCGCAACATAGAGGCAGGTGTTTGCAAACAGAATGCAAACAGTCGCGGAGGCAGGAAAGCTAAGCTCCACACACTCGCTGAACGAGGCCGTTCGCTGCAACCCCGCGTCACCGGGCACCCAGCCTGTACCCAGGCTCGCAGCTGCCACTGGTGATGACTCAGCTTCCCCACAGCTCTTCGGATTCAGGCTGCTGCAAAGCCCTCCCAACGTGGGTGTTGAGAGGGTGCTTGCCCCAGTCACATGGCATGCCCGGGCAGTGGGGCGGGCAGACAGCGCTGGCACGGTTTACGGTGGATCAGCGAGCCCTCTTCCCTCCATCCCCACGCGATGCGCTTCCGTCCCCCCGACTGCAGGGGCTGTTTCTGACTTCCAGCTACAAGGAGCACGGCTGCCGTGGCCTCCCACGTGTATGTCGTGGCGCCGTCGCACAGGCTCCCGTTTCCACAGGCTGCGCACGTCCAGGGTGGAGCCGCTGGGTCCAGTTGACCAGGTGTTGTTCAACCAGTTCCCAGAGTGACTTTAGCGACTTCCATTCAGGGTATGAAAGGCCCCATTTCTCTCCAGCCTCATCCACACAGTACGGTCAGCATTTAACCCCGCCAATCAAGGGCAGTACAGTGGGGACCCCTGCAGTCCTGATGCCTGTCTCCCTTGTTGCCTCGAGGCTGGGCCCTGTGCACACATCACATAGCCATTTGGGTCTCTTCTCTGCCAGGCACCTGTCCCACTGCCCTGACTGCTTGCCTATGCATTTGCCTGTTGTTTTGTCATTGATTTGCCAGTACTCTTTACATATTTTGGATTCCAAGCTCCATCAGTTACATATAATGAAATATTGTTTTTCATTTTGTGACTTGTCTTTTCAAAGTCTAGGGACTTTTCCTTCCCTGAAGTATTTAAGGACCACTTACTTACCAGGCATGCTGGCCCCATCCTGGGTGTGGAGAAAACAGGGTGTTACTGACAGCCCAGCCTCTGGGCCTCCACCATGTGGGACAGAGTAGACCCTGCATGCAGCAGGAGGGTTGCTGGGGATGTCACTGAGGGGTCACATCTCACAGCTGGTGCAGGAGGAGGCCTGCTGGGGACGTCACTGAGGGGTCACATCTCACAGCTGGTGCAGGAGGAGGCCTGCTGGGGACGTCACTGAGGGGTCACATCTCGGAGCTGGTGCAGGAGGAGGGCTGCCAGCAATGGCACTGGGGGTCACATGTTAGAATAGGAGCACTGTGGGAGGACAGGCTGGAGAGGTTTCGCTGGAGAGCGGTGCCCACAGAGGCGTCTCAGGGCCATCCTGGCCTGTGTGAAGCAATATGATGCCCCATCCCCCCTTAGAAAGGGCGGTGCCGGCAGCTCCCACTTGACCTCAGCTCCCACTTGACCTCAGCACCCAGGAGTGTGAACAGATGGTTCTTTTCTGCTCCGTCTTTATCACCTGGGCAGAGGGACCCCTGGGAGGAAGGGGCATGTGTCCGGGGCTCCAGAGCACAAGGTCAGTTTAGGAAGTGCTGACTGCAGCCGGGTCCTCACCAGCCCTCCCGCAAGGGAGCTGACTTGGTGGTACCGAGAAAGACTCAGGAAATTCAGGGCTGGGGACCAGGGGCAGCAGCAGCCCGGGGAGCCCAGTTCCATCCTCAGCCCAGGAAGGGAGGGGAAGGCGGCCCACCTGGGACCCCCTCCAAGGTGTGCAGTGAGCGGCCTGCCTGAGTGGTCAGCCTGCTCAGAGAGCTTCAGGTCAAAATGCTGCCCTCCCTGCAGCCCAGCCACCCCTTCCAGTCCCGTCCTTGGACACCCATGAAGACAAGAACACAGACACTTCCTATCTGGAGATGAAGATGGGCAGACGGGAGCCGGAGGACTGATAACTAATTACAAGACGACAGAGCCGAACCAACACCTAAGCATGCCTGGGAGCTGGGAGCTCAGGGAAAACCACTTCCCAGAAGCCCACCACCGCCCTCTGCCCTGGCCCGACTGGCACACCTGGCCAGCCACAGGGCACGCCTCTCCACACCTTCTGTCTGCCAGCTGCTGCTTCCAGGCAGGCTAGGTGCTGGATGGTGGGTGGGCACCCGAGGGGCTGTCCCCAGAGCCTAAGAGGGGCCACCAGGGGCCACCCAGAACCCCTACATGACAGGGGAGAGTCAGGGACACCGAGTCCCTGAGGGCAGAGCTGCAGGCGTGGGCAGGAAGCCGGGCTTTGAAAAACACCAGAAAATGCATAAACTCCCCCACTGACTTTGCACCAACAACTGCACCAAGAAACTGTTTAAAAAGAGGGAGGAGAGCCAGGCATGGTGGCTCACACCTACAGTTCCTGCACTTTGGGTGTCCAGAGGGAAGATCGCTAGAGCCCAGGAGTTGAGACCAGCCTAGGCAACATAGTGAGACTCCGTCTCTACAAAACATCAAAGGATCAGCTGGGCATGGTGGTATGTGCCTGTGGCCCCAGCTATTTGGGAAGCTGAGACGGGGGACGCTTGAGCCGGGGAGGTTGAGGCTGCAGTGAGCCATGCCTGCACCGCTGCACTCCAGCCTGGGTGACAGAGTGAGACCCCGTCTCAAAAAGAAGCAGGGATGAAGAGGAGTGATTAATCATGGAGAAGCAGGTTAATAGTGGGGAAAGTTAACACATGCTTCTTCTCTGGAAGATCAGAACAGTCAAAACTCAGCAGATGGGAATTACCAAGTCACGGAAAATAGACTGCGTTATGTAAGCCCCTCCCACCCGTTCACTCCGCAGGCAGAGTCCAGCCCTGGCTCTCAAGGCCCTGGGAGCTGAGAAGCAGGGGTTCCGGTACAGGGGCTGACCTGGGAGCTGAAAAGCAGGGGTCCTGCTGCAGGAGCTGAGAAAGGAACCCTCTTAGGGGGTAGAGGCCTAAGCAGCCAGCCCTGGGGAGGGGTCATGCTTCCAGTGGGCCTAGGAGATAGGAGGAGCTGTAGTCCCCATCCCTTCGAGAAGCCCCAGGGAGGTGGGGCATTCACAGGCAGATGTCCCCGCCTCTCCTGGGGAACACGGAGATTCCCTGCCGAGCTGCCCCGCACCTGGTACGTGTTCACATCTGCCACGTGGATGGAAAACACCACAGGTGTTCTGGGCAGCAAGAGACCCTCAGGGCTTCAAGTGAGCAGACAGGCTGGAGGTGGTGCCGGGGTGGCCGCGAGGCGTGCCTCCACACCCGGCAGCTACGTTTGATTCAGGTAAAACACAGTGGACTCCTCCTCGCTCCTGAGTCTGTCAAGTCAAACCCATTCAGTTACACAGAGATAGAGATGACTTTATTACATTTTTAATTTTATCCTCAACAAAATTTAAACTATGCATACAAGCGTGTAAAATTTCATGATGTCATATATGCATCTCACCTGCGTAACATACTTTGTGCCCAGCAAGCGGTGGTGACACCGTCTTTTCCAACACCCACATGCTTTTACAAAACCAACCGTTGGCCAGGCATGGCGGCTCACACCTGTCATCCCACCACTTTGGGAGGCCGAGGCAGGACGATTGCTTAAGCTCTGGAGTTTGGGGCTACAGTGAGCTATGATTGTGCCACTGCAGTCCAGCTGGATGACAGAACAAGACCCTGTCTCTAAAAGAGAAATTAACCATGCAGTAGTTCACACCAAACTCTCAGTAAATTCCAAAACACTTTACATAAATGAAATCATATTGAAAAAGTGGTTTTGTTTCTTCCTTCGTTGCTAATCATTATAATTTTATTACAAAAGTTAGGCTGTGGGTCCCTCTGGGATGAGGAAAGGGTGGGGTGCATCGGGGTCCACCATCAAAACCGTGAGTCTGGGCCGGGAGCTGACCACACAGGAGTCCACCGTATGATTTTCAGTTAAGCTGAACGTTTTGTATTGAGGCATTTTTATCTTACATTATAGCTCTCAATTTTTAAAACATGCTTCAAAATAATCCCCTCAAATTTGAAGCTGTAAAAATTACATTTACAGTGACAAAGTTAACATTTTTAAAAGAAGAAAGGTGATCACTTAGGTATTGATTTAAAAGAAATTTAGATCATTCCTAGATCATTTGGCCCCTCTATTTCTGTATTGCTCCAATTCCGATTTGTTAGCAAATGCTCCTGGCTCCACCCCTGAAAGATTTCCAGAATTGCGACACGTCCGCGGCCCTCACCGCTCCCTCCACAGCCTGAGTCACCACCACCTTCCCTCATGTAGCCCCCAAGTTCCACCCACAACACAGAAGCCAAGAGGATCTTGGTAAACTTGAAGTCACATCGCGGCGTCCTCCATTCGCATTCCACAGACGCCAGTCCCTCTTAGAGTAGAAGTCAGAGCATCGACCTGCAGGCCCCACGTGATCCGACCTCCGCTTTCACGCCCTTTCCCTACTCTTCACACTGCAGGTGCTCGGCCAGCCCTCTCCCTCCTCCCACCCTCATGTGAGTGGTCCCTCTGCTAACACGCACTCTTGCTTCAGCCCATGTGGTGGCCAAAACTGGCACTGACCGGGCCAAGGAGCGGTTCCAACACATTTCAAAGGACCACGTTCACTCAGGCTACGTTCTCAGCCTACAGCAGAGTTAGGCTGGAAAACGATGCCGATCAAAGCAACTAGAAAGTCTTCCAAGTGCTTAGAAATTAAGCAGTATGCCTCTGCATACCCTGTGGGTCAAAGACGAACTATAAGCGGAAATTAGAAAATCTTTAAACTGAATGATAATAAAAATGTAACCTATCAAACTTGTAGGATCCAGTTAAAACTGTGCTTAGAGCGAAATTTTGTGCTTAGAAAGAAAAAAAGTTGGAACAACAATCTTAGTGTAGCTTTGTAAGGACATTAGAAAAAAAGGAGCAGGTTAACCCTATGAAAACAGAAAGAGGGAACTAATATGGACAATGGCGGAACACAATTAATAAAACAAATGTCCATAGAAAGTTGGGTTTTTGCACAGATTAATAATAGTCACTGCTCAGGACTAATAAAAAATAGCACAATATCAGGCCAGGCACAGTGACTCACACCTGTAATCCCAGCACTTTATGAGGCTGAGGTGGGTGGATCACCCGAGGTCAGGAGTTCGAGACCAGCCTGGACAACAGGGCAAAACCTTGTCTCTACTAAAACTACAAAAATTAGCCAGCCATGGTGGCAGGTGCCTGTAATCTCAGCTACTTGGGAGGTTGAGGCAGGAAAATCACTTGAACCCAGGAAGCAGAGGTTTCAGTGAGCTGAGATTGCACCACTGCACTCCAACCTAGGTGACAAGAGCAAAACTCCATCTCAAAAAATAATCATAATCATAATACGGCACGCGTTGGCAATAGTAGAGATCAAGAAGGGGTCACTACCAAAGATCCCACAGACGTTACAAGTGTTACAGACAACTTTCTGCCAAACAAATCAGCAAGTCCAATGACATGAGCATATTCTTAGAAAAACAAATTTGACAAAAGAGACACAAGAAGAAATAGAATATGTAAGTAGTCCTATGCATAATAAATAATTTAATTGAATCGTTAATTTAAAATCTTTCCGCAAAAAAACTCTAGGCTCAGAACACTTAAGATAAATAATTTCAAATATTTAAATGTGAACTAACACAAGCCTTATAAAATTCCTAGAGAAAACAGGAGAAAAAGAAATACCCCCGGTATGGTTTGGCTTTGTGTCCCCACGAAAATCTCATCTTAGGTTGTAATCTCCAGGTGCTGAGGGAGGAATCCGGTGGGAGGCAATTTGATCATGGGGGTGGTTTTCCCTCATGCTGTTCTCATGACAGCAAGGGGGTTCTCACGAGAGCTGATGGTTTTATAAAAGGCTCTTCCGCCTTAGCTCCCTTGACTCTCTCTCTCTCTCACCTGCCACCATGTAAGATGTGCCTCTTCCTCTTCCGCCGTGATTGTAACTTTCCAGAGGCCCCCCCGGCTATGTGGAACTGTGAGTCAGTCAAACCTCTATCTTGTATAAATCACCCGGTCTTGGGTATTTCATTATAGCAGTGTGAAAACAGACTGGTACACTCCCCAATTCATTTTATAAGGCCATTATTAATTCATCCTAAAACTTGAGAAGAAAGCTATACAAAAGGAATACCACAGGTTAATTTCTCTTATGAACATAGGCACAAACCCTTCATCAAAATATTAGAAAATTAAATCCAGAAATACATAAAGTAGATAAAACATCACAACTGAATTGGCTTCATGGGTTCATTACAAAAACAAAAGGCTAGTTTAATGTTTGAAAATCAATAAATGTAATGCACCACATTAAAAGAAGAAAAAAGAAAAACCATGTAATAATCTCAGTAAACTCAGGAAAAGCATTGATAAAATTCAACATTCTTCAGGATGAAAAGTCTGAGAAAATAACTTTCTTAATACGATACAGAGTATCATCAAAAAGCCTGCGGCCAACACACTTCCTGATAAAATGTCTAAAGTTTCCTCTGATGTCAGGAATGAGTCAGGGTCTTTGCTGTTTTCACTTCTGTCAAACGTGGTGGTGGAGGCCGGGCTGGGATGAGAAACTAGGAAAGGAAAGCAAGAGTATGGGACTGGAAATAAAGGAATGCAACCGTAGATAGTTACAGGTAACACAACTGTGCACGTAGAAAAGCCAAAAGAATCTGCAGCTAAATTATTACAATTAACACGAGAATTCAGCAAGATGGCAGGCATGCGGTCAGCATAAAACACTGCATGGCAACACACCAGTAACACAAATAGAGAACAGAATTGTTAACTGCTACTCATTTTTCTGAAGGCTACGGGAAAGATGGAAATTTGGACTTCATTAAAATTAAGAATATCTGTTTATCAAGGGGCACTGTTAAGAGAATTAAAACTAAGCCAGAAACTGTGAATAGACATTTGCAAGGCATGTGTAATGGTTGTTTTTATGTGTCAAATGGACTACACTATGGGGTGCTCAGATTAAATATCACTCCTGGGCGCGTTCGTGAGGGTGTTTCTGGATGAGATGGGCGTTTGAATCGTGGACTCGGTGAAGTGGATGATCCTCCCTAGTGTGGGAGATGTCACCCCATCCACTGAACACCTGAATCCAACAGAGGGCGGCGTGAAAAAGGAACCCACATCTTTTGCTTTCTGCCTTTCTGCTTGAACTGGGACACTGGTCTTTTGCTCTTGGGCTGAGATCAATACCATGAACTACCTTGGTTCTCAAGCCTTCCGGCTGGGACAGAATGATGCCACTGGCTGCCCTAGTCTCCAGCTTTTGGACAGCAGATGGTGGGACTTTGCCTCCGTCAGCAATCACGTGAGCCAGTTCCTCATAATAAATAAATAAATATACATGACAAATATATTTACGTATATATGGAAACATTTACCCTATTGGTTATCCGGAAAACCCTGACTAATACAGCACGTATCCAATCAAAAGTTTGTATCCAGAATATATAAAGAACTCCTACAAATCAGTGAGAAAACAAAAGACAGCTCATTTTTCTTAATGGGCAAAGGGTTAGAAAAAGTAGGTAAACACAGAATAAAAGTGCTGAGGTTATTCATCACAGCGACGCAAATCAGAAGCCACCGTGACCACCACGACAGCTGAAGCCGAAAGGCCTGATGATACCAAGGGCTGTCACCAATGCGGAGCCAGGGAGACGGGCGCTCTCTGGGCAAGAGAGTGCTGGGTACAGGAAGCTGGGAACACTGCCTGGCAGCATCTTCCAAAGTTAACTCTATATATCCTGTGAAATGCCTACATGTGTTCACCAAGAGATGCGTGTATGAACATGGGGTGGCACTATGCCTCATGGCCCTGAACTATGCAAAAGAACAACCCTGTTCATGGCCAAATAGAGAGAGGCCCTCAAGCAGATTCAGGATAAATAGCAAATGTGTGTGGGGCTTAATACCTGGGTGATGGGCTGATAGGTGCAGCAAACCACCACGGCACACATTTACCTGTGCAATAAACCCTCACATCCTGCACGCAGATGCTGGCACTTAAATTAAAAATTTTTAAAAAGAGGCCAGGGGCGCTGGCTCACGCCTGTAATCCTAGCACTTTGGGAGGCCGAGGTGAGCAGATTGCCTGAGGTTGGGAGTTCGAGATCAGCCTGGACAGCATGGTGAAACCCTGCTTCTACTAAAAATACAAAAATTAGCCAGGTGTGGTGGCAGGTTCCTGTCATCCCAGCTACTCAAGAGGCTGAGGCAGGAGAATCACTTGAACCTGAGAGGTGGAGACTGCCGTGAGCTGAGATCGCACCATTGCACTCCAGCCTGGCAACAGAGCAAGACTCAGAATCAAAAGAAAAAGAAGAAAAGAAGTGTAGTCATGCCATCTAAGACAGCTACGGAGAAAGAATTTCTGCCCATAACGGCCTAGATGAATCTCACAAATGTAACTTGAGCAGAATGAGCCAGGCATAAAAGGGTCCACAGCCTACGATCTCATGTAGGTGAAGTTCAGACCCAGACAGACCTCGTTCATGGTCAGGGAGGTGGGAACGGTGGTTCGCTCTGAGGGGCCTGGCGGAGGGGGTGCTGCCAACACTCTGTGTCTCTATCTGGATGCAAGATAGGGTGGTGTATCAAGCCATACTTATGAGTTGGGAACCTCTCTGTATATATATTTTTCTTCAATTAAAGGCTACTGAAAAAAAGTGCCCACAAAAAACACGCTCTCTGAGATCCAACGCCAGGGCAGATGCTCCTCCAATGCAGGCTCCATCGTGTTCCACAGCAAAGGTGGTAACAGTGAGCCCAGAGTGACCTGCTGCCAGTCTGGAGGGCACGTCTAAACCACGTTGAAGGAGCCCCTCTGCCTGTGAGCTGCACGCGTCAGATTCCAACATTTACCCACATAGTCTCACGGGTCCCTTGGAGAGCAGAGAATGAAAGAGCTTGGAAGATTTTTAGCAAGTTGATCTTGGCTTTTGTTTTTTATTTTATTTTATTTTATTTTTTGAGACGGAGTCTTGATCTGTCACCAGGCCAGAGTGCAGTGGCGCAATCTCGACTCACTGCAACCTCTGCCCCCGGGTTCAAGCAATTCTTCTGCCTCAGTCTCCCCAGTAGCTGGGACTACAGATGCGCACCACCACGCCCGGCTAATTTTTTTTGTATTTTTAGTAGAGACGGGTTTTTACCGTGTTGGCCAGGATGGTCTCGATCTCTTGACCTCGTGATCCACCCGCCTCGGCCTCCCAAAGTGCTGGGATTACAGGCTTGAGCCCCCGCGCCCGGCCGGCTTTTAAGCTCACAGTTCATATCCCCCATAAAGTTAGATATTGAAAGTAAATTTTGTCCTCCAAAGATGACGCCATGTTTTAGCTCCATGCCCTGGTGCACGTGGAGATGAACCACAGCTCAAGATCAATACATTTTATACCCAAGCTCCCCCGCGCAGTCTCGCCCGCCGCCCGCTCTGAGACCATGTGCTGAGGAGGACAGCTCCAGGTCGGGAGTGCTCCAGGTCGGGAGTGCTCTAGGTTGGGAGTGCTGGCTGTGCTCTTCCCAGCAGGGAAGCCAGGCAGGCTGAGGGGCGCTGAGAAGTTTGCACAAGGCATGTGGGTGCACCCAGGGCAGCCAGAGAGCTCAAGGGCCTGATGCCCTCAATGGGCTCCAGGGCCTCTCCAGCCTCCTACTGAGCCGGGTGCCCTGGGCAGCTGGCCAAGACCTCAGTCCTGGGGTTGGCCGGCCTCGGACCCTCCCAGCTGCGTCTGTCAGGCCCTGTCCCAAGTTCTTTCTCAAGGCAAATTTCCTTCTAATGCAGAAAAGTCAGCCTCCCCAGGGCATGCAGGACTCCCCCTCCTAAACCAGACCACAGTCCTGCCCCTGCCGCTCCCTGTCCACGTAAAGCGTCCTTCCCAGGCTCTCCCCGATCGGCTCACTGCCACCGGGTCCTGGGCCATGAGGCTGCAGGGGTCAGAGGGACAGGTGGCAGTGTGGTCTGAAGAAGGCCAGGCCTGCCTTCCCAGACAGCGCCTCAGGAACAGACTGGGGTGCTGGGCCTGGGACACGGGCGAGGCTCCTCCCGGCCCCGGCAGCATGTGCCGAACCCACCCTCTTTTTCTTCTTTTTTGCTTATCTGTGTCCCCTCAGCTGTGAGTCCCTGAGGACAGGTATCCTCGGCCACCACTGGACCAGCACCCCCCACTTCCCAGTGCTCTCCGGGTGCTTCCGAGAGAATGAATGAAGGCGTGAGGGGGTGGGCAGCACATGCAGCTCTGCTCCCTTCTCGAGCACAGCAGGCTGTTTGGGGGCTTTTCAGACTAACTCATGAACAGAGGACGGAAAGAGCCCCGCCGGGCAGCCGGCACCTGCACCTGGGACCCCTCGGCCCGGCCGTCCCCTGCAGGCTGCCCTGTGCTGTGGCTGCAGGCAGGTCTCTGAGTCCTTCACGCTCCCTGCATGGAGCCCAGCCCTCCGCAGATGTGGGCGCCAGGACCAGGATGGTGGGGGCCCGTCTCCTCAGGGGCCAGGACTCAGCTTGCAGCTGGCCCAGCAATCGGGTCACTCAGGGGCTGCTCCTAGTCAAGGTCTCCAGTGCCCTCGGGCAGACAATGCCACACGCGCAGCTCCAACCCCGCCTCCTCCAGGGCAGCACAGGCTTCTGCACCACCTGCAGCCCACAGCTGGGTGCCACCTTCCCTGTGCCAGCCAGTACCGCAGCATGGATGGGGGTGGGGCAGAGCTTTCTGGGGGACATCAGAATACTCTAGTATGCTAGCGAGTCAGCCAGCCAGCAGTGTGCTGGGGGATGCCTTACCAGGGACGCTCAGGAGGGGCAGGGCTGGTCTGCAGCTCCGGTAAACACTCCCCCCGTGGCTGGCTGCAAACTACTGGTGTTAGGGCTTAAAACGTGGAGCGCGAGCCACGCACACGGTCGGTGCTCTGGAGCACAAACTGCCTCCTGCCACCATGGAGACCACGTGCTGACCTGGCTGGCATGTGGTCAGCCCAGATCTTCTGCTGGACATCCAGCACTGGCTGTGACCCAGCGCCTGGCCCCACGGCAGGGCGCTGCTGGTGTAATCTGCCCAGCAGGTGGCCGCTGGGACCCGGAGTCACCCCTTCCACACTCGGGTTTCCACAGCTGTCTCTGTCAAATCCCATCAGCTGCAGTCCTGCAAGTCCTCTTTGCTCTGCCTCCAAGCCCCCTATGTGATTCTCCAAATGCCACAGGCTGGAACCCACAAAGCACATCCTGCTTTAGAAGTCACGGACCTGGAGCTGGGCTGGGCTGGGCTGAGCTGAACTGGGTTAGGTTGAGATGGGCTGGGCTGAGCTGGGCTGAGCAGGGCCGAGGTGGGCCGGGCCGGGTCGGGCCGAGCCAAGCTGAGCTGGGCTGGACTAGACAGGGCGGGGTTGGGCTGGGCTCGGCTGCACTGGACTGGAGCCTGCCTGGCCATTTGGCCTGAGCTCATAGACCAGAAAAGCTAAGAGGCCCAGGCTGTTGGAGATGCTTTGTTAACACCCCCTCCCTTGAGCTCTGAGGGCTGCTGAGGGTCGCAGGAAGCGGTTGGGAGCGGGAGACAAGGAGGAGCCTGGAGGGACCCAGTGTTTTCACCCCCAGGATCCCCCACCGCAGGATGCCTGCCCTCGAGGAACTGCTGGCACTGGCCTGGCGGTGTGCACAGGGAGCAGGATGGCACCTATGTTGGTGATGAGGCCGACCCAGAGCTGAAGGGAGGGGCGGAGTGGACCCTGCCCTGCGGGGACACCTGGCAGAGGAACTCTGGAAAGCACCGCAGGGGCGTCTTTGAGAACAGTCTGGCCTGGTTAGTGGGTCAAGCTGAGTGAGGGAAGCCAGACACAGAAGGCCACATATTGCACGTTCTGTTTCTATGAAATGTACAGAACAGGCAAACCCACAGAGGCAGAAGGCCTACTGGGGATCGCCTAAGGCTCAGGGGGACTGTAGACAGGCTTCTTTTGGGGGTGACGACAGTATTCTGGAATGAGACAGCGGTGATGGCCACAGAACTCCACAAGCACGCTTAGCAGCTCTTGAGCTGCACGCTTGAAATGGGTGATTTATGTGGTATATGAATTACATCTCAATAAACCTGCTATTTAAAAAAACAAAGCAGAAGCCAGGCGCAGTGGCTCATGCCTGTAATCCCAGCACTTCGGGAGGCCGAGGCTGGTGGATCACCTGATGTCAGGAGTTCGAGACCAGCCTGACCAACATGGCAAAACTCCATCTCTACTGAAAACAAAAAAATACAAAAATTAGTCAGGCGTGGCAGCAGACACTTGTAACCCCAGCTACTCTGGAGGCTGAGGCAGGAGAATCACTTGAACCCAGGAGGTGGAGGTTGCAGTGAGTCATGATGTGCCACTGCACTCCAGCCTGGGTGGTGAGAGCAAATCTCCATCTCAGGAAAAATAAAAAAATTAAAAATTAAGCAGATGAACCAGACACGGGAGATGCCTCCTTGCCAGGCCTGAACTCAGCCTGCAGGCCCCTCTCGGGGAGGGATGGTGTCCCCAGCTGCATACAAA
Source organism: Sapajus apella (assembly GCF_009761245.1). Taxonomy (NCBI): domain Eukaryota; kingdom Metazoa; phylum Chordata; class Mammalia; order Primates; family Cebidae; genus Sapajus; species Sapajus apella. Next base: position 220,776 of record NW_022436950.1, on the reverse strand, counting down.
CTCCCGTCACGCAGCTGTCATCAGCTGTCCTGGCTTCCTTCCTTGTGAAATGAGCTAGAAAATATACATGTTTGAAAAGAGGCCTGGCACGGTGGCTCATGCCTGTAATCTCAGCACTTGGGGAGGCCAAGATGGGTGGATCACCTGAGGTCAGGAGTTTGAGACCAGCCTGGCCAACGTGGCAAAACCCTGTCTCTACTAGAAATACAAAAATTAGCCAGGCATGGTGGCAGGTGCCTGTAGTCCCAGCTACTCAGGAGGCCGAGGCAGGAGAATCACTTGAACCTGGGAGGCAGAGGTTGCCGTGAGCCCAGATCATGCCACTGTACTCCAGCCTGGGCGACAGAGCGACACTCTGTCTCAAAAAAAAAGAAAAGAAAAGAAAAGAAAATAGCAGCTTAATAGCACGGGCCTCTTACCTGCTTTTCTGCTTGAATCTCTCGTTTGCGCTGAAAACCTCAGGGCCAGCAGAAATGCACACACGTGTGAGGCGGCTGAAACCAGGACACGCTGCTCGGTCACCCCACAGGTTTCCGGGCGCCCCACTGCACTGACATGGGCAGACCACTGGGAAGCTCAGACACACACAATCATCATCCTAGCATTTCCGCTGGAATATTCAAATTTCAGCCACATCTGAAAACGGTGACCCTCAGAACCTTTCCGTTCCCAGCTCCTGCAGGAAAACCTTTTAAAACAGCCGAGTCATAAACTCTCAAATGGCTCAACTGTAAACTGACAGTGCCTGAGTCATCTCCAACTGCTGAGTCACGATGACCCCAATCCTAGAGTCCCAGAGCTGGAAGGGACCCAGGAATTCCTCTCCCTGGGAGAAGGCTCCTCCAGAGAGCGTTCTCCCACAGCGAGCTGTGGAGAGACACCTGTCGGCTGTGGAGGAGGGGCATGGGCTGGAGAGGGACTTGGGGTCATTCAGGCTTCTCTCCGGCCACCGGGACCCTAGGCACTGTGCCCGTTCTGAACACACAAGAGGAGCCGTTATCTGGCACTGGGAAAAGGCAGTGCCAGGCTGGGGAAGGGTGCCAGGCCCACAGGGCCAGGTCTCAGCCCACCCCACAAGGATCCTGCTGTGGGACCAGGGCTCATCCCAGCAGGGCTTCCCGGCCCACCCTGGTCTCCCTCCCCGTGAAGCCCTTTACCCAGCCCACAGACAGGGCCCTCTTCCAAGGGAAAGCCACGAGCAAGGGCAGCCAGACCTGTAGGCCCCTCCACAGCCAGACCCCAGCCAGGATCCCTGCAGGCTGGCACTGAGCAGAAAGCAGCCCCAGCGTCCTGTGTAGACACGGGGAATCTGAGACTCACAGGGGAGACCAGCTCTCCAGGCCACCCGCAGGGACGTGGGAGCTGTGGCTCGGAAGCAAGTGTACCCCCTGCCAGCCCAGCCCGGCACAAGGTGGCCCAGGGTGGCTCAGCCTGGAGCCTTGAAAGCGGCGTGGGTTTCTGCCAGGCCATGGGCGGGAGAAAGGGGGCAGGTGAGGGCTAGCAAGTAACAGGCAGGACCTCGGGGATCCCTGGGCTGCCCGAAACCCCAAGAGCTGGAGGCAGCAAGGACCAGGAGGGCAGGCTGGCGGAGACGGGGCTCTTTCCTGGGGGACCCAGGTGCGGGACGCTCCACACGGGCGTTTTGGGAGGGCTGGGGGCAGGGGCCATCCTGGAGGTTGAGCAGTGACCACACTAAACCATGACAGGAATTAAATCAGGCGGAGCCAGGGCTGGGCATGAAGGAGGGGACAATAGCAGGAGGGAGGGGACCCTGAACGCCACCCAATTCTGGTTCGGGCAGCTGGTGGCATGGGACACTTTGGAGGACTCCTGGGGGCCCTGAGAAGCATCTAGGGGAGATCCTGGGGGCCAGTGGTGGATGAGGCTGGCAGGAGGGCAGATGTGGGGTCCCCAGCATCTGGCTGCCCTGAGGCAGGGTGGAAGTGGCCCCATCAGGGGATAGCACCCAAAGGGCCAGGTGTCCCCCAGCCGGGCCAGGCCGACTGCCGGCCATGGGCAGCTGCCCTACAGAGGCCTCAGTGTGGCCGCTCAGGAACAAGGGTCCTTTGGTCCAGGGGCTCAGAGCCCCCACTTCCCTGGAGTCCTATCAGAGAGCCCAGGCCCTGTTGCTTCCACAGAAAGGGAGGGAGCTGGAAGATCTGGCCCCTCGTTACAGATGGGAAGACAAGGCCCACCGTTGGGGTGTCCCCGACCTGGAGCTGCCTGGTTCTGCAGGCCCTGGTCACCATCCAGCAGAGCCCCAGGTCATGCCTGGTCGCCCCTGCACCCTCCTAGCCATGTCTGATGTGAGCGGGTGAGTGGTAGCAGGCCCGCACTCTGTATCTGCCCCCTCTGGGGCCTGAGTCTCCGATCTGGGGGGTCTGTGACCTCAAGCTGGGAGAGGTGTTGTGTCCTGGGGTCCGGAGGGAGCTGAGATGGAAGCGGCTCTGAATCCCTCTCTCTGGGGAGGACCTGGTCCCGTAGGGGGCTGTGTGTGAGCTGCTGGCCCGGGGAAGCCCCAAACGCCCACCCCAGCCAGGGCCAGCCTCGTGTGGGGGGTGAGGGAGGACAGCGCCCATGGGCTACAGAAACAGCGTCCGCAGGAATGCTTCATGGGGAGGGTGAAATGAACCTCCCTCCATTGTCCAGGACAAGCCTGAGCACCTGGGGACCTTCTAAAAGTTTCTATCTGATGGCAGCCCTCCCAGGGAGTGCCAAGGTGGCCTCCAGCTCTCTGTCTGGGCCCTCTTCGGGTCAGAGGCCACATGGCCAGGTCAGTCACAGGTCCATGTCCCATAGCATTGTCCACAGCTTAGAAATTGCCACACAGAAAACCCAAGATGTCTACCATTTGGTCACACAGCTCTGCAGCCAAGTACCAGAAGCAGCTGTCCCGTAAACAGGACAGATTTGACCCTGACGTTGGGTGGTGGACGTTTTAACAGATCTGGGCTGCAGTGCCTAGAGCTCGCAGAGGGGGGATCCCAGTTCCCCTTGGTTGGGGGAGCTCACGCGCTGCAGCCACCGGCCAAGGCAGTTGGGCCCCGGGCGTGGGGGGCTTCAGAGAGCCCCTCCCTCTTCAGGCAGCATTGGATGGGGACAGGCACTGGGACTTCCAGAGTTTCCGGTTTATTCTAGAATCCACAGTGAACAACCACGCAGGGGCTGCTGAGCCGGGGTCTCCCCTCTCCCCAGACAGGGGAGTTCTGCAGCCTCAGGGACTGAGAGGAAGCCCCAGCCCGGCTCTCAGGGTTCTCTGACCCCAGCTCCATGGCCTCAGCACGGACGCCCAGGACAGGCCTGGACAGTTCATTCAGGGGACAGCGTCTTCCAGCCCCATGGGCCATTGCACGGGGAGAGCCCCTGTGAAACTCCGTGGTGCGGGAACTAGGGGGCAGGCATAGAGAGGCCAGCAGGGGACAGAGAGCCAGGCCCCAGGGACAAGGAGGACCAGCCACACGGCAACCTGGACACAGAATCCTGCAGGCAGCAGGAACCACACCCGGGCCGGGTACCAGTGGTGAGGGGCGAGGGGCGGAGGGCGGAGGGCGGAGGGGCGAGGGGCGAGGGGCAAGGGGTGAAGGGCGAGGGGTGAGGGGTGAGGGGCTGAGGGGCGAGGGGTGAAGGGCGAGGGGTGAAGGGCGAGGGGTGAGGGGCGAGGGGCGGGGGGGCAGGGGCTGAGGGGCGAGGGGCCATCCTGGACTCTCCTGGGGGCCCCTCCTAGAGGCAGAGGCTGCCCCAGGAATGAGCACAGCGGGGGCCAGCACCAGGTGGGGGGTGGGAGGCAAAGGTGCTCAGGCTGGGCCCCTCCCTCCCGGCCCCAGACCGCCCCACAGCCACCCATGCCCTCTGAAGGAGAACCGAACGCCCACAGTCCACCTAGACCCAGGACCCGGGACCCAGCCACATGTGCCGTGAGCACACAGAGGTGGCAAGAGTGTCAGAAGCCGGTTTCCACCGCATCCCTACCCACCTGTTCTGCCTTCTGTCCTGTCTCCTCCCCTGTCAGCAACAGGGAGGGGGCCAAGACTGTCCCCCCACCCTCCACCTCTCCCACTGTCCGCCGGCAGGGCCAGGGCGAGGCCGCGCAGTCTCCAGGCCCATCAGGGCACGCACTGGTCATGACTGGCCCCAGCCCCAGCCAGGCTCCACACCAGCACCCTGCACCCTGCACCCGGCACCCTGCATCTTGCACCCAGCACCCGGCACCTGGCACCCTGCACCTGGCACCCTGCACCCTGCACCCTGCACCCTGCACCTGGCACCCTGCATCTTGCACCCAGCACCCGGCACCCGGCACCCTGCACCCTGCACCCTGCACCCTGCACCCGGCTCCCTGCACCTGGCACCCTGCACCCTGCACCTGGCACCCAACCGCCATGTGTGCCCTGGCCTCCTACAGCACCTCCTGCCTGGGCAGGGGCCTGGGCTGCACCCGTCAGTGAGGGCAGCCAGGGTCCTGCCTGGGGTCATTGGCGGAGGCTGGCACACGGCCCCTGGCTGACCCAAGGCAGAGCTCAGGGGCAGCTGCTGGAAGGGCTGGAAGTGGGTGTAGCCCCCTCCTGCCTCCGTGCTGGGTAATGGCCCTCCTGGCCAGGGACGGGGAGGTACAGGCAAGGGGCAGGCATGGTCCCGGACAGACCCTGGACAGACCAGCGGTGAGGCCGAGGCAGCAGCAGGCCCAGGACGTCACCCTCCGTGGAAAGTGGCTGAACCCTGCCACGGCAGCCATGACCCCAGCCGCAGAGTCCCCATGCAGGTCCTCACCAGGCCCCGCCCGTCTGGAACGCAGAGGCCAGACAGGCCCAGCGGCCCCTCCCGACCCACAAAACACTGCCTCTGTTTTCAGTTCTTCAAAGAGCACAGGAAGTGCCTGGGGCGCTCCGTCCAGGCCGGCCCCTCACATCTTGTACCACTTGGAGGAGGCCAGCTCTCCTCACCCACGGCTGGCTCCCAGAAGCCCTGGCTCCGGCCAAGGCTTCCCTAGGAAGCCTCTAGAAACAGGGCATGTCGGTGGATACAGACGGGCCCTTGGCGCTGTCCCCAGGCCCGCTTCGAAAGGAGGCCTTGGAGCTGGGAGGAAGCAGCCTCCCTGATGTCCTCCCCACGGGACCTGCCCCGGCCCCAGAGGCCATGAGGGAGCCCTTCCCTGTCACCTGGTCCCTGGGGGCGAGGGCATGGCAGGCGTCCAGTGTGGATGCTCACGTCGGCACACACGTGTATACGGGCATGGCTTTATCACTGGGGCGTTCGTGCGTATGCACACACACCCTGACACACGCACACACGTACATCGTGCACACACCGTCTCACAAGGTGTCCTGAATGCAGGGAAAGCCCTGGGTCGTGCCAGGGTGACCAGGGCCGGCAGATGGGCAGAAGGAGCTGTGACGCTGTGCTTGGCTTCTCGGAGGGCCTGGCCCAAGCTCCAGGGCTCCGATGTCCTGCAGAGGGAGGACAGATGCCCACCGCCAGCCCCAAAGGCTCCTGCTTCCCTCAGGCAGGACACTAAACTATTGGTCATCTCTGGGGCTTGTCTTTCAACCCTGGCCTCATGTGAGCGGGCAGAAAAAGGTCCCACAGGAGCCCGCCCCTCCCCCGGCCGTGTCCCACTGCCCCAGGCACGGGGGTTCCAGGAGGGCATCCCCTTCGCCCACCCTATCTGCCCCAAGCACAACTTCCACCAACTTTCTTCCCCCGAAGCCCAGTGCCAGGTCACAGGTCCTCACGGCCACAGGCTGGACACCCTGATCTTGGCATTCGGAATATCCCCACTGTGCTTCAGGGACCCTGGCACAGAGCCTCATTGGGACCCACTGGCATCCAGCACATGGGCTTCCACTCTCGGCCGGCGGCCAGCTCACAGGGAGTGGAACCAAGCGTGTGGTCAGCAGTGGTGCAGGTGGATGGCCCTCAGGTCCGGCTGGCTCAGGGATCAGAAGCTGTGGCTCTGTCACTGTGACCCCGGGCAGCCGCCCTGGCCTCCCTCCACCCTGCCACACACCCCATGACCCTGAGCACCAGCGCACTTGCTCACAAACATGGAGAAGAACCCCCAGACACTCACCCGTGCTTCCTAGTTAACTCGATAATGTCTGGGGAACGTCGGACCGAAGGTCACACTGTCAACAGAAAAGAAGGCGCGTTCGCTCCCAGGCTGCCAGGCAAAGCAGCACCGCAGCGGGGTGGGGGGTGGGTTTAAAGCATGGGAACCTTCCCAGCGCCGCGAGGCCGGAAGTCTGAAGCCAGGTGTGGGCCGGCTCCTTCGCAAGGCTGCAGGGGGGTCCTTCCTGCCCTTTCCTTCTGGGGGGTGCTCTGCACCCCTGGCTTGTGTGCCTCCCTCCCACCTGCCTTTGTCCTCACAGGGCGGCCTCCGGGGGCACTGGCCTGGCAACCCAGGGCGCACTGATCCTGAGAGCCTCCCTACCTGATGACAGCTGTAAGCCCCCTTCCAATAAGGCCCCATTCGGTGGCTCCAGGCAGATGTGTCTTTTGGGGGCTGGGAGTTGGCGCGTCTCATCCCGTGCTGGTGGCTGGACATAGGTAACGGCATGACGGCCTCTGTGAGCCACTACCAGCCCCACCTAGTGCCGCCCCAGCCCTTGGAAAGGCCTGCCAAGCTGGCACCTGAGTCGCCCGTTCCCGATGGCTTTTTGCCACGGTGATGGCCAGCTTTCCTGACAGCAGGCAAGGATGGTTCTCTCGGGCACCTGAGGAGCCCTGACACTGGCCAGGCTGAGGGAGGAGCCCGGCCAGAGGGGCACTCTTGGATCTGGGTACCAGGCTGCCCCCACTGCCTCTGTTAGCAACACCAAGAGATACACGCCTGATCGCTTGCCTAGGTAAAGATGTTATTAGGAAGACCGGAACCCAGAGAGGTGGGGACATTTGCCCAGGCTCACACAGCAGCGGTGCAGGAGTCAGACTCAAGCAGCTGCTCCCACGTCCTGCTCTGGTAACCCCCACCCTAAAAGGATCTGTTGTAAACAAAACCCGAACTGTCCAGGTGTGCGTGGGGCCTGCCCAGGTGTGCGTGGGGCCTGTCCAGGTGTGCGTGGGGCCTGCCCAGTTGTGCGTGGGGCCTGCCCAGGTGTGCGTGGGGCCTGTCCAGGTGTGCGTGGCGCCTGTCCAGGTGTGTGTGGGGCCTGTCCAGGTGTGTGTGGGGCCTGTCCAGGTGTGCGTGGGGCCTGTCCAGGTGTGTGTGGGGCCTGTCCAGGTGTGCGTGGGGCCTGTCCAGGTGTGTGTGGGGCCTGTCCAGGTGTGTGTGGGGCCTGTCCAGGTGTGCAGGGCCCAGTGTTTCTGCCGCGCCCTGGGGGTGAATCAGGCCTGGCGGGGGCACACACCCCACCCTCCTGACCGGAGCAGGACCAGCTCTCCTCACGTCACAGTTCAGGGCAAGACATGGGCTCCACCGAGAGTCAGGGCCAGGCTGGCCCCAGGGCCAGGGCACTGCCCACTCCGTCCCACAGGTGGACCCCAGGGCAGCCACATGGCTTTAGGAGACCGCTCCCAGGAGGTGACCTCAGCCAGGGAAGCCAGTGCCTAGGGGACAGCCACACCAGTGACTGGTGGGTTTCGGGGTGTGAAGCCCCAGGCCCGGCCCTATCCAGGATGGACACCTGGGAAGGGAGAAGGGCAGGGGTCTCAGGAGCCTCCAGGAAGCTGCTCCCGCCCCGTTGCTCCCTCCCACACTGCTGCCCTGACCCCAGGGTACGGACCCGGCGTGTCCCCAACAGGCCTCCAACCCAGAGGTGTTTCTAGACCCTGGCCTCAGACACACATCTTTCCTCAGAAGTGGCCACAGTTTTATTTCTGCATTTCGCTTTTGAGTCCCTCAGCCTCACTTGCGTTATTACCTGAAGCTGAGATTCCCTCTCCCATCCACTCGTCTGTGCTCTGCAGCTACCAGCAGTTCTGGAAGTCACTTTCCCCGACCCCTAGCCCTGAGGGCACTGAGAAGGCCGTCCTCCCTGTGCCCTGCCCAACACCCCCTGGGGCAGGGACACTGTCCCCCTGGTCTCCTGTGCCCCTTTCCATGCAGCCAGGCCCAGGCTGGTCCTGCCCTGAGGGGAGGACAGGGGACAGGAGTAGGCAGCTTCCCCCATCCCACCCTGGGGGCCGGCAGCGGGGGTGCCCTCTCCAGTTTTCCCGGCCTGCCCGGGGGCATATCGTTTGTAACCAGAAGGGTCGGTGAGGAGAAAGGACGGACTGGGAACTCACCCAGTGGTGTGGCCCCATCCCACCAAGGGCCCTGCCCAGTGAACACGAGAGACACGCCAGCCCACAGTGAAGGCCACCCGCTATGACCACGGCACCCTGGCTTTCCATAGGAATGTGGGCCGGAGCACCGCTTCAGTCCCTAGAAGCCTGGACTGTGAGGTAAGGGGTGACCAGGGCAGCCCGGACACAGGACTCAGGGGTCACCAGCCTGGACACGGGACCCAGGGGCCACCAGCCTGGACACAGGACCCAGGGGTCACCAGCCTGGACACGGGACTCAGATCACCAGCCTGGACACGGGACACAGGGGTCACCAACCTGGACACGGGACACAGGGGTCACCAGCCTAGACACGGGACCCAGTGGCCCACCAGCCTGGACACGGGACCCAGGGGTCACCAGCCTGGACACAGGACACGGGGGCCACCAACCTGGACAGAGGACCAGGGGGCCACCAGCCTGGACACAGGACCAGAGGCCACCGGCCTGGACACAGGACTCAGGACCTCATTAGCCTGGACACAGGACTCAGGGGCTTAACAGGCGCCTGTGGGTGCAGGGCAGGTCAGGACAGGGAAGGGCAGGGCTGGGAAGCCTCTCTCAGCACTGGCTAAATTCAGGACCCTTGACTAGCCGCCTACCTGGTAGCCTGCTCTCTGCTCTCTGCTCTTTCCAGAGCTGTACCGTACAAGGTGAGCTCCACAGCTCTGAGACACAGCCTTCCCCTCTACAGACCAGCCCTGGGCGCTGCTGCCACCAGGACAGCTGGCTTGGGGCCCTGGAGAGAGGAGGGAGCCCAGGGAAGGGCCAGGAGTCGTGTCCCAGCCACAGGCAGGGCCGGTGGGGCTCCAGACCAGGAGCCGGACACCACTGCCCCGGGCCCTGCCCACAATTTTTCATGCACGAGTTGTTTATTTCAGCCTCAGTTTTTCCATCCGAGGATTGGGGTCCAGGTGGGGAGGGTCCTGGAGGTCAAGGGGAGAAGAACACAGAGAGAAGGGGTTTGAGCTGGGTCCCTGCAGCTGCTGCACCTGCCCTGCTGCTCTCAGGGACCCACAGCCCAGGCGGTGGGGCGGTTGGTGCCTGCCCAGGCAGGGCCAGGACGGCGGACGGCACACCAAAGGGACAGGCAGCAGCACGAAGCTGCTTCTCTCCAGCGCGTGCCCTCTGGGAGGTGCAGAGCCCGGGCCCAGAGAGGAGGGCTGTCCCTGGAGCTGGGAGCCACCCTCCCGCAGTGCCACTACCACCACACCCCCCAAGGCCTGCGTGAGCCCAGAGGAGGCATATGGACGGCTCTGGGTTCTGGGGAGGGCCCAGGAGACTCTCTGCTGGGACGAGGAATGCAGCCCCGGGGCGTCTGGCTGGGTGTGTTTATGAGCTGGCGTCCGGGGCACGTCACGTGAGTGTGCAGGATGCCTGCAGAGAGGGCCCGGGTGGGTGCTGGGTGTGGACGTGACCTGACCCTGCACAGTCACGTGGACGGCCACAGGTCATGCAGTTTGCTGGGGAGATGGAAGCTCCCGAGGGTCTCTGAGCACCCGTCCACTGCCTGTCAGTGTGCGGATGAGTTGGGGCAAGGGTGGATGAGTGTTTCGGCATTCATCCCACTGCCCAGAGAACGGCCATCGCCGGGGATTCCAGAAAAGACGAACTGATCCACCCCTGGAAAAGCCAGGAAGCTGACTCCATCCCCTAGAGCCTCAGAGGGGCAGCGGTGCAGACACCTGCGCCTGGGGCTTCAGCCCCTCAGAGCTGTAAGGGAGTCACTCGTGCTCTTTTAGGCCACTGGTTCGAGGGTCACTTGTTACAAAAGCCCCCTCGGAAACTTGAACAGCCGGCTAGGACCCCTGTGCCACAGAGCAGGGGAGTGGGAACCCCTGTGTCCGTGGAGCAGCGGGCTAGGGACCGGGAGCCTGTGCCGCTGAACAGGGGGCAGGAGGGTCACTTCTGAGAGGAAGGCAGTGCAGCAGCCACCACCCGAGCATCTCACAGCCTCGGGGACCCCAAGGCACAGCCTGCAGCACAGCGGCTGGACCCCCAGGCTGATCCCAAAGATCCCCTCTGTGTCTATCTCTGTCACCACCTTCCTGCCAGAGGCAATTCTGGGCCCAGGCATTTAATGAGAGCCGGAGAGAGGGGGTGAAAATCTCTCTCAGAGGAGCCCGAGGCCTAAGGCAGAGCCTCCAACCAGCAAAAAGCAGAGCCCACCCCGCACACCCTGGACCCCCATGAGAAAGGGAGGGAGCCCACAGCCTGGGAGAAGAAGAAACTTTCAGAGACAAGGCCCTTCCTCTTTCGGCCCTCCCCACTCCAAGTCCAAGTGTGAGGCCCCCCTGCTCCCCAGACAGTGCCCACCCCGCCCAGCACAGCCTCCACCCCGGCTCTGCAGCCCCCACCAGGAGGCTCACCCACCCCCACCTTCAAGTCTAAGCCCGTGTCCTCCTGAGTCCAGCCACCTGTCTGTCTCAGTGCAGAGGCCTCAGGAGAGAACCTGCCGCTGGGGCTCCACTCTGAGGAGGGGTGCACAGCCCCTCCCTGTTCCTGCACCCCAGGATTCCCACGCCCCAGGCCCAGAGCAGGGCACACCCCTCCCTGCAGGCTGAGCTCTCCACTCGGGTTCAGATTCCCAGCAAGAGCCCCATGGCCTCTGCTGCAGTTGCCTCTCTGCACTCTGCCTCCACCCTCCCCTGCCCCAGCTCAGGGACCCTGCCCTGTGAGCCCCCACCTGCCCTGTGAGCCCCCACCTGCCCTGTGAGCCCCCACCTGCCCTGGCCCTAGGTCCTCCCTGACTCATTCTCACCGCGTCCTTACTGGGCCGGGAAGGGAGACAGACGGTGCCTACCACGGCCCAGGTCCTTGCTCCGCCCCTGCCCCAACATTTCCAGGTTCCAGAGGACTCAGGGGACCTCTCCTCACAGCCAAGGCCCCTGGTTGGATCGAAGCTCCAGCCACATCCCCTGCCCCAGACTGCCTCCCCAAGAACACGGCCCCCAGACCCCCACCAGTGAGCGGAGGCTGCCCTCGACCAAGGCCCCACCCAGTCCCCTCACTGTGGCACCTCTCCTTCCTACCACCCATTGCCGTGGGGTCCTCACAGCCTTGCTGCCAGGGGCTCCCTCTGCTCAGCCCATCCTCACCCGGCCCCAGGGCCATCCATTGTCGGGTGGCTCAAGATGCCAGCCTCCACCAGCCCCTCCTGCCTCTGCTCCCAGGAAAGGCCCCCAGTGTCTGGTCCCGCTGGGAGGAGGTGTGCCCGGAAACTGTGCTCTTAGGATTGTGCCTGCTTCTTGAACTCAGGGGCACGGTGGTCCTGGAGGCCCGGGGGAGACCCCAGGCAGAGCTTGGTGAGAGCTGGGCTGCTGCGGGGCTGTGGAGTTGTGTGGACCACAGCGGCCCGCAGAGCCTGGCCTGGCGGAGTCCCCGCAGGGGCTGAGTGCGAACCAGGCTCGGGCTGCGCGCTGGGCGGGGCCGCTGCAGGTGCCTGAGATGAAACTGTCCAGGCAGATCCTCCGTTTTGGGATTTCCTTTGTGTAGTTATAACACCCTTTCCAAAATGAGCGGCCTCACAAGCATGACGCTCCTGGACATTCATTGAATGGACGTGGTTTCTTAGGGCACCATTTCCAAGGCAGGTTAAAATTTAAAATTGAGAGTGATTTCCAAAATGTGCAAAGTTAAAGAAACTCTGAGCAACGTGTCAGAGACGAGGAAAATAATTCCACCCATCACTGGCTTTAAAACAGTCAAGAGAAGACTCACAAAGCGGTGCGTGATGCCTGCTGCCGCCTTTCCTGCGAACAGCTCTTTTTCCATCAGATCATCCGTCTTTCCTGAATAAGGAAACCAACGTCCGCCCCAGCTGCTCACGGCTGCTCCGTTTGTTCTGCTGGCCTCGCATATCCTGTCGTCCTGAGCACTTCCGTGAACTTCTGGGAGGCAGGAGTTCTTTCTGTCAAAAGTGAAAATGTGCAGACATTTGACCCTGCAATTCTGAAAATTCCACTTCTGAAGACTGATTCTCGGGAAATAATTGTGCAAAAACATGTGTCAGGAACATCTTTAAGTGGCAAAAATTTAACCAGCGAGCCCTCGGCGGCTGGCGGGGCAAGTGAGGAAATGGCCTGCCCACATGCTGGGGGACTTGACGGCATTGCAGGGAGCTGCGCACGTAGCTTCAGAAGCTGGCCGTGCCCCCAGGTGTGCCCCCGCACAGCCGCAGCCCCCAGCCCTGGGCAAGGCCCCACCCGTGCCGCCGGGGACATCTGGCAATGTCTGGAGATGAGACGGTTCTGATAGTTGCGACTGCGGGGGGAAGCTCCCAGCACCCGTGGGTGAAGTCGGGGCTGCCGAACACCCTGCAATGCACAGTCCCCCCACACAGAACCACTCCTGCCAAAATGCCCACAGTGCCCAGATTCAGAAACCCTGAAACGTGGATATCGAATATCGGAATGTCACTCCTCCACGCTATCAACAGAGTTAAAATCTAAGAGGATGGCAGTGAGACTCCCTTTCTCTATGTCATTTAATTTTCAAGACTATTTGGAGAAGCAGGCCAAGGGCAGTGGCTCACATCTACAATCCCAGTACCTTGGGAGGCCAAGGCAGGAGGATCGCTCAAGCCCAGGAGTTTGAGGCCAGCCTGGATGACATGGCAAAGCCCCGTCTCTACAAAAAATACAAAAATCAGCCGGTTGTGGTGGCGGGCACCTGTGTTCCCAACTACCCAGGTTGAGGCGGGACCACCTGAGCCTGGGGGGTCAAGGCTGCACTGAGCTGCAATGGAGCCGCTGTACTCCAGCCTGGGTGATGGAGTGAGACCGTCTCAAAAAAAAAAAAAGAGAGAGAGAAAGAAGGAAAAAACGAACACAAGATTTGCCTCAAAAAAAGTGGGCTGAGCCCATTTCTCTTGAAGCTCCTGTGTAGACCGAGGTACATATTTTAAATGCTGATGCACCCTTCCACTGGTGGGTTCACGGCCTGCACGTTAAGAGAAAAAGTTGTGCTGCTGGGCATGGCGACTCACGCCTGTAATCTCAGGAGTCTGGGAGGCTGAAGTGGGAGGATTGCTTGAGCCGAGGAGTCGGAGGCCACTCTGGGCAACACAGTGAAACCCATCTCTAAGAAACATAACTTAGTTGGGCATGGTGGTGCATGCCTGTAGTCCCAGCCACGCGAAGGGCTGAGGCTGGAGGAGTTGGGGGCTGCAGTGAGCTATGATCATGCCGCTGCACTCCAGCCTGGGTGACAGAGTGAGACCTTGTCTCTAAACAATAAAAATAACAAAATCTTTTTTAAAGTTACATTTGCAGAGGGTCTGTTTACTTTTTTACTCCATTTTTAACGGCCTCACCCATTTAAAGTGTGCGATCCAATTTTTTTTTTTTTGAGACAGAGTCTGGCTCTGTGGCCCAGGCTGGAGTGCAGTGGTGTGATCTCAGCTCACTGCCACCTGCGCCTCCCGGGTTCCAGCGATTCTCCTGCCTCAGCCTCCCGAATAGCAGTTTCCCCGTCTGTTGCCCAGGATTGGGATGTGCCATGGCTGACGTTCTGTCTTTCCCAGTCTTAGAAATCCTGGCAGTCCCGACAAGAACCCCTCACCAAGGGCTGGGCTGTCCCCACCCACCTGCCCGGAGTCTGCTGCAGACACTCACCTGCTTGCTGGCCACGTGGCACCTGCTGGCCAGCTCATCCCGCTCAGCGCCGGCCTGGGCCAGCAGGTCCCCCAGCCGGGTCAGCTCCTCCTGCAGGAGCTGGTTCTCCTCTTGCACCCAGGCCACAGTGGCTGTCGGCTCCTGCACCCCTGCTGACAGCACCTAGGTCAGCGCGGGTGGCCGGCCCGGGGCCCACCCGCACTCCGCCCTGTGCCCTGTCCCCACGGTGGGACCCTGGGCTGGCCGCTGGGTTCCACCTGCTGGCCTACCCCATCTCCAGCTCTGACCCGGGACCCTGGCATAGGGAGGCAGAATTCACACTCGGAGCCCCACGTCCTCTCATGCGAAGTGAAATCCTGCCACCTCTGAGCACCTGGAACCCCAGTGCAGACCCAGGCCCAGGCCGAGCCCCAAACCAATGGCAGCAGAGTGCGTGGGCAGCTGGGACACCGGCACTTGCCCTGTCCAGGAAGCCACCCGTCCTGCTGTTTCTGGGGGAGGGGACCTGGTCCCCAAGTAATCAGGCCTTCTGTAAATACATAGTGGGGCGTCCTTCCTTACTACACACACGGCCAGTTCCCTGGGCCTGCAGGAGGCTGGACAGACCCGGGGGGAGAGGGGTCCCCGGGACCCATGCCCAAGGGAGTCCTGGGCACACAGGATGGGCAGCCTGGAGCTGGTTCCTCAGCTGCCGGGTGGTTAACTGGAGGCAGCGCAGGGGCCTGGGGAGGGTGCAGGCAGGGCAGAGCTTGGGGTGGGCATCTGTGCCCCCTGAGTGTCAATGATGGGCAGAGCTCTGGGGGGGTGGGCATCTGTGCCCCCTGAGTGTCAATGATGGGCAGAGCTGGGAAGGGTGGGTGTCTGTGCCCCCTGAGTGCCAATGACAGGCAGAGCTGGGGAGGGTGGTGGGCATCTGTGCCCCCTGAGTGCCCATGTCTGGCATTTCCACGCTGAGGAAGAAACCAGCACCAGTGAATCCAGGCCTAGGTGGCCACAGTGTGCCGCACAGAGGCCACGGCTGTAAGTTTCCCGAGGCCTCCCAGCCATGCTTCCTGTAACAGTGAGTCAACTCGACCTCTTTTCTTTACAAATTACCCAGTCTCAGGCAGTTCTTTACAGCAATACGAGAACAGGCTAATACAACTGCGAAATTAAGTATAAAAGGATAAGAATATTCAGCACAAAAGGAAATATTAAGAATTTTAATATCAATTATGACTACGCAGTAGAGAAAAAAGGGAGTAGAAAAAATTAATATTCCAAGTTCATCTTTGTTACTGGTAGTGAACTAATAAATACTATTGAAATAAATTAGGGGTCCAGATACTCTGCAGAGTTACTGATGATACGTGCACACGCTGGACTCACACAAGGAACACACGCCACGTGGCGAAAAGGTTTGGAAGGAGAAGAAACAGGCGTGACGAAAGCACATTACGGCAAAACTGCGCGCAAACGTGCCACCCTATCGATGCGCAAAGATGAGCTACACTCACCTACTGGAAAAACGAGGCCGTAAGGATTAATCATTGAATAGCTGGCAGCTGAATATTCAGATTCAGACAGGCTGAAAATAAAGTAAATGAAAGGATCGGCCACGTCAGCAGATCCAAACAGAAACAAAGCAGGCAGAGGTGGCGGTCTCAATACCAGGAAAGGCTGAGGCTCAGCCACATCTCCAAACGAGACAAAGAGAGGCTGAAGGGCGGCAAAGCCTTCGCCTCCCAGGGCCGCTGCGCGGGCTGGGAATGTCGCTGCCCCAGAGTGGCAGGGCTCAGCGTGAATGAGGCAATGCCACCTGAGAAGGAGGAAAGGCAGCCCAGGGCGCGGGAGTCTTTTCTCCCCTCTCCAGGCCAGTCACAGATCAAATGGCCTAAAAATCAGTTAGCCTACAAAAGGCAGAAGTAAGATCATGAGAAAGGTCTGACTGATACCTTAAACATGTTCTGAAAACCAAAAATTCACCTTCCTTAAAATCTTCCTGGAGCAGTCATAAAAATCAACAACATGTTGCACCACTGAGGAAATTTAACAAATTCCTGAAATTAGAAATTGTACACTCAACTTTATATACACACGGTATAAAATTAGAATTTACTGATAGAATCAGAAAACTAACAGTCCCTGCCTCTACCACTTGTAGGGAAAAAAAAAATGTCCTTTTAATAAACCCCTGGGAAAACAGAGAAACCCAAACTGCAATTGCAGTTCTAGAAAACAGCAAAAAGAATAAGGTACATTATATACAGAATAATAAAAAACGATAGGGTCACAACGTATTCAAATCTATAGGATACACCTAAAACTGTTCACAGAACAAAATATAAATCCCTGAATGCTAACATTAATTAGGAAGGATAAATGAAAATAAATGCAATACGCATTTAACTCCATTTTGAAAAGAACAAAAAATATGCTATAGGAAAAAAGGAAATGAAATTTTTAACATCCTAAGTAGAATGAATGAGTTAAAGACTTGACAGAAATAATAAGAAATAGAAAAACGATAAAATGTTAGAAACTAAAAAAACAAGTAATACGGGAAATATACAAAACTAAGAAAAGATAAGGTGAAAAATAACAGAGTAACTTAAACATAAGTAAGTAACTATCATGTTCAACTCTATGCAAATAAATGTGAAAACCTGATAAAATTCGTATTCTCCAAAGCAACATGGTTTATCAAAACTTAGTAACTAAAGAGAGAGAGAGATCTGAATAGAACCACCGTAAGAAAGAGAGAGACACAGGCCGGGCGCGGTGGCTCACGCCCGTAATCCAAGCACTTTGGAGGCCAAGGCGGGCGGATCACCTGAGTTCGGGAGCTCAAGACAGCCTGACCAACATGCTGAAACTCCGTCTTTAAAAAAATATTATTATAAAAAATAAAAATAAAAATAAAGAAAAAGAGAGAAATTGTCAAGCAGCTAGTTTTCCAAAAGAACCAGGCCCAGGCAGAATGACAAAGGAATTCCATCAACCCCTGAAGAACAGGGCATTCCGACGCCACTCAGGAATTCCCGAGCACGGATGAAGAGGAGAGGTTCCACATTATGCACAAAGACCAAGGTCGTCTACGAGCATTCCTGCAAAAGGCCGAAATCAAATACTAGCAGACGGGGTCCAGCGCACATTTAGAATATCGACTCCAGGAAAAGTGGGCTGACCTCGGGGGGAGCTGCTGGCGTGGTTCATCCATGTTGAAGAAGACATTAGATTAAATTCAACATGCATTCTCACTTAGAGTTAAAAACGCTGATAAAATAGGAGCACGCGGCAGCCTCCCACATGAGACGGAGAGGCCAGCGTGGCCCCAAGCCAACGTCACGCGCGTTGCGACACCCCTCCCGTGGTCCCGTGAAGACCGGAGTGAAGGAAGAAGGCCGCCCTCAGCACTGCAGGGGTGCTGCCCGGGCCTGAGAAAAAGAAAGACCCAGAGCCTTGAACATCCAAAGGAAGAGAGAAAATGAGTCCGTCTTCAGACCAGGTAAGGGTGTACCTGCGAAAACAAGAAAATCAACTAAACGTCGTTGCAAACCGCAGCAGGGCTTGCTGGCAGCTGAGTGGAAATAAACGAACCCAGGAGATAAAACGGGAGAGACCAGCCCGCGTAAAATCGCAGGGAAATAATAAAATCCCAAGGAATAAAGTTAAAAAGAAATGTAAACATTCCACAGGAAGAAAAACTGTCAGCGCTCGGTGAGACACAGATAAACGGTGTCTGTTTGTCTGTTGGGGTTTTTGTGAGATGAAGTTTTGCTCTCGCCGCCGAGGCTGGAGTGCAGTGGCGCAATCCCTGCTCACAGCAACTTCTGCCTTCCGGGTTCAAGCGACCCTCCTGCCTCGGCCTCCCGAGTAGCTGGGATTACAGGCGTGCGCCACCATGCCTGGTTAATTTTTTGTATTTAGTAGAGCGGGGTCTCATCATGTTAGTCAGGCTGGTCTTGAACTCCTGACCTCAGGTGACCCACCCATCCCGGCCTCCCAAAATGCTGGGACTAGAGGCAACGCTGATATATTTTAAACAAATGAAAGACCAGATTATACCCACGAGGAGACAGATTTAACATCATGAAGACGTCAATCCCCCACAGCGTCACCTAAAACGTTATGATTCCCATAAAAACACCAACAAAACATTTAAGACAAAAAAGCAAAAGTTTACGTGGACACATGTCCCGAAACCGCATGACTGTAATTCAACCCGTGGCAGCGCCATGTGAGCAAGCAGAGACGTGGCTGGACCAGGGGGCCCAGATGTCAACACACGCGCATATTTTCATGTTGTGGAGAAGGAAATGCCTGGAGCACGTTCCAGGAAACCTGGGTCACTGGACATGAGCGAGGCAGGGACGGCAAGGGCTATCTGAGGGAAAGGTCAGATGCGTGTCTGTCGTTCAACACCACACGTCAGAGCCCTAAACAACACGATCACACAGGTGTTCAGGGAGCCAAGGGGGGACGCTAGCATCCCTACCTGACACGGAGACCTTTCTGCACAGGGCTTGACCAAGAAGCCAGGGAAAATGTGGCACAAATGGACAGCCGGCTGGCGCTTTTGCTCCTGTGAGGAGGGAAGAAGTCACAGGAGAACTTCAGTCCCGCACTGACCAGAACAGGCCTTCAAACGCTTACATTTTGAAGCTGAGCGGGCAAGATAGCCTGGTGAACTGAAGCCCAGAGGCGACAGCCCCCAGCAAAGAGCAGACACTGTCCCCCTGGGCGGAGAGGCGAAGCAGGCAAGCGGAAAGCAGCTGCCAGTTAAACCTGTGTAAGGGCCAGTGTAGAAGGTGAAGAAGCACCCCCCATCACGGGTGGGAGGGAGCCAGGCCCCCACCATCACAGGCCCAAGGGTGCCCCCATCTGGGGTGGACACAGGAACCCAGAGCTGCGGCTCGCCCAAAGGGGGCTCCGGGGAACAGGAGGCTGCAGGGCTGTGTTCTCACCCACGGTCAGTTCCGGGCCCTCGCTACCTACCCGAGGCCTGCACTGTGGGGACCCAGCCCCAGAAAGCACTGACCACCAAGCAGGAAGTTGGTGTGCAAGCACCAGCCGCCACCCTGTGGCCCAAGGGGCCCTGGCCCCCGTGCCGCTGCCTCACCCCCACTGCCAGGCTAGTAGCTGCATTTTGGGGTCCAGGGCCAGTCCCCCGTCCATGATCTGTGCCTCTCTGGGGTCTATCCAGCAACCCCCACAACAGACGGCTGGAGGCAGCTCTGCGAGGTAGGGCAGGCCCTGCCCCCAGCCCTCATCCAGCCCCCACTGGCCCCTCATCCCTCCCAGGTCAGAGTGCCTGCCTTAGGGCAGCTTGGTCCTGCCCAGGTACAAGGATGCCAGGAGGAGATGGAGGAGCTGGGGGCCAAATATCTGCCAGAGCCACTGGGGACCTGGCGCACCATGACGGCCCAAGGCCTCTGACCCCTGCCCCATCCATCTGCACCCCAAGGAGACACCGCTACACACCCAGCATACAGTTCATAAACTGTCAGAGTGGGAGCCAGCCACCTCCTCCTGGATGCTCCAGGGATGGGCCCCCAGAGACTTCCCTCAGCACCCCCACAGCTGCTCTTCCCTCTGGGTCTCGGCTGAGCCTGAAGGTCAGATCGCGGGGAGCACAGAGCAGGAGTAAGGGACAAGGCCGGGCCTTGGGGCAAGGTAGGGGTCTGCAAAAGTGGCCTCCACCCCCGGGCGGAGCCACCAGCTCTGACTGAGCTCAGGAATGCAGGGCCCCGGCAGGGGCTGGGAGGTTTTCCAAGCAGCTTCAGGGGAATTTGCTCCCCAGCCCTGGAGGCCCCACTGGGGGACTCTGGCTCCACCTCCCCCAGGCCTTGGGTGTGATTGACAGGTATCAGGGTGAGGCAGGGCCAGGCCAGGCCGGGTCTTCCTCCCTCCGAAGGCTCCTTGCAGCTGCTGCCTGCCTGGAATGGAAAGCCGGACCAGACAGACCTGGAGCAGCTGGGCCAGTGGCTCTCCTCCCTGGCGGGCTGGGCGCTCAGCTGGCCACTGGAGCATCCCTGCGTGGCTGGCCCAGCTCTGTGGCCATGGCACCCTAGGCCCTGTTGTTTGCTGTGGCCAGTCCAGGGCCCAGCCTGGCTGGGGTTAGAGATCCAGGTCCCATCTCTGTGGAGCCTGCTGCTGCATGCCTCTGCCACCCTGTGCCCTTGGGCCACAGATCGCCCCGAAGGACCACGTGTGAGTGCAGCAGACGTGCAGTCCAGCCTGGGGACAGGCACTGTCCTCCCTGCAGGCCCACCACACTGGCCACAGAACGGGTGAGGTGAAGCCTTAACTGGCCCCTGCTGAGGCTGGAGCATCCAGGGAGGGGCCAGAGGCCAGGGGTCACCCTGAAGGAGCACCAGTGGGAACTGGGGGGTGCCTAAGGCTGCCACGTGGAAATGGGAGGGCCGAGAGGAGCCAGAACACCCTGGCGGGGGCCTGCCGTTCCCACTGAATCTGGAGGAGGCTTCGTTGAGGCAGGAGCCTGACCCACTGCCCTATGTGGCACAGGGGAGAGGACGGACCTGCAGGAGCACCACGTGGGGCCAGGAAGTCTGTGTGGGACTGCACGCGGCTCTCTCGTGTGAGGTGGGCGGCACTGGAAGGACTCAGGTCCAGTCAGACACCTGGCTCTGGCCTTGCCCTCGCTGACCAGCCACGGGGTCCTCTGTGTCCTCACATGACCACGGCCCCACTTGCCTCCACTGCGGCATCTGCTGGGGGCCGCTGGGTCCAGTGAGGGTGAGCTCCGGCCTGGGTCCCTTACACCAGGGAAGGAGGGGGAAGGGGTGTCAGACGCGTCCTGAGGCAGCAGGGACTCGAGACCCCCGCCCTCCCTCTCTCCCCGGCTCCGTGGCTGTGCTGTCGTGGGACGGCTGCATTCCCCACAATCCCGTGGAGATCTGAATTACAAGATCTCCGTGGGGAGAGGCAGGGAGGGGTGCAAGGTGTCTGCATGCTGTCCAGGGACAGGTGGGGGGCCGCTCCTCTCTGCCCCTCAGGGAGGCCACTTGGTGGCCTGGAGCTCAGGTCAGCCCCCACCAAGAGCAGGATGGGACAAGGGTCCCATGTCACTCTTGCAGAGCACTACACACAGGGAAGGACCAGCAGCTCCCAAGACTTCTGCCCATTCCTAGAGGACCAAGTGACCAGAGGCCTCCAGGGTGCTGAGAGCAGAGGCCCCTACAGATAGATCCCGGGTGCTCTGGAGCCTGGAGGTCCCCAGGAAGGGGCCATGACCAGGGCAGTGGGACTGATAGGGTGGAATGTGGGGTCCCCTTCCGTGCTGTAGCCCAGACAGCTTCAGCTTTGTCCACTGAATACACCACGGGTCGGGGGCTGTGTACGTTATTTGTTTAGTTAAGCACATGCTGCTAAAAAGAAAATCACAAGTCCTCACAAGTCCAAATCTCATCAGTGTCCGAAAGGAGTGAGCTGGCCAAGGTCAAGGCTGAGGGAAGACCAGCCTTACACATCGTTGGTTTCTTACTGAGGGGCAGTCAGAGACATTTGGGTCCATGGGGGAGCATGTCCTGTGCTATTTTAAAATGATGAAACCATGTTCTTCCCAATTTTCACTAGAGATGAAGGATAAGAGGACTCGGAATTTTAAGTAATATGTGTAATTGAAACTACTAGAAATAACAGGGCTAAAAGAAAACCGTATGCAGAAAACACACAAAAAAAGTGCAGTGTGGCTCCAGCAGGAAGAGGCATAAAGCTACGTGTTTTCACTGAGGAAAAAAGAGGAATTTTGTCTTAAAGCAAGATAGATTGTTTCAGAATAAAAAAGAAGAAAAAGCGTAAGACAAAAACTAACCAGATACAGAAAGTTGCAGAAGGCTGGCTAAAGAGGAGTGTTAGGTGTGGTCAAACTACTAATATTAGATAGCTTTTATTCATCAGATCTTAAAAAAAAAAAAAAAAAAAAAAAACCAGTTCAGTAATGTACCGGTGCAAAGCAAGAATTAGGTGTCCTTTGCTGAAAGGACAAGGCTTTCTTGGAATATTGGGTCTGCTCTTGACTATGAAGATATTTTTTCTTTACTTTTAAGTAATGGGCCCAGAAAACAAATATTTTGTGTTTTATCAGGATAATTTCTAATGCTGCACGCTGTCTTTCATAAAGTCTTTTATCATTTCAGAAAAGTGAGTCTTGGCCAGGCACGGTAGCTCACGTCTGTAATCCCAACACTTTGGGAGGCTGAGGCTGATGGATCATGAGGTCAGGAGCTCAAGACCAGCCTAGCCGATATGGTGAAACCCCGTCTCTGCTAAAAACACAAAAATTAGTTGGGCATGGTGGCACGTGCCTGTAGTCCCAACTGCTAGGGAGGCTGAGGCAGGGGAATCGCTTGAACCCGGGAGGTGGAGGTTGCAGTGAGCCAAAATAGCACCACTACGCTACAGCCTGGGTGACAGAGCAAGACTTTGTATGAAAAAAAAAAAGAAGAGTGGGTCTTTTCAATATTAAAACAGCTGTTTTTTACACCTGTGTAAGTTTCTGTATTTGCCTTTGAAATCTTCTGTGTGGGCATTGTCTCCCAGTGACCTGCAATCTCATTTAATCAAATGTTTTAACCCTTTGGAGATTTTTGACAACTTCCCAAATTCAAATTCTAAATTAAGTCTTTTTGACCTCAAATCAACTTTCAAGTTCTCTGGGCTTCTTGTGAAAGACGTCTGGACTATATCAAAAGCATTCGTTTCTCTCTTAGTAGAAAGAGGGATGGTAAAACGAACTAGGCTTATCAGACACGTGGAATTTCACGGGAGGCACAGCCATGAGCGGCACCAACCCTTTCTAAAGTGATATTTATTATTGATATGAGTATTCCAGAAGTTACATGAAATTCCTAGAAACATGATATGGCCTAGCATGTTATCATTCGTGACTCTAAATATGTTGAAATGTTATATATCACCAAAACCACCAAATTCCCCATCACTTGCATGATACGAAATTGCAAGAGATTCATAAAAAAGACTGACAAGGACAGGTTTCTGGTAACCTTAAGGTCCCATTTCATACTGGGTAAGAATTTCCAGAACAGTAATGGAAAACGGATAGATTCATAAAACAACTAACCCAATATCAACAAAACAAATTAGTTACCTGGAACTAAACTGGCCGATGGAAATAATCATAACTTGTAGCCCTTTTTGTTAGAAACATTGTTGGTTCTCTAAGCCCTTATTTTTCAGGTTTCAGGAATCCTTTTTCTCTGAAGCTGGCTGTAACTTGCAGAAATTTGATATAATATACTTTGTAAACAAAAAAAATGGAACGTTTGTCTTTTTCTCCCTATCTGATGGGTCCAGAATTTGGGAACTTTTATTAAATATTTCTATTTTCATAGCAATACGGGCATTTGCATAAGTTCAATAGGAATATGCTCTCCTTGTAACAGGACACAACTGGACAAGTCCTTGGCTTGGCTTCTTAGCTAGAGAGGTTTTTAAAGGTCTAATCTGAGATTTCTCCTTACTAAATAATTCTTTGAAATGAAGGTTAAGTG
Source organism: Sapajus apella (assembly GCF_009761245.1). Lineage (NCBI taxonomy): Eukaryota > Metazoa > Chordata > Mammalia > Primates > Cebidae > Sapajus > Sapajus apella. Next base: position 197,387 of record NW_022436950.1, on the reverse strand, counting down.
ATACAAAATCAAGAAAGCCGGTTAGATACTACCAAAGGTCTGACTAAAATATCACGTTTTTGAATATACATAGAATTACAATTCTCGCAGTACTTGTAGAAATAGTCAGGTCAAGCTTAGTGAAACGACTTATTTTTGAAAATTGGCCAGCCTTGGTGCCCCAGGCCTGTAATCCCAGCACTTTGGGAAGCCAAGGTGGGAGTTTGAATCGGCCTAAACAACATAGACAGACCTCATCTCGACAGAAAATTTAAAAATCAGCCGGGTGGCGGTGTGCACCTGTGGTCCCAGCCACCTGGAAGCCGAGGCCGGATGGCTGCTTGAGCCCAGAGATTAGAGGCTGCAGTGGACCTCGTCTGCCCCGCTGCACTCCAGCCTGGGTGCCAGAGAAAGACCCTGTTTTAAAAAATATATTTTATTTCTAGTAAAAATGGGAATGACTATAAGAAGATTGTATTTCAGTGGAAACCTGTAGTGTGCCCATTATCAAATTCTAGTCCTATTTATTTTCATTGAGATTTTGTTACCCATCTGTAAAATGGATTGAATCCTGAATTCTACTTGCACAAGGAAATAGGACTTCCCTTTTCCCATGCCCCGAAGACTAAACCGGATGACGTCAAACTTCAGAAAAATCACTGCAAGAGACCACATATGGATGACCTTTAGGCCTGCTCCTCTCTGGGTCACTTGGAGGGTTCCCCCAAACACCCCATGACATCGTCAGAGACACTCACCCTGCAAACCAGGAAAATCCACCGCCTGCCATCCTTCATTCCGCCATCCAGAGATGTTTAACGCTCTAGAAATATAGAAGTCTTCTCAACTTGCTGTCCTCTGCACTCAAAAACTACAATCATCGTTCGCTTCAAACATTAACCATTGATTTTCTTTGGTTTTCATAGGACAGCTAAATGAACAATTTAGCCTCAATCATAGTACAAAATAGAAGTTACTGATACCTTAGCAGCTGAATAAGGATGAGCTTGTGCTCTTATTGATTGAAAAAATTGTTTTTTCTATCTTAATACATTAGAAATTGTTGCCAAACTTTAGAGGCTCTTGAGAGACAAATACTAGTCTCCCGCCAGACAGCCTCATCCAGCGACTGACTCCACTGGAGAAATCTGAAACCCCAGGGAATCTTTCAGTCCTGCTGCGACTCTCCTTCCAGTCATGGAATTCATATTCACCTCCCGAGTGTGTGGTGTCCTCGAAACTGTTTTAAATGCTTTCCAGCAGCCACTCATGCGTGGAAAGATTGCCATCAGAACTAGACAACTCAGAGAGTTCAACAGCTCAACCCCTCAGGCCGCAATGACTGTGTGATTTTGTACAGTGATGACTGTAAGACCTTACATCTCAATGTGACCATTGAGAGGACACAGGCACGGCATTGATGGTGGTAACCTCAAGTCATGCTGTGTGTTTGGTCCCAGTCCCAGCTGGCTGAGAGGGTGCCCAGAAGGGGGAAGCTGTGAAGGTAACTGCCGTGACTGGAGAGTCCCTGAGTGAACAAAGTCCTAAGTGCAAAGCGCTTCGTTTGCAAACTTAAGTGAAACTGATTGTGAGCTATTCTTGTAAACACCTACATTAAAGAAAAGCAAAACTTAAGCTCAGCCAATCGGAAGTAGCCAACAAACTTAAAATTCTATAAAATTCTATAGGGACTTTCCAACACCATAGGCCCAATCAGGCAATGGCACCACTGTGTCTGGTCAGGTGTTTTATCTGCCTTCCCTCTGTATTCATTCTGTACAAGCCTCCCTCTTGTTTTATTTGATGGAGCTCCTGCATCGTTTCTGGTTTTAAGCTGCCTGATTCATGAGTTGTTGCTTCCTAAAATAAACTTTTAAAAATTGTATGGTGCCTCAGTTTACATTTTGATGGCCCACCGTCGTCTCCCTCAAGCTGGGACCCCGCTGGCATCCCCAGCCATCCATCTAGGACCCCCAGGCGGAGGGTGGCTGGTGCCCCTTCGCAATGTAAGGGATGCTGCCTGCCTCCCGGAGGGCACACAGATGGGCCCTCCATGCCAGCCCCGGAAGGAAGGCCGACCCCATGCCTCCCACTCACTCAGTTTCCCCACTCTGTCCCCCATGGAATCCAGTGGAGGTGAGGCTTCAGGAAAAGCCTGAATGACAACTGGGCGAGAAATGCCGAGTGGAGTCCACAGGAAAAGCTCATCTCCAACAGGGCTCTCTGCCCCTGCACCCCCAGAGCGTACCTATGTAGGACAGAACTTAACTTTGTCCAGAAGTCAGTGTGTCATTTGCCCGATTGCTGGGAGGTGACTCTCAGCATGGAATGTCGTGCCTGGTAGGACTGTCTTTGTGGGTGTGGAGACCTGAGGCCATGAGCAATGCGCTCTGCAGGGGTGGGACGGCCCTCTCTGGGTGAGGTGGTACCTCTGGCCTTGGGAGGACACAGAGACTGAGGTAACCGCACAGGCAGTCAATCGGTGGGGCCCGTGCATTGGAGTCCCAGTAAAGACTCTGCCCACGGAGGCTCAGGCCAGCATCCCTGGTTGGCAACACTCCGGGTGTCTGTCCCACAGAGATGCCAGGAGAGTGACGCTGTCCAGACTCCATGGGCCTTGGGTTTGCTGCATCCCCAGATCGCAGCTCTGCGGCTCTCCCTTGGCTGACTTCAGCCCAGATCCCTTCCCTGTGAAAAACCATAGCCTTGTATATGATCACTTCCGTGAGTCTTGTGGGTTTTCTGGCAAGCTGCTGAGCCTTGAAAGCGGGATCTTGGGGCCCCTGAATGCACCACTGCCGCCAGAAACAAGCACAGTCTGGCGGGGACTGCACCCTCCCACTTGTGCTCGGAAAACTCTGGGCAAGCCTGGTCCTGACCCCCACCTCCCAGGGCGCCCAAGCCCTGCAAGGAGGCTGGCCCTCCTGGCGCCCAGGGAGCTGCAGACACCGGAGTGGCTGGAGACCCGCCCCAGCTCCTCTCCACACCCACAAGCGAGCTCCCAGGTCGGGGGCAGGGCCTGCACGCATCTAAATGAGCCTAAGCCATCGGCCCTTGGGACCCAGCTTCCTGGGTCCTGCCTGGCCCACCTCTGAGGGCCACACTGTGGTCACACTGGGGGGCCCAGCCCAAGCCCCCCCAGTGCCAGTGGCCGAGCTTGTCCTCAGGGCCGTCTGCACAGACCTCAAATTTCAAGCAGAATCAAAGCCTTTTCAGAGTTTAGGCAAAAATCTTGTGATTTTTTTTTTTTTCAAATAGTTTGGGCTTGGCAGGTCCCATGCTGCACTTTGCCAAGCTCTCCTCCCTCCTATAATTTAAAGAAGAAAAAAGCACAAATTCCAAACCACTGTGCATTCCGGGGCAGACGTGGTCTGCAGGCTGCTGACTCTACCACAGGCATCAGAGCGTCCGCCCGTGTCCACACAGCCTCTCCCAGCCTCCGCCTGAGTCCTGCAAATTTTCATTTTATGTTTTCTTTTATTTTGTGATCTGTCAATGAGGCAGAATCTCTGCAGGGAGTTAGAGCCAGCCCGGCCCAGGACAGGGGGCCAAGGGAGGCCTGCAGAGACCCCCAGCTCCCAGGCCATGGAGGCCAGTATCATACACTACTAAAGGCCAAGGAAAAATAAATACTGAAAACAGCAAAGCCCCCCCCAGTGCCACTAACTGAGCGTGTTTTCAGGGCCATCTGCACAGACCTCAAATTTCAAGCAGAATCAGCCCCAGCCCCAGCTATTGGAAGAGGAGCCAGGCAGCCTGCAAGGGGCTCCTGGTCCCAAGAAAGCTTGATGGGGGGTCATGGACTGAAGCCTCCCCCCCGATCCGTTTCAGAGATTGCAGGCTGCTCAGGCACCCAGAACACCATTTCCTGAACCCCTCAGTGTGCCAGGGATGGGCATAGGCAAGCAGACGCCACCCACAGTGCCCGAAGGCTCAGCATCCTCAGCACACATTGGGAGGGTCTAGTCCACTCCAGAGTCGGGAGCTGGGGGCATGGAGAAGGCCTTGAAGGCCACGGCTGATACTTTAGCCTGAGGCTTGCCTTAGGGGAGTACCCCGGGAGAATGGGAGAGCTGAGGGGTGAAGAATGGAAGGATTGCCTCCTGGGCAGGCAGACGCCCCCAAAACCAGAGTTGTGGGCAAGCCCTGGGTGGTAGAGCTCCAGAGGGACCAATACCCTAGTCTGGGCGTTCAGGATAGTCAGGCAGGGTCCCCGGGGCTGCCGCCTGCTATCCAGTCCCCTCAGCATGAACTGCCTCGGTCCTCTGGCCTGTGTCTCCCGGCATGGGGTGCTTGTGGCATTGAGGTCTTACGTGGCCCACAGGGAAGGAAAGACAGGTCCTCGCAGGGCCCCGTGCCCTCTGCGATGGGCACCACCTCCACAGCAGCCACTCAGCCACATGTCCACGTGGAATGAGGAGGCTGTCAATCCTGCTCCCCAGGGCTGGGATCCAAGTGTTGACAATTTTGAGCATCGGGTTTAGCTCGGTTTGGGAAAGGTTGAGAAAATTAGAGGATGGGCGTCTGCTTCCAAGAATGTCCTGTTCTGCGGATCTGCCCAGGAGCACAGCAGCAGTGTCAGAGGCCTGCCGGGCACACCAGGCCCATGAAAGGCCCAAACTAGCATCCAGGCTTCTTGTGAGGTGGCCACCGCCTCCATCCCCAACCCCCCAGCCCTGAGGCATCACTCACTTGTGCATTTCCAGCTCAATCTTCCAAATGATCAACTTTAAAGAGGAGCTGTGGGAGGAACACCCAGGCCCCTGGAAGGCAGCTGCTGGGCCTGGATGCAGAGAGCAGCGACTCCTCCCAGTTGGGATGCCAGAGACCAGGACGCCCCAGGGTCGGGGAAGAAGCCAGCTTCACAAGTACGCTTTTCGTGACATGACTCACCGGTGTGGGCGTCTTCTTCCAAAGCAGATGAAGGGTGCAGTCTCATCAGAAGCCCCACTGTCCATTTCCAGGACCCCCTGGACAGGTGTGGCCAGCAGGCAGAAAGGCACAGTTGGCAGGCACAGGCAACGCTCATGCAGGGACACTACGCAGGCTACAAGGATCCCAGAGGGAGATGGAGCAGACCCTGGTTCCCCAGGGACCATGCCAGGCTGTGGGACACAGTGCCAGGAGAAGATGGCCAGGGCAAGCCATATCCAATAAGTGTCCTCATGCCACACAGGCCAGGAAAGCCCCTGCTCACACCTCACCGGAACAGCAACTAGTGCAAGGTGAGGACAGCATCACCTGTGCTCTGGCCCCACTGCCACAGGAATGCCCTGAGCCCAAGGAGACCATCACAGCAGAAGAGAGGCCTGCAAGACCATCAAAACACACAGGGGTTAGGGGCCAGCCTCAGCAAATCACATCCAGGATGGCATTGAAAATGCTTCCATTGTAAGCAGGGTTTAATGCTGGAATGCAAGGATGGGTAAATAGCAGTAACTCTAGACTAACTCACTACACCAAGAATGGACTGGAGGAAAATGATACAATCTTGGAAACAGACGCTGAAAAAATGCTAGTATCCTTCCCTATTAGGACTTTAAAAAGAAACCTTGTAGCAAGGAAAGAATAGAAAAAACCTTCCCCAACTTGATAAAAGTTTCTTCTAGAAGCTTTAAGTCAACATTGTAATTGATAATAAAACTTTCAAAGCTTTAGTATTAAGGTCAGGATAAAACATGAGTTTCTTCATTGTCAACAATTTTATCTTTACTATTATATGAGAGTCCTAATGAGGATAACAACATATTTACTTAAAAAAGAAATGAAAGGCATCAATATTTGAAAATAGATTAAGCCACCATTAATTGCAGATGCTATGATTGTCTACCTAGAAATCAGAAGGTGGCCAATTGGAAAAGTATTAGAAGTAGACAACTTAGCAAAGTTGTGGTTTGAAGGATCAATGGTCAATAGCCAATGACTTCCCTGAACACAGCAATTACCAACAAAAACATATTATCAAAACTACTGCTCACAATAACCAAAACTTTAAAATATCTAAGAATAAACTCCAAAATATAAAAAGGCCTAGATGATGAAAAATGTGAAACTTTACTGCAAAGCAATTTTTTAAATTGAATAAAGGAAGAATTTGAACTAGATAGAATTCCTGGATGTCAAGAATCAATTCTGAGAAAATATCAGTTCTCCCAGAACTAATCTATGAGTGCTGAACAATTCTCATCCATTATTTACAGGACTTGATGGATGAATCCAATGTTCATCTGGAGGAGACACTGGAAAGAATAGCAAGAAATTTTGAATAAGAAGAAATGTATATCTTACAAAACTACGTTATTCAAAACAGTGTGGCTTTAGCCCAGCAATATGCAAAAGAGATCCAGGGTGAGAGCCTAGAAACAGCCAGGTGTGTGCAGGAATTCGTATTTACCGGCATTTCACATAAGTGAACAGAGGAAGGAGGAAATATTTGCAACATAGATTCCAGGCAAAGAGCCTAATCTTTAATCCATAAAGAAATCCTGAAAAATCAATACCAAAAAAAAACAACAAAGAAGGTGAAAAATAGCAATGGACTTGAATAGACAGGTCATAAAAAAAAAAAAAAACCCGAAAGTGGCTGGTAAATGCATGAGAAGACGTACTACCGGGAGCAGGGGGTACAGACGGAAACGCTCCCGACCTCACCCCTCGAGCCTCGGGTGGGCATTGAGAGGTGTGATGACTTCAGCTCTGACAAGGGCCTAAGCCACTAGGGCCTGTGCCTGACTTGCCTTTTTGAAGGACAGTTGGGCCAAATCTCTTAAAATATTGAAATGTGCACCCTGTAACTCAGCAGATGTGTTTCTCATCAGCTGTTCTATAGAAGCCACCAGTGCCATTTTAATGTCACTTTGCTTGAAATAAAAACACTCTTCAGCTGGCTGAGAGTGGTGGCTATGCCTGTAATCCCAGCACTTTGGGAGGCCGAGGCAAGTGGATCACCTAAGCTCAGGAGTTCAAGACCAGCCTGACCAATATGGTGTAACCTCGTCTCTACTAAAATACAAAAATTAGCCGGGTGTGGTGGCACACACCCGTAACCTCACCTACTCAGGAGGCGGAGGCAGGGGAATCATTTGAACCTGGGAGGCAGAGGTGGCAGTGAGCTGAGATCAGGCCACTGCACTCCAACCTGGGACAGAGCAAGACTCCATCTCAAAAAACAGCAAAAAGAAAAAAAACACTCTTGAGCAGAGGCATGGTGGGACAGAGGCTGCAGACCTTTTCTGGAATATTGACAATGGTTTGACACAGAAGTGTGGGCAGAGCTGTAATGTTGACAGGTGTGGGCGGAGCCGTAATACTGGGGTGTGGGCGGAGCTGTAATGTTGCCAGATGTGGGCGGAGCATTAATG
>NW_022436950.1:172949-190037 GCF_009761245.1 Sapajus apella | reverse complement strand
CTGACAGGTGTGGGCGGAGCTGTAACACTGACAGGTGTGGGCGGAGTGTTAATACTGACAGGTGTGGGCGGAGCTGTAATGCTGACAGATGTGGGAGGAGCTGTAATGCTGACAGGTGTGGGCGCAGCCGTAGGCACTGCTCTGGAGAGGCCACCAAGGCTCGCTCAGGGTTCAGTTAGAAAGCAAAGCTGCACCCCAGTGGGCGTCAGACGCCTGAACCAAACAGGGCCGTTTAGGACAGAGAAAGTTCTAGGCAGATGCGCTCACAGCAGCTCACCCTGGTCACTCTGGGTGAGGGTGTGATTTGGAGGTGTGAACAGAACGTGATGGATTTTATTTTAACCATCAGTAGAGGTTTTTCAAGCTTTTCAAAAGCTTTCAATTTTGTTTCTGGTCCCAGGAACTGGCCTTTGGGACAACACGGTCTTCAGCCCACCTGGCCCTGCCTCCATGACCAGCGACCGTCCCTGGCGCCAGCGTCTCTGCAGCTCGCCCTCCTGATGGGTGCGTCGGGCACACGGCCCTCGGGCCTCTCAAATTCAGCCCAGGCTCGGTGAGTGGAAGTCCCCGGGGTTACCAGCCCTCCCGCTGCCCTGCACCTAACGCCACTCCAGGTGCCACGCTGCAGATTCCAGGGGCCACCGCGACTGTGTGTGGCTCCAGCGTTTCCAGCCACTGGGAGGGCGGGAGGGTTGGCCAGTGGCGAGGTCTCTGTGTGATTTTGAAACGCATTTTCCCACGATGGCAATTAAAGTGCAATGCCTAATTCTGGACGGCTTCAGGATCAACTTTAGAAATGGTCGCATAGCCAGGAAAGCTCCTTCCAGAAAACCTGCAGGTGTGGAGGGAGCTGAGGCTATGAGGAGGTGGGGCTGGGCTGGGGACTGGGTCTTCCTGAGGCGCTGGGGAGGCTGAAAGCGGGGGGAGGGGCTGGCTGGTGACCAGCTCTGTGGAGGGCGACGGAAGTTCACGCTTCCTCCGCGATTGTGCTGAGCAACCTTCTGAACTGTCCTGAGGCTCCCAGTGAGTCATTAGTAGGAGTCCTCATGTTGGGGCCAAAATCTCGGTGGTCAGGCCTGTTGTCTGGACCAGGGGCATGGGGGAATGTCCAGGCCCTTGAGGCCACACAGGCCCAGTGCCCTGCTCCGCTAGGCTCACATTTTTCCAAACACCCTGCTCCTTGTTAGCATGAGGGATAGTGACCATGCCACCTCACCTGGTCATTCATTCATTCAACAACCTCTGCGCACTCCTACAACGGCCACTCATCCACCAGCTGTGAAGACCCGAGGCCCAGGGGGTGCCGTCCCATCAGGCACGTGCTGGTGCTTCAGAGACAGCAGAGCCGACACTGTCCTCACCCGGTGGCGCACTTACCTTCCAGGGAGAAGAAGCTGCCTCATCCATGAAGAGATGGTTTCTGAGGGCAGCTGGCGCTGGTGAGGACGTGAGGCAGGAACCCTGGCCGGCAGTCATTCTGTGAAGCCGCTCGGTGGACTCTGCCTAGCATGGTGCCCAGCACCTCTGGCCCTGCAAAAACACACACTGTGTGCCCCTGGTGGCAGGGACAAGCACAGCTACAGCCGTGCTCTGGAAACCACACAATTGTCCACCCACGGTGGACTGGGCACGGAGACCACAGTGTTCACAATGGAAGGCCACGTGGGGACGAGGAGTGGGCAGCGACACGGGCAGCGCTCAGCGTCGAGAGACCGAGGCCAGCACGGGGGAGAGCTCCAGGCCCGACGGCCCATCAGTGGGTCAGGGCCAAAGGCAGGGCAGCTGCCCTGTGGCAGGGGAGCTCCGAGCAGGCGACTTCAGGGTGCAGGAAATGTGGAGAAGAGGTGAGGGGTCCCTGGGGTGGGGCACGCTCTTTTTCCCAATCTGTGTGCAGTTTACAAAATGCAAATTCATCAAGCCCTACCCTCAGGCTTGCACGCTAATCTGGTATATCACACTTCACGGTGGCTCACACCTGTGACCCAGCACTTTGAGAGGCCAAGGCAGGAGGATTGCTGGAGGCCAGGAGTTCAAGACCAGCCCGGGCAAATAGCAAGACCCCATCTCTACAAAAGAATTTTAAAAATTAGCCAGGTGTGGTGGCGTGTGCCTGTAATTCCAGCTCTTCAGGAAGCTGAGGCAGGAGGGGTGCTGGAGCCCAGGAATTGAAGGCTGCAATGAGCCATGGTCGCACCACTGCACTCCAGCCTGGGTGACAGAGCAAGATCTTGTCTCTAAAAAAAAAAAAAAAAAAGTTGAAATGTCACTGGCAACACCCTGGAAACCAATTCATGCACCAGGATTGAAGATGCTCCCAGTTCACTGAGACCTCTGCAAACTGGCAGGTCCATAGTCCAGAGTCATCTGTGTTCTTGCTGGGTGGGAGGGGCCAGGGCTTGCCCACTGGAGACCTGGAGCCTCCCCCTCCAGGCGAGGGCTCTGTCTCAGGGTCCACCCACCTCTCCCAAGGCCGAGATGATGGGAGGGGAGGATGTTGCTGGAGAAGGCAGTGATGAACAGGGAGGCAGCAGGGCAGGGAAGATCACAAGCTGTCGTGAACCTGTGCAAATTATGATCCCTCCCTCTCTAAAGGGCTCTTTGCTTTGGGGACTGAGGGAGCTCTGCAGACAGGCCTTCGGACGGCCCTGGGAGACCGGGCAGGGCCGCAGTCTGACCACCCTCGGCCCTCAGGGGCCTCATCTCTGTGGACACAAAACCCTTCAGCTTCAGACCTCTGGAGCTGGAGGCAACTTCAGGCTTTCCCTAAGCTTTGGGAAAGGTTCGAGGTGAACCTGGACTCTGAAGGGGGAGGGGCGGAGGGTTTGGCTTCCTGGACCCCTCTAAAGGAGCCAGAGGCCCAGAGGCTCAGAGGCTCCTGCACAGAGGCCATGGGCAGCCACACTCTAATCTTCAGAGTCCTTGCAGGCTTCTGATTGGAGCTGGTTTTCCAGTGATCAGCCAGGAGGTATGGACTGCAGGAGGGACAGGCCAAAAGCCAGTGATGGTCTGGCAGGGGAGAGGCAGAGGGAGGGGCAGAGGGAGGGGCAGGAGCCACACGGAGGAAAGCCTGAGCTGCTGATGCTGGGCACCCCGGCGTGCATGTGGGGCTCTGAGCTCCAGGCCTTGGGGTGCTTTGTCCTAACACAGCAGACAGTGTTAGGGTGCCTCCATCTGCTCCCCCTCTCTTCAAGGAGACCAGGCGGGGAGGGGCAGGAAAGCAGCCACAGGGAAGCCCCAAGCCCAGCTCAGCCCAGAGCGGAGTGTGTGGGGTCACCGCCTGCCACCAGGTCCTCAGACCAGAGGGACAGGCACCAGTTCTTGGAGGGGCCACAGGTGCATTCCCCCGACCCCACCTACCATATGGGTGACCCCGCCTCACTGAAAAGGCTTCCCATCCTCTGACCCGGACAAGGGAGGCCAGCCCAGACTTCTGCTGATCAATGGGACCCAGCAGAGCAGAGCAGGCTGCAAAGAGCTTCCCCTTGAAGTTGACCTCAATGTCCCAGGCAGCCCCAGACCATGCCCTCCAACCCGTGCTGTCGGCAAGCACCTGCTCACATCCCTGCCTCCCCCAGCCAGCAGGACAAGGCTCTCATCCATAGGGATGCTACGGGCAGTGACATTCACAAGGTGCCTGTGGACAGCATCCACAACAATCGCTCAGTCTGTTTGGAAACTTACTTTTGGAGTCCCTGAAAGACAATCTCTGAAACCAAACAGAAATGGAAAGCTGTCCCCGTGGCATCGGGGAAGGGCACATACACTCACAGGGGTTCCTCGGAGCAAAAGCAGAATCATTTCTGAGCAAGAAATGGCGCCCTGCAGACCTGCGGTCCAACGGCTGGGAACCGGGGACCCTGTGTCTTCTGAGCAGCGCTGGGCTCGGCGTCCAGCAGTCCCCCGTCCCACCCTCGGCACAGGCAGCAGTGGGTCCTGAGCCAGCGGGACACGCCCAGGACCTGGGGTCCTCCAAGGAAAATGGGGTGTGGAATGGAAGCCCCCACGCCCTGGTCCGACAGGCACTGCCCGACTCCGCCCCAGCGGACAATGCTGAGTGGTCCCTCCTTCTCTGCCCCTCACTGAGAAGCCACCCACTCCTTCAGGAACGAACGTGGTTTTTCCCCTCAGTTGTCTCCTCACTCGCCCGTTCACTCCTTCTTTCTGTCACATGTGTGTCCCCACTGTCTAGACAGGCAAAGACCCAACAGCAGGAGAGGGTGGTCTTGGTCAGAGCCACATGGCCACTGTGGTGGCTAGGACTTGACATATCAACTATGTCCTCAAACCCCCCATGTGTCCTGTGTGGAGCGGCCCCAGGGACGGGGTGGAGGAACCTTGCCCACCCTCACAGAGTCCCGTCTGGACCCTGCACCCAACTAGCACGAGCAGCCTGGCGGCTCCTGCCCTGGTGACCAGGCGAGTGCAGCACGGCCAGGAGGGAAGCAGGGGCACCTGGAGCTGCTCAGGCTCCTGTGGCTCCTCCCAAGTGCAACTACAGCGTTTGCTTCTGATGCCCTCGGCGGCACGTGCCAAGCTGTGCCCCGGCTGAGGGCAGCCCTCATCCTGGGCTGTCTTAGATAGGTGCCAGATCTCTGTGGCCAGGAGTCTGATGATGAGGAGGGTAGGGCCAGGCAGAGACAGCTCGTGTCTCAGGAGCACTGAGGTCCTGGCTGCCCGCACTTGGGGACTACCATGTGCTGCTCCTCTGGGCTGATGCTGGCCTGGGGCAGACAGCTCTCTCCAGTCCAGCAGTGGTTTCCCTGTCTGCAAAAGGTAAACACCTCCTGTGGTTGGTGGGGAGTGGGCAGCAAGGAAGGAGGGTCTGTGGGTGGGGACAAATGGAGAGAACAGGGGAAGTACGGGAGGTGGCCTGCAGGTGCCAGGTGGACGCATCCTCTGTCTGTGCCCCTGAAGTCCGACCCCACATCTGGGCAGCTTCATCAGAGCTACCTGGGGCCAGATCCTCTGGTCTCTGAGGTCATGGGCCTCTCTCACTGCCTGGCTAGCTGCCCTCTGCCCTTGGCCTTCCTGCTTCTTGTCACCAAGGCTCTCTGCCAGCCCCTCTAGAGCTGGGAGGAGTGGCCCTGCCCCTTAAGCTGGATCTGGGCCATGGGCTGACACCACGGCAGGGCCCCTCATGGCAGCTCTTCTCCCTGGGGAAGCAAGACCCTTCTCTCTGGCGGAGACGCCAGAACTGGGACCAAGCCAGGTCCCATCAGCAGTATCTGTAGGGCCTGGTGTGACACACACGGGCCAGGCAGAGCTCTTCTCTCCTTAGATGCTGGTGGAACAGCCAGGAAAGCAAGCAGAGTGCTGGCCTCCAGGTGCACAGCTGTGCAGCGCTAGACCGAAATCAGGATGGCGTGAGCTCACGGGCTCAGGCGCTGTCCCCGGGGCTGCAGAGGCCGCACTGGGGCTTCTTTCTCCTTAGCTTTCTGTTGCTTTCAATCAGCTGTCCTCACCAGTGCCAGCGGGAGGAGAAACTGCACCCCAGTGGGGAGGTACAAACGAACGTGCCCCAGGCCCCTGGGAGCCGTGCAGGCCACCCTCACCCCCATGCTTCGGCCCAGCCTCAGCCCCACTGCCTTCCCTTGTCTCCCTCAGGCACACACCAAGGCTGAGCATCACGAAGCCACTTGAAGCCAAGGAGACCAGTAGGGACACTGGGCGAGAGCACCCGGACACTGGGCGAGAGCACCCAGCCTATGGGCGAGGGCGGGGAGGCCACCGGAGCCTGCGCTCACGGCACATGCCCGTCCCACAGTTCTCTGGAGCCTCTCACTCTCCCGACCGCTTCCCATAGCAATGAGAGCTCTGCACCCTCTCCAGGGAAGGTCCTGGCTGCAGGTCTCCTGGTTTGTGAAATGGGAATGATTCCAGGACCTGCCACGGCGGTAAACACTTCCTTAGGGAATGGAGACGCCTGGGAGTCACCCAGGCCAGGCGGGGGCTGCGACCATCACATTCTGAGCCCTGCCGTCCACACTGCCATCCAGAGGCCCAGAACTGAGCTGGACGAAGAACCTGCCTGGAGGAATGACCCGGTCTGCTGAGATGAAGAGACACAGACAGTGATGCGGTAACGAACGGGCCTCAGGCCGGGCTAACCCCAAGTCCAGGTTCCTAGGCCCCCCGCAGCCCTGCCTGACCCGCAGTGCATGAGACCACACAGAGTGGGAACCGGCCGGCTCCCGACAGCGCTGGATAAGGTGTGCCGGCCGCCGCGCCAGGCCCAGGCAGGAAGGAGCAGGCCCGGAGCATGTACTGCACAGGGGTCTATGAATCACAAAATGTGACGCAGCAGAGGGTTTGTGGGGAGAGGGTAGGGAAGTGTACACTTGGATCGGGTAGCCAAAGCCTCCCTCTCCTGCAATGACTCAGTGTCTCTGGGTGAAAGAGCACCCTTCCACGGGGGCGGGGTAGGAAACCCCAAGAGCCCAGGGGTAGGGGACCCACCATCCCGCTCCAGCCCCCATGGTGGCTGAGAGCCCCAGGCACGGGGAAGGGGAGGCGGGCCCCACCCCCACCACGGCTGCTGCAGCTTCCAGGAGTTGCCACAGGCGGTGAAATCCAGGCACCCCTGCTGCACATGGGGGTCATCTAGAGGTTCTCAGCCAAGGCTGCCGACCTCCATGCCTGCCCCCAATTCTGCAGGTCAGGCATCTGACTTCACCACCAGGCCTTACCATGGGGAGAGCAGGGAACCCAGTGGGGGCTCTGGGAGCCAAGTAAGGAGCCTCGCCTCTCCCCACAGACCCCGTCCAGGCCAGCTCCCCCTGTGCCGCTAAAGCCACGCGCCCTCCCACCGTACAAGGTGCCAGCAGCCCTCCCGCCTTCCTCAAAGAGGCGTGGGCTCCGGGTCACTGCACCCTCCTCCCCGAGTGACCAGCTTGTCGCCGGTTCCGACCCTATCCCTTCTCCAAAGGTCACCTGGCTCCACCCAGGAGCCCAAACCAGTACACCAGCCCTGCCCCTCACTTTGGTTTCTCCAGCATCCAAAGAACGTGGAGGGTCACCCCCCTAAACAGCTGCTATCGTCCAACAACTAAGTCATCTGTTGCCGCTCCCTGGGATGGGGAGGCGTGAGGTCAGTTTCTCGGCCAGTGTCCTGCGTCGAGCCCCCACACCACAAACACCCCAGGCGTGAGCTGGAGCCCCGCGCGCTACGGCGGAAAGGGGCCGCTACGGGGTTCGGGCAAAGAGAGGGGCGCGACCGGCTGGCGGAGGGGACGGAGGCGCCGGGAGGGCGATCGCGAGGCGCGCAGCCGGGGTGCAGGAAGCCGGAGAGCGCGGGAGGGAGCGGGATGCCGAATTCGGCGGGGGGCGGGGAAGCCCCTGATTGGGGCGCGGGAGGCGTGATGTCACGTCCGGCGGGGGAAGCCCTGCCTCGCGCACCCTCCGCCCCCGTCCCCGCCCCCACAGGTGGTGCCACCGCCCGGGCGCAGGGCGTGGGGGCCCGCCCTACGGGACCCCGGGCACGGCCCCGCGCTCCCAGGCTGGCTCCGCCGCCTCCCTCCGGGGATCGATAGAGTCGCGCGGCCTGCGCGGCCCTGAGGGCCCGCGAGAGCCGAAGGAGCGCCCGGTGCGCCCCGGCTCGCGGCCCCGCGCCGCGCCCCGCCCCGCCCTACCCGGTGCTCCCAGTCCTTCCCCCGCCCCTGCGCTCCCGCCCCGCCCCTCTCCCGCGGCCGCCGAGGGGCCGGGCCGGCGGCGGGGGAGGCGCCGAGCCGGGACTGCGCTCGCCCGCCGCGCTCTGGGCTGCCCGAACGAGCGGCCGGACCTCGCGCCCCGCGCGCTCCGCGCCACCGCCGCCGCCGGCTTTTGTTGTCTCCGCCTCCTCGGCCGCCGCCGCCTCTGGACCGCGAGCCGCGCGCACCGGGACCTTGGCTCTGCCCTTCGCGGGCGGGAGCTGCGCAGGGCCCGGCCGGGATCCGGGAGAGGCGCGGGTGGGGGACCGGGGGCGCCGCCGGCCCCGCCATGGAGCTCCGGGCCCGAGGCTGGTGGCTGCTGTGCGCGGCCGCCGCGGTGGTCGCCTGCGCCCGCGGGGACCCGGCCAGCAAGAGCCGGAGCTGCAGCGAGGTCCGCCAGATCTACGGAGCCAAGGGCTTCAGCCTGAGCGACGTGCCCCAGGCGGAGATCTCGGGTGAGTGAGGGCGCGGCGCGGGGACCCCGGGCTTGGGCTCCGGACCTCGGCGCGCCCGGATCTCCTCTGCGAGCCCCGCTCACCCCCTGCTCTTCCCGACATGGTTTCTCGCCCCCGGCGCGGGATCCTGCCGCCTGCGCCCTGCCGCCCGGCCCCGAGTGGCCCCCTGCGCCGCGGCTCCTCCGCAGCCCCACGGCCTTGCCTCCGAGCCCCACGCCGCCTCCCTCTCCTGGGTCCCTTCCGCTCCGCTCGTGCGTCCCCCGCCCCTCCCCGCCCCCCGCACGCCGGCCCCTTCTCCGCGGAGCTGTTCTCGCCGGCTATGGGCCGGGCGGTCCCCGGCTGGCTCGGGGCGCTTCTCCCGGGCCACGGCTGGAGCTGGGCGTCTTCTGTCCGCCGCTCGGCCCAGCGCGCCTGCAGGCCGGGAGTCCCAGCCCCCGGGCGGCTTCGGGGCAGCGCGGACCCCTCTCTGTACAGCCCTCTCTGGGAGGTGTCTTAGTCCTGCCCAGGGATTCTCGTAGGGTCCCCGGCAACCACAGCCTGGGTGAGTTTTATAAGCGGACCCCCTGCAGCGGGAGGCGGCAGTGCGGAGGGGCGGGGAGGGAGCTGGGCGCTTCTCTGCAGACGGAACGCCGCCGCCTCGCAGGGATTCCTGCCCGAGAACTTGTGCGCGCCGGCCCCCGCCTGGCATTCGGGCGGCCTCGCGCTGCGAGTCCAGCTGCAGGTGGTCGGCGCGTTGGATCCCGCCCAGGGGCCGTGTCATTTCTTTGTAAGAGCAGAGGTCCTCCTGGCGCCCCCTAAGCCCCGCAGCCGCCTGCCGCTCTGCCTCTTCCCGTCCTGTGGCCTGGAGGAGCTCTGGGGACCGACGGGTACCGGTGGCTCAGTGTTCTGAAGACCTCTTGGAGCCCAAGCTTCACTCTCCCACGTGTGGGGACCACCCTGGACCTGTACCCGATGTCAGGGACCTAGTGGCCAAGAACAGAACAGTCCAGATTTCTTCTCTGGTGGGGGGGGGGAGCTCCTCTGAAACCAGGGAGCGGGAGTGCGGGTGCGGGTGGAGGCCAGTCAGATGGGGACAGCGCAGGAATGCCCACGGCCCGGGGATTCTGAGCAAGAAGGAACCGTGCGTCCCGGTGAGGGGGGTCTGTGACCGTGCCTCGCTGTGGGGGATGGGGGAGGGCGGGAAGGAGGCATCCGGGCTCTGGACCCCTGCCCCTCCGGGCGGAACGGAACCCACAGGCAGCCCCTTGGTGGATCTTCCGATGCCCCCAGGCTGTGGTTCTTGTGAGGGAGGACTCCCCTGACCCCCCAGGAGAAACAGAACCAGCAGACAGTCCCTTGGCGGATGTCCCCATGCCCTCCCCCCCAGCCTGAGGCTCTGCGAGGACCCCTCCAAAGCCCCAGGACAGGCCTTCCTGTGCCCCTCTCTGCAGAGGCAGCCCTTTTATTTCCAGGCTGTCTCCCGCACCCCACTGGGCTCTGTCTGTCGCAGGTGGGGGCACACTGGGTGCCAGGCAGCACAAAGCCCTGGGCACAGTTGGGTTTGTACTCTGCCCCCCCTTCCCACACACAAAGAGGCATCCCTGGCCTTCCCAGTGAATCCTTCCCTGGGCACCAGGTTGGCAGGGTGGCTGAGCAGCTGCCCCTCCCAACCCAGAGTCTTGAACGCGGCCGTTTTTAGCACCTCCGTGTTCTCTGGGCAGTCACATCCTTAGGCGTTAACCTATCCTTGCTTGCGTCCTGAGGCCACTGCTCCCAGTTAGAGAGACAGCGTGGCCGAGTTTGGCCATTTCCAAGAGAGGGCAGGACAAGATGGAGAAGTTGAGCACAGACCTTGCGGCCCTTGGGTTGGGGAATGCGGTGGCTGAGGGACCCGGGACAGGCAGATTGTGTTGGTTTCTCTGTCTGATGGAGGGGGTGCTGTCCACCCCTCATAGGCAGTCTGAACACCCTGTAGCTGTCTGAGCATGATGCTAGCCAGGGGCCAGTGCTTGCCGCCAGGGTCCGGGGTGCCAGTCTCCTGCAGGCCTGCAAGGCTGGGCCTGCACCGATCAGGGTGAGCGCCTCTGCAGCCGGTGCCCTTCCGCCTGGAGCTGCTTCCCCTGGACCCCGTATGGCTGCAGAGGTGGGGAGTCACCTTCGGGGCCCAGGGTACAGAAGAGAGTGTGGGAGCCACGTGGGCCAAGGGAAACAGGGTGATCCTCTCCGGCCGCAGCAGTCCTGGGGCTGCCAAGCCCAGTGTCCCCTCCTGCTCTGTTGCCGCGCCTGAGCTCCGAGGGCCGGGCGCCCTCTGGTGGCCCCTGGGCGGCAGATCCTCCCAGGAGCCGCGGACCCTCCGCGGCCTGGTGGGCACCATAGTCAGTCCTCTCTCTCCTGCATCCAGACTTCTCCAGGGGGACCTCCTCAGAGGTGATGGGGACCCCTGAGGTTGGCACCTCGCTGGCCCAGAGCAGGTGAGGTAGACATGTGGTACTGCCTCCTGGGAAGAAGAGCGGGCGGCCCTGAGTGTGTGGCTGGCCTTTCCAGTCTCTGCCCAGGGACCAGAAACAGCGGTGGGCAACAGGAGACTTTGCTTATGAAAGAGGGCGGTGTCGGGACATGTTGGGCTCCCTTTTGAGACCTCCTTTGTCCTCTGGACAGCTGGGCCAGGCCGCAGTGACAGCAGGGGTCGTCCCATTTTATGGGCAAGGAAACAGGCCTGGGTGCCAACAGCAGGACCATGGCACTGCAGCGGGGCACCCGGCCACCCTCCCTTTATGCCAGGGCATGGCACAGAAGGCAAGGGCGGGCTGAGTGGCACTCCAGGCACCCCTGCTCTGCCAGGAGCCCTCATGCTGAATCACCACCCGCATGCCCATGGGCCTCCCGCTTTTGCCTGCAGGTTGTTTCTGGGCATAGGTGTTCCCGGAGCCCTGCCTGGCCTCCTGGTGCCTGATGTGATGGGCTTTGGGTCTGTTTGCTCCTTTGCTGGGGTCCTGGTTCCCCCCCTTGGCACCTGAGCTCCCTGGTCACTGGGACCACCTCTTTCTGGTCCGTGTTGCAGCCCCAGAACCAGGCCGGCCCCTGGCTCCCGGGAGCTTCTCAGTGGACACCCCAGGCCTTCCTGGCTTCACACCCAGCTGAACTGGGTGGGGAGTGGGACATGGAGGGTGGAGGGGAGGTCTCCTCGGAGCAGACACCCCTGTTCTCAGGGTCTCCCAGCCTGGGGCAGAGGAGGAGGGGCCCTGAGGTCCAGTTTTGGGATGGAGGTCAGGGGGGCGTGGGACTATCTATGTCACGGGAACTGCGAGGCTGCTCCTGTGCCCCGGGGTGGCAACCCGCCTACCAGCCGGAGTGGGCCCAGCGTGTCCTGAAGCCTGCACCGAGCACCCACTTGATGGACCCTCTGAAGGAATCTTTTCTTCTCTGTGCCACTGTTGACTGCCTGGGTGGCTGGGCATACGGACTCTGGAGGACCGTCCTCGGAGGGCCTAGGCCTCCTTCCCACGTCCTGGAAAGGACAGTCTTGGCTGGGCCCACAAGAGCCCCATGGTGTCTGCCTCCCAGTACTGCTCCGGGCCTCCTAGAGGCTGGCAGCACACACCACTCACCAGACCAGATGGTCCTCGGGCTCCTGTCCTGTCCAGGGGGCTCCGCGTGGTTCCCAGGGGGTCCTCAGCCTTTGCTGTGTTGTTGGGCTGCTCCTGTCCTGTCCAGGGGGCTCAGCGTGGTTCCCAGGGCGTCCTCAGCCTTTGCTGTGCTGTTGGGCTGCCCCTGTCCTGTCCAGGGGGCTCAGCGTGGTTCCCACGGCGTCCTCAGCCTTTGCTGTGCTGTTGGGCTGCCCTCCAGGAGAGGAGCTGGGATTTCATCATCCCCGGTGTGAGGACCGAGCGGAGCCCAGGGGAGCCCTGATCCGACAGGGCCACCTGCATGATGCAATGGCCTAACTCCCTGCTGGACCGCCACGCCTCCCATGCCAGGCAGGCCGCCGCGCTCCTCAGACACAGACGCCCCACCCTCGTCCCATCCCCAGTCTCCCTGGGCCTCTTCACAGGAGAGAAAAGGAATAATCTCGACCTCCCATGAAGATGGCCAAGGGAGAAGGTGCTGCTGCTGTGCACCTCGTGGGCCGCCTCCGGCCGCGCCCCTCCTCTCCCCGCTCACCCTTTGCGCAGGCCCACGCACACCCCTTTCAGTGAATGGTGTCTGGTGGCCCAAAACACTTGCTGTGAACCCGGCTTGTGAAGCATTGCCCATTACTGTCTGGCTAACGTAGCAGACGGAAGGGGTCTTTGTAGATCCCTTTTACAGATGAGTAAACCAAGACCTGGCGAAGCCCTCCTTAGGACTGGGTCTGGCTGCGACATTGACTGCTGCCCAGTAAAGCCAGTCCAAGCTGCCTGTCCCGGCCCTGTGCTTTCTGGAAGGCTCACACCTTCCCCGTCAGCTCTCCTGGCCCTGGGCACCATCTCTGAGGCCCATGTAGAATGTTTAACCTGGGCTAGCGTGGTGGCTCAAGCCTGTAATCCCAGCACTTTGGGAGGCCGAGGCGGGCGGATCACGAGGTTAAGAGATCAACACCGTCCTGGCCAACATGGTGAAACCCCGCCTCTACTAAAAATACAAAAATTAGCCGGGCATGGTAGCACGTGTCTGTAGTCCCAGCTACTCGGGAGGCTGAGGCAGGAGAATCTCTTGAACCCGGGAGGAGGAGGTTGCGGTGAGCCGAGGTCACACCACTGCACTCCAGCCTGGCGACAGCGCAAGACTCCGTCTCCTAAAAAAACAAAAAAGAACGTTTAACTGGGACCCCTCTGGGCCTCCCTGCCTCTAGTCCTGCCCAGCTCCTCCTGGCCGTGCCGCCCAGAGTCAGCCTTCCACAAAGCCGGCCCTCACCCTCCAGCCTGGCTCCACTACCTGTCAGGGAAGGGCTGCCACTCCAGCCTGCTAGGAGGGCTATTCCCGGGCGTGCCACAGGGTCTAGCAGGGCAGACCAGCCACCCACACTGGGCCAAGTGCCCCAGGATTAGACAGGCACCCCATCCAGGTGCCCATTGGTGCCAGGCCAGAGAGACAAGGCAGGCCGGTCCGTTGTGGTTTGTACCTTCACACCAGTGATCACTAGGGATGGTGTGAGCCTGTGGTGAACATGCCTGCCCGGGCCAAGGACGCCGCCCTACGGTGGGACTGGGGGCATACCTGCCTGGTGGCAGGGCTGGGCTTCAGAGCCCCAAGGAGAGCCTAGTGGGTGTCTGAGCATGCCTGTGTCTACTCCAGGGCACCCGAGTGCCTGGCACAGGTGTCATCTGTGGGCTGGCACTAGGTGGGAGATGAGCCAGGGGAGCCACACGGTCAGGTCTGGCCTGGGGGGGCTGGACACCTTTCCTTCAGCCAGACCGTCCTCCCCTCCCAGGGCCTGGCTCAGTTATTTCAGTTCACGAGTGGGCCCCTGGTGGAGACTGGGGATGGGCACTCCCTGTGCGGGGCCCTTGCCCAGCCCGGGCCCTGTCCAGGGCCAACATGCCCAGAGCCCTGAGGCAGGCTGGATCGTGCCAGTCCCCAGCGCAGCCCTGTGGGACGCGGGATCTTGCCCACCGTACGTGGGGGCTCCAGACGGGCCGCCTGCCGGGAGCCAAGGCTTCTTGCCTGTGGCGGCTTTTCTTTGTCTGGGAACAGGCCTGGGCAGGTGCCGTGAGCTGCTTGAAGTCTCCTGACTGTGGGGGGTGCAGTGCAGGGCGGGGGAGCCTGGGCGCAGGAAGCGGTTCTCCCTCCACCTCCAGGCCCCACGCCCAGGTGGGAGCACGCAGCAGCCAGGCCCAGGTCCGCTGTGGGTGGCGGGAAGCTCATCGCCGTGCCAGGCGCAGTAGCAGTCTGGAATCCGGGTGGGTTTAGAAGCCCCTGAGAGGGCCAGGCCAGCCTCACAGCATCCGCTCCTCTGCCTGTGGCCTCGGCTCCGTCTCCCTCAGCTCCTGCTGACCCACCTTCCTGGCACACCTGTCCCCTCCCTCCACAGTGTCCTCCCCGTGCCCACCCACAACACGCCTCCTCCGGCCTTGCCCGGCAGCTGGACTTCCTGGGCATCCCCCAGCACGCACGGTCTCTGTTCTGTGGCCCCTGCCTGGGCAGGCCTGAGCCCCACATGGGGTGGCGAAGGCCCTAGTCCGTCCCTGTGCCAGGCAGTGCTGACGGCTGGGGGCCGGGGTTAGGAGCGCGTGTTTCCAGGGCAGCCCGGAGAGTGCCATGGGCTGAGCAGCTGCAGCTGCAGGCACGTGTGGTCCGTGGCTCTGGAGGCTGGAAGTCTGAGATCAAGGCGTCCACCAGGCTGGCCCCTTCTCAGGCATAAGGAAGAGTCTGCCCCCACTCCGGTCTTCCAGGCGTTCCTTGGCTGGTAAATCCCACGTTGGCCTTCGCAGGCCCGGTATGCACCTCTGTCTCCGAATTCCCCTCTTCACGAGGACACGAGGCTACCTGGGTCAGGACCCGCCCGTACCGTCTCTTCTTAACGAGAGGTGTCGCACAGACTCCACACCCAAGGTCACATGCTCAGGAGCCGGGGTTGGGACTGGGCTGCGTGGGTTTTGGGGACAGGTTAGCCTGTAGTGGGGGCTAGCCCAGCCCGGCACACCTCCGTCTTCCCATCAGGTGGCAAAGCCCCTGGGCTCGGGCTGTTTGGTGATTGTGGCCTCCTGAGCGCCGAGTTGTGTCCGTGATGGGCTTAGAGCTTAGCACAGATGTGCCCGAGACCCTGGTGACAGTGTAAGCGAGTCAGCACGCCCCAGCCTGCCAACCCCCGCCCACCCGCCTGCTCTCAGGGTCTGCACAAGCCTGGGAGGCCTCAGCTTCAGGCCCTGTACCTCCCACTGTGGTCCTCTGCTTCTCCCCGGGTCGGGGTGGCAGGGCAGGGTGGGCCACTCAGGCCATGTCCCAGGGCTAGTGATACAGCAGTGGCAGAGACACCGCCGCCTTTGCTGTCATAGAACCGGGGTGGGGGCAGCGGCGAGGCTGGCCTGAAAACCTTCTGCGGGCCCGGGGAGCCCAGGCTGGGAGAGGCGAGACGCAGTGGTGTGAACGTGCCTTGGACAGGCCCCAGGCTCCCACCCGTCGGGAGCGGAGCCGCTCAGGTGGACTTTGGGTGGGGAGGCGGTGGGGGTCCCACCTGTCGGAGGCAGAGCCGCTCAGGTGGACTTTGGGGGGGAGGCGGTGGGGGTCCCACCTGTCGGGAGCAGAGCTGCTCTGGTGGACTTTGGGGGGGAGGCGCTCAGGTGGACTTTGGGGGGAGGCGGTGGGGGTCCCCTCGGGTGCAGAGCTGCTCAGGTGAACTTTGGGGGGGAGGTGGTGGGGATTCCACTTGTCGGGGGCAGAGCCACTCAGGTGGACTTTGCGGGGAGGCGGTGGGGCGTCAGGGCTCCTGCTTAGGCTAGGGTTTGGAGAACCGGCGAGGAGGGAGGCCTGAGGGCCAGGAGGCTGCGCCTCGCTCTCTCCTGAGGCAGTGGCTGGTGGAGGAGGCCCGCTGCTCACTTGTGCTGAGTGCCCCTGGGTCCTGGAGGCTTGGCAGGGTGACAGGGCAGCCTCCAGGGGCTCCACCCGGCCTGCTCCCTCAGGAGGAGGAGACCGCCCAGGGCTCTGAAGGGGAGGGGGGCTGGCCACAGAGCCACTGCAAATCATCCCTGAGGCCGGGGACTCGGAAGCAGAAACCCCGAGCCCAGCACGGGGCACGGGAGGTGAGGCCGGGCGGCAGCTGTGACATAGGCCTCCCGGTGGGCTCTCAGGGATCTTCCATGGGGCGCAGCTGCTGGACGGGGAGAGCAGGGGCTGGGGCTGTAGCAGGGCAGTGACGAGGACGCTGGGACACCTCCCTCCCGGGCCCTCCCTCCCATGGTCGGCTCCCACCTGTGAGGTGCCCCAGGAGCTCCCAGTGTGGGCAGCGCCAGGGTCTGTCTGCCGGGTGGGCTGAGCACCACTTAGTTTGCAGATGGGAAAACTGAGTCCGAGTGAGCAGTCCCCAGGCCCAGAGCTGAGCAGCCTCACCACCCGGGCCAGACCCCACACCTGCTTGTCAAGTGACTCACTCCTGCCCTGGCCCCGGCTAGCAGGGGCGAGGCTGGGTCAGAGGATGGGGAACTGGGCCAAGGCCACAGACCACCCTGCAGGTGCAGGGACCCAGAGGCCTGAGGGGCACCGGGAGCTCAGAGAAGGGGAGGCCGTGAACATGGCTCAGCCTCTGTGCAGCCCCATTTTGGGGCCATGTGAGGACACAGGCCACAGGAGGGACCGGCCAGCCTCAGCCCAGCCCAGCCACCATGCCCGGCGGGTCTCCTGAGGTCAGAGCTGGCCCGGCAGTGGGCACCACATGCTGCCTGCTGTCCTGGGTCCTCCTGAGTGACAAGGGTGAGCTGGGCAGGCCGGGACAGATCATGGTCAGCCTTCCACCCCCGCCCCACGGAAGTTCAGGTTCTACTGAGAAACTTGGCTGGGGCTTCCAGGGATGCCCACATCCAGCAGCCCAGGACCCCATGGCATCGTCCATCCTGAGCCCCATCCTGGGGTGATGGATCTGGGCTGCAGTGACCCCAAGCTCTGAGGACAGGACAGCACGTCTCCCTCCTGGGAACAGCCAAGCCTTGGACAGCCCTGTGCAGCAGCGACCCGGCCCCATGCCTTCCTGGCAGGGGTGTTTCCCATCGGCGGTGGGACCTATAGGGAAGTTTGTGGTCTTCAGACGCTTTGCCCAAACACTGAGGATGGCTGTCCATGCTTCACAGAGCTGTGGCCAATGGGTGGTCGTCTCAGCCTATCCCTGCATCTGGTGCAGCCTCAGTGCCATGGCCCCCTGTGGCCCCCGCAGCCCACCCTGTGTCTGGCGCATCCTTGGTGACCGTGGCCCCCCATGGCCCCTGCAGCCCACCCTGTGTCTGGCTCATCCTTGGTGACTGTGGCCCCCTGTGGCCCCTGCAGCCCACCCTGTGTCTGGC